>NC_086323.1:205990509-206319675 GCF_036172605.1 Pelobates fuscus | reverse complement strand
AGGGTCTAGGCGGGTATGCCGACCCATGGAACTAAGGGGGAGTAATGTGAAGAAAAGAGACCTCAACTAACCTTTTCTTCTATGTTTGTGTATTTAATTTCCCTTTTCTGCCTGTAGCAGTTTATCCGTTCGGCAGTTTGCATCTACCGAACCACGACCTCCCTCCTTGCTTGTTGTGATCTGAAGCACCAACAATTAAGTGTCCCCTGGATGGCCGTTGTTTGTATAGCCGCGCGCCACGAGGAAAAGAAAACGGCGGCCATCTTGTTCGCACGAGGCGAGTCAGCGGGACTTGGTCGTCGAGTGTCTGGAACTAAAATCGGACACTCGACCGTGCGAAGTACCGCTGAAAACTACCGGACGGCCGGTTCTCCCACTTGCCGAACACCCAGAAGAGCGGCATTCGGTAGTTATATCCGTATGAACCAGGGGAACAATCGCTCCTATGAGTCAGGAGGGTATTTTCGGTACTTTTGACCGCTTTCGCCTTCTTCCCCAATTGACCGACCCCACACACGGAATTCGTGGAACTGTTTTGGGCAGGAGCCTCGTGTGTGGTCGGTAAACTAAGACTTCCACACTTTTTAAGAACCCCTGAACCGATCTGGGTGAAATTTGGATATGTTTGCCTCCCAGATCGGGGCTATCGGGGGATATGTATTTT
Organism: Pelobates fuscus; assembly: GCF_036172605.1. NCBI lineage: Eukaryota > Metazoa > Chordata > Amphibia > Anura > Pelobatidae > Pelobates > Pelobates fuscus. The sequence continues at coordinate 206,319,011 of NC_086323.1, read as the reverse complement.
GTGGGGATACCTTGTGGGGAAAGGGGTGTTCCAATGTTTGGGTAAAATGTGTGCCCTCTGCCTGGAGATAATTGATTTAACCTTTAACTTATCTCACTATCTTCCAGGCAGAGGAAGGGGCGTGTAGTAAGAAAATACTGTACAGTGATTGGTGATATGTTTGTTTGTTTTGGGAGGTCCTCTTGCATGAGAATCCCCATAAAAGCCAGCCTGTTTCAATAAAGCTTTAGTTCTGTTACACCCTTCATGAAGTCTTGGCTCATGTTTGGGGAAAGGATACTCTAACTACTGGGAAGGATTGTCGTGAAGCTGTATTCATCTCTACCCCCTGCTGGAGCTATGATCACTTATACTCAGCAGCTGAAAAAGGAACAAGGGACCGCAGCAACATCTCCCCTGCAGGTCTTAACACTAACCCATCAGTTTGTGGGTGATACACTGAAGTTTTCAATTGTTTAATCTTCAATAAGTTACATAGCTCTTTCATCACTCGTGACATGAAAGGAGTACCTTGGTCTGTAAGTACTTCTCTAGGTAGTCCAACCCGGCTGAACATAAACATTAACTCTCTGGAAATGGTTTTAGCTGAGGTATTTCTTAAAGAAATAGCTTCGGGATACCGGGTAGCATAATCTAGTACTACCAATATATATTGGTGCCCCCTAGCGGATTTAAGTAAAGGACCAACCAGGTCCATAGCAATTCTTTCAAATGGGACTTCTATAATGGGAAGAGGAATGAGGGGATTATGGAAAGTTTGGAATGGAGCCTTTCTTTGGCATTCTGGGCATGACTTGCAAAATCGCTCTATAGCAGAGTAAATTCCTGGCCAGTAAAATCTTCTTAGTACTCTCTCCCTGTTTTTTTCAATCCCAAGATGCCCCCCCAATGCATGGCTGTGAGCTAGTTTTAAGACTAGGTTTCTGTGGGATTGAGGTACCAGTAATTGCTCAACCTCTTCAACCACCCTCCTCTCTACTCGGTAAAGTAAATTATTTTTTTCCGGGTTAACAGGAGTACCTTCCACTACCTGAACATTGTTACGGGCAGCTACCAATGTTTGATCCTCCCATTGGGCAGCCCTAAAATTTCCTGAGCTAATACCTAGATGATGGAACTCCACCTCTTCCCTTAGATTGTCTACTTGGGAGGAATCACTTTCATTGTGTTCCCCTTCCTCACCCAAACATACGACAGTGGGTTCATTTTCACTATATTGCTCCAAATCAATCGTAGAAAAAGGGAAACCATTCTCTAACCCCACTGTTTCTGCCTCTACCTCTGTACGTTTATCCTGTTTTATTACAGTATCTTCCCAAATTTTCCGAAAGAGGGGAAAATCACGCCCCAATACAGCATCATAAGGCAATGACGGTACCACCCCAACTCTATGTTTTATCACCCCTACCGTGGTAGCAAATTCCACCTCGGCCGTGGGATACGTGTGGGTGTCACCATGTATGCATATTATATCCAATACGTGAATGTTATCAACTTGCTCACTCTGAAGTAAAGATCTCATTACCAATGAAACCTCACTCCCAGAATCTAAGAGTGCTTGCACACTCCTCCCCTCCATATTTACAGATTTGACATGATTAATACCACCAGTACTTGTTAAAGCAGACATTTTTGTGTATACCAACTGTAACGGGGTTTTGGGGATGCCCCCTAGTGTCTTTGGGGTCCTTAAACCTAGTTAATTCACTATGCCTGACAGGCGTATCCTGAGCCTCCGCTATCTGGGAGCTGGGGTACATGTCTGCGGCAGCGCCTCCACCCAGTGGAACATCCGGGGTAGGGATGTGGGGTCCCACTGGGAACATACTTGGTGCAATAAGACTGACACAGCCTAACTGGAACTAACTTTATATGGTAAATAGCAATTGAACCGACACACATAGGAAAATACAATGGCGTAACAGATAACAATGCAAATGTGGATTTTCCCCACTCACCCACCAGCACACCTGTGTCCCACCCCCTGATCTTCGCCCTAGCGGCCGTTGGTGCACATAGGAGAGTTGGGGCCCTAATAAGTCCTGCTCCACAGAGTCACTGACACAGCCTCAGATGTGTAATGTCTGTACGGGACCTCAGAGTCTTTACTGTGAGTGAGAAGACAGGTGCCCTGTGGTGATACAGGGAGAGGTTTGGCTTACCCTCACAACACAATTAACCAGGTAGTCAGTAGCAGTCTCCTCTCACTGGATTCACCAAACGTCTGGGCTCAATGCTTGTCTTTGCCAGCTTGTCCCTCTCTCATCTGGTGTGATCTTGGGTGAAACAAGTTCTCTCTGCCAGGTTGCATCTCTTTTTACAGTCTCTCACATGTCCTCCATTTCAGCTCAGCATGTCATCCTTCTAGAATCCTTTTAGGCCCTCCTTCCCCAGAGCTGTGCAGGAAAACCTCCCAGGAACTGATGATGCCACACTCCTCCCACTGATTTCAGCAAGTCATGTGATCAATGCTCAATGTTTTATTAACAACATACTGGGGCCATGTGCCATCTACTGGGCATTTCAGATAATGCAGTCTGTGTAACTTCACAGGGTTACATGCTCCCCCTTGAAAATACTTGCCTTCCACTGGCAAGTCCTAGCCAGGGAGCTTAACAAAAATTCAACAGAGAAAGGTTTAGCATACCTACAGTACAGTTAGCACAGTAACATCCTAGCTAGCTAGTTATTTAGGGTAAAGAGTCACTAACATTTACCATTTCAGCTAGTGCATGTAGGAAAATGGCCATTTTAGATGTGGCTTGTGTCAGCGGGGCATAACTGGGCTCTCCTATATTGTCATAAACTAGGGTCCTAGGGGGTTGCCGCACTCTGGTGCTGTGTCTCAGTTCTCGCTGGGGGAGAGGATCTTGGGACATCAACTGTGGAACTTCGACTCCTGCCCTCGAAGTAGAGTCTCTAAGGGAAGTTCCAGGCACAAAACATGGACTTTCTGGATTCAACCTTGGAGAACTTAGTGACCCAGGAGAGGTTCCGGGACTTTGTGAAACCACAGGAGTTAAAGGAGGCAATTGCTCTGTTTCTTCAGCGGGTGATGACCACCACTGATCCTCTGCACTGGGAGTCCCCCGGGGCTCCTCTGCCCCATTTCTAGGACTCTCTGTTGGGTTTTCCTCCAGTTCTTCACTACTCTCTTCCTCTTCATCAGCATACACAACTGGAATGGTATCTTCTTTTGTTCCGTTCTTCCATTTTTGCTGCTGCTTGGGTGGCCAACTCATAGGCCCGATGAAGGTTTTGTTTGAGGTTCCTCACATATTGAAAGTGTGAAGTTGAATCTGTTCCATCAGGAGACACTCCCAAACGGACATCTATCGGCAATCGAGCTTCTCTTCCGAACATTAGGAAATAGGGTGAGAACCCTGTAGATTCATGCCTTGTACAGTTGTATGCGTGGACCATGGCTTCCACATGTTTACTCCAAGACCGCTTCTCGACTTGCTTGAGAGTCCCTAGCATATCTAGGAGGGTCCTATTGAACCGTTCTGGCTGCGCATCACCCTCCGGATGATAAGGTGTGGTTCTGGACTTCTGCACCTGCAACATGCCCAACAGCTCCTTGATCAACTTACTCTCAAAGTCTCTACCTTGATCAGAGTGTATCCGATTGGGTAATCCATAGTGAATAAAATACTTCTGCCAAAGGACTTTGGCTACAGTCACAGCCTTTTGATCTTTAGTGGGGAAGGCTTGAGCATATCTGGTGAAATGGTCCGTTACCACCAGCACATTTCCAATTCCCGCTGTATCGTTCTCAATGCAGAGATAGTCCATGCACACAAGATCCATGGGTCCCGCACTTTTCAGATGACCCATAGGGGCAGCTCTCACAGGCAGGGTCTTCCTCTGGATACACCTCCTGCATGTCTTTACATGTTGCTCGACATGTTCCCTCATGCGAGGCCAATAGAACCGATCTTGTACTAGGCCATAGGTCTTGTCCACCCCGAGATGCCCATGTTGATCGTGGAGAGCTCTCAGGACCATGCCACGGTATCTGTGCGGTAGTACCAATTGTTTTCTATCGGGGTGATCATGATACTTCACGACCCTATAGAGTACTCCATCTTCGAGATGTAGTCGGCTCCATTCTCTTCGGTATAATTCTCTTTGACTCACAGGTAGAGAAGTCAGCAATTTCGGATTCTCAGTCTTTATTGCTCTGATAACTATCCCAATATACCAGTCCTGCGCTTGAGCCTTCCTCTTGTCTTCTGTGGTTATACTGGGCCACTGTTGAAGCATGACTGGAGCATGGAACACCTCAGGCACAGCTTCTGGAGAGTGGCTAATGGAGTCTATCCCCCTTAGCTCGGCAAATTCTTCTTGACTCTCGGCCACCACATACATCTGACAAAAGGCTCCTACCCCCGGCACAGGGATCTCTTCCCACTCCTCTTCTTCTTGGTGAGGAGGGAGTCTAGGTCTGCGGGACAGGGCATCTGCGCTGATATTCTTGGGCCCAGGCTTGTACTTCAGGCGGAAACTGTAGCTTGACAAGGCAGCCAACCACCTATGTCCTGTGGCATCCAGCTTAGCTGTAGTCTGGATGTAGGTAAGTGGATTGTTGTCAGTCCTTACTTCGAATGTTGCTCCATACAAATAGTCATGCAGCTTATCCACGATGGCCCACTTGAGTGCCAGAAATTCCAATTTATGGACTGGATAGTTTTTCTCAGCACCTGTAAGACTTCTACTTATGTAAGCCACCGGCCTCAATCCTTCTGGATAACTTTGGTGCAGTACACCCCCTAGGCCTTCCATGCTGGCATCCACATGGAGGATATATGGTTTCTCAGGGTCTGCATAGGCTAAGACAGGAGCTTCTGTAAGTCTCTTCTTCAGTGTCAGAAAGGCATCTTCACATCCTGAAGTCCATTTCTCTCCAAAGGGGTCTTTAGGATATGGTGCCTTAACACCCTTTACGTCAGAGGTAATCTTCAGCAGGTCATGTAACTCTCAAGCAATCTTTGAGTAGTCTTTCACGAACCTTCGGTAATAACCACAGAATCCGAGAAAGGACCGCAACTCACTGATGTTATTTGGTCTTGGCCAATTCAACACTGCTTCAATTTTAGCTGGATCTGTGGCTACTCCTTCAGCGGAGACTATGTGCCCCACATAAGTGACAGAGTTCTGGGCAAATCGGCATTTGTCCACTGATAGCTTCAGGCCTTCAGCTTGCAGTCGATCCAACACCTTTAGCAATCTTTGTTCATGCTCCTCTGGTGTCTTCCCGAAAACAATGTCAGGGTATTTATATCGGCAGACATTTTGTGCTATGATAGAAATACAAAGTGTATGTTCTGAAGTCATTGCTAAACAGACCAGACTCCATTTTGTATCTTCAAGTTAACAAAGAGACACAAAATTCTATCCTTTCTCTTTGACTGACTGCTTTGCCCAAGCTGAATGGAATGTGTATATAAGCAACAAAGAGATAAGACATTGAGAACGGGGGATGGACAGACTGTATAAATTCTATTCCCAGACTTAGGTGACAGGAGATTAAACAATTAAATTTTACTTTCGATATTGTACAACGTCCCATTATAGTTTAAGGTGAAACTTAGTTCACAAACTATCAATTTTAGGAATTATAGCAGAAAATGGAGACGCATAGTCTGGATAAATCCGAAGAAATTCTCTTGATCTGACAGATAAAATAAGTAATAGCCATCATAAAGATAACGTAAATGACGTCAAAAATAGCCACCAGGAAAAGTTAACTCTTTCCTGGATAGGTATGTCTAGTGGAACAAGGCTGCCCTCTTGAGTTCGAATATTAAAATGATTACCTAGAAGGCAACCACACCCCTCATTTGTGATTGGCTATCACCTAAGGAATTTTTCCCTTTAAAAAGTTAAGACAAGGGAAGAGAGGAGATTCAGAAATTCGGAGATTCAAAGATTGAAGAGAGACACATTACGACACTCTGGGGATTCAGAGAGATCCAGGCAGAATCGGGTGACCAGAGTAACCAAGAAACTCTCACACTCCATGCAGAGAACCATTTAGCTACCTGAGGATATCTGATGAGAAAATATCTACATAACTGGTAAATATACAGGCATTTAATTAATTAATTTAAATTAATTAAAATTAATAGCATGATATATGACTGGATAAATCATGTTTGATTTCATATTTAGAAATCTTAATTATTAAAGAATATATATATGGTTATAGCATCCTATCTGCAGCTGGGATTAATATAGCCATTAATGTATTTGTGTGATTAATATCACGTTAGCATATCATGACCATTTATCCAGCTGTATTGATTGGCTCTAAAATAAGATAAAATATCTATTTAGACAAATTAATTAAAATATCAGCTAATATAACATAGTAGGTTTCTCTCATTTGATAAAATCAAGGAAATGGTTGATGACTGGTTAAATGTTATTTATTAATATTACATAGGAGTAGATCTTAACCACTTAGGAGGTCTAGCCAGCACTGCAAGGGTTATTTCTAACTGCTAGCTAAGTTCTATTGCCCTACCCTGTAGCTCTGTGTGTGAAACTCACATTCTTTCTCCCTGTAAAGCCTATCATAAATTGTCCTGACAGCTAAGTGCTGTAGAGGCGTTTATATTAACCAGGAAGTAAATGACCTATTGTATTGCATATATTGTTTTATATTGAATATTCATTGATTATTGCCATATTGTATTGCATATTGTTATACTCGAATTCCATTGATTATTATCATGCATGTTACTCATCATTATTATTTAAATTGTTAAGAAATAAATATCTATTTTTATAACAATTTGTGATTCTTAATTACCGGTATATGGTTATACATTTAATTTAACACGATAACGATTAGGGATCTGAGAATTGAAAATCGTGGGCAATTTCTCATCTGTTTACATTATTATCCCATAAATATCCCCACAAATTGGAGGCACGCTGCTGAGATCGTTTAAGTTGAAATTATATTCCATATACAATAATAATATTTGTGTAATTCATGCAATTAATCTTAATATAGAAAAGAGTTTTGTATTGAGATTAAATCACTGTATAAAATATGGGCAGCGATACATCTGTAACAGATAATACTGAAATAATTGAAGACTTAAGAAAACATGCTTTAATCAATATTCATACACATATGAAAAATGATTTAAGCTATGACGTTTGGTTAAAGAGCGTAGAATGGGATGCTAAACGGACGCTTATGACTGATGAACACATACTGAAACAACTTAAAGTAATTGCTGAACAAAAGAACATAGAGAAAAAGATGGGGCACATAATACACTCCTGGCCTTTCTTTATGACAGCACTTCTTAAGGCGTTAGATGAAAACAAGGTATTGAATACCAAACTGGACACGTACAGTGAACAATTTGGCATTCAAGATGGGAAATACCAAGATTTACTTGCTGAGCATAAAACTCGTCAGGCTGATCATGAAAAAGAAATGACAGCTTTGATGGATAAATATGCACAGGAAATAAATCAGCTCAATATGCAATTGGATAAATATGAAGAGGAGAGTCTGAAATCAGGCAGTGAGGTTAGTAGTCATCATTCTGTGCCAAAAAGTTGCACAAAAATGAAAGAAAAGACGATCTATAAATCCCCTCCTTGTCATGATTTTCCCACACCAGACCAGGTTTTCATAAAACAGTCTGTAAGGAATGAGGTGAGTAATTCAGGAATATCACCTGTGAAACAGAATTCTCCATCTCCTGGCATTGCCAAACAACCTTGGCAATCTTGGGCAGAACAGTTTGAAAAAGCTGTCTTGGCCAAACTTGAGAGGGAGAGTCCAGTTCAAGGTGATAGGAATGAAAACAGACATGGTTCTGTACACTGGCAGGATTCTGATGCTGATCAGAATTGTGACAGTGAACAAGAAGCTCAGAGTGATGGGAATGAAAGTGATTGCACTGTCCACTCTGAAGGCCATGTGACTGATATGCCATCTGCACTGTTGTACGGGTCTAATTCCTCTTCAGCAGACAGATCGCATAGACGTTTAAAAAGAAACAGAAGTCGCAAATTAACGACGCCTGTTTATGAATCGCCAAAGGTTGTTAAGTTCCTTAGAGAGACTGTCCCACAATTTTCTAGAGGTTCAGGAAACATTTCTGAACATCTGGAAAATTATGATAGAGCAATGAATTCATTGGGCATGTATGATGACATTCAAAAGAAATGGTTCATTACATGGACCTTTGATTCAATGTGCCGTGTTCATCTTGAAAGTCTTCAAGCTATGCAATTAATGTCCTGGTCCAAGATGAAATATGAAATAATCATGGAATATGGTAAGTATAAAACCGTTGCTTCTGCAAAGAAGGCGCTTTATAACTTAAAGTGCCGTCCAGATCAAAGCCCCAGAGAATTTTTAGTAATTCTCAAGAATGCATACTCCGTGGCCCAAAGAAAACCCAGGTATGAAAGCACAGATTTCAAAGATCTGTATTTTCATGCCATGCCGGTAAGTATACAAATGAATCTAGCAAGAGATTATGATTGTAAGCTACCATTAGAATGGCTAGTCAGTCAGTGCATGAAATTGTATACCATACACCATGCACATGACGAAAATCAGCCAAAGGTTAAGAAACCTGGTGATAAAATGGTATCAGAGACTAAAATTCAGTTAGGTTTAGAAACCCAACAGAAAAAGAGGACCTATTCTGAGGTTTTGAAAACACCAAAGCCTCAGAAACAGGAAAACCCCAGAAGCAATTCTGCAAACTCCTCTGACAATAACTCTGAAAAATCCAATTCCAATGGGTATAAACGCTCCTGGGTTAATAAAAACCAAGGCAATTACCAATGGAGAAGGAATCCTCAGGGAAATAGGAGATATGGAAACAGAAACAACCAATCTGATTCCAATAACTCCCAACAGTCGCAGCCATCCCAGCCAAATTCTAATGGACAAAGACAAAACGGCAATGGGGGAAATAATTTGCGGCGTCAGGTTGGTCAATTGACAGATCAGATGGGCAAATTAATGGAGCAAATGACAAAAATCAACCAAGTCTTTGCTATCAATCCTTTTTTAGGAACAGCTCAAATTGCAGACACCTGTGCAATTGCAACAGCAACAACAAGTGCCGCAGCAAATATAGCTACAGTGACTAAACAGGATAGGTTGTCAGTAGATGTAATGCCTAACCCTGTTTCCTTTCCAGTTACTAACAGTCAAATAGACGATAGTTGTGTTAGGAAACCTATTGCCAATCCCGTCACTTCACTTCCGGGTGAAGGAGGCGCAACGTGTTCCTCTGTTTTTTCATTTCAGCCAAAGGCTAAAATAGCCCCAGCAGCCACTAGTTTCCAGGATCCAGCCCTGAAAGGGTTAACTGATGAGATGCCGACCACTAGTTCCCGCTTGACAGTTCAAGATAATCCTACAAAGGATGGGCCTGTGGGTAAGACTGAGCATTCCTCAGTACAGGTAGAAACTACTGCTGTGACCGGTAATGTATGGAAAACAAGTAATATGTTGACACATTCTAAATTCTTATGTGAATTAGAAGAACATGAAGGAAGGTACTACATGTCTGTAGAAATACAGGATTCGCTACCCCAGCCTTTCAAAGGGTTAATAGATACTGGCTCACAAGCCACTATCTTATCCAATACCTACTTCCAGCAGGTAATGGACTTAGCAACGGATAAGCCGAAGCTAAGAGATTTCCCCAATGCTCTGTTGAGTGTTGGAGGAAATGCACTTCATGTTATTGGCAATACCTGGTTAAAGTTTAAAATAGGTAACAAAACCTTTAGACACCCGGTGATAGTGGTAGATCTCCCCTATAACCGACTAATTCTGGGTATAGATATACTCAGAAGACTTAACACAATTATTGACTGTGTGAATGGAATTGTATGGTCGCAAGCTAAGGTTCCTATAACCTATGAGAAATCACATGTACAATCTGATCGTAACTGCCATGTGATAGAAGAAAGACCTGACTCGATAGAGGTACATTTTAGGAATAGTCAGTCACCTGACGTGACTATCCTGCAGGTGAATGATGCAATCGCACCTGTAGATGAGCATTCCGTAAGAATTGCTCCAGAGAGGATCCAGAATGTCTCTCTGGAAGGTGATGTTTTAACCATTTCTCTCCACAGGGACTATGTTGAATCTGTAGATCTGGCGGGTCATGCTCAATTTCTTGCCAGAATTGAAAGGGTTGATAACAACTTATTCTTTCCTATTCAGATAAATGACTTAGGAAGAAATAGGAATGCAAAGCTGGTCTTACAGAGTGAGAACAGCTATATTAGCAGAGGTCTGTTAAAGCAGATCGCTAATCCTAAAATGATCAGGTACGCTTCCCCACATGACAGGTGGATCCAGAACCTGGATGGCGAATCAGAGAGTCACAATGTGATAGCAAAATGTTTACTATCTATTTCCATTGGAAATAAGACAGTTAAACATGTATTCCTAGTGATAGACGAACCTCGCTATCAGGTTTACATTGGCAATGATGTCATACATCGCTTTGCCATACACCTTGATCTGATTAATTCCAACTTGTGGACAAGGTTAAAAGGTAATCCTTGTGGATACCTACATGAGGAAAACGCCCTGAAATCAGGACAAATACTACCATATGCGGTAAGTATCCAAGTACCTGATGACATAACCATTCCACAAGGGACAAGTAATTTTCTTTTACCCCTACAGGTCAAGGAGGGTCAGAGATTAGAAAACTCTGATGCCCTAATCTGTTTATCCAACAGGATACAACGATTAGGGATGGTGGTAACACATACACCAATGGTAAGTATTGGTAAGAATCCCACCTGTATAATGGTCAACAATGTTACACCCAATAGTGTTACTTTCCCAAAAGGAACTTTATTAGGTCTAGCATTGGATGCTGAGTACTATACATTTGGTTTCCAAAACCAAATTATCGGCCTCATCCCTGAAGAATACTTAACTGAGGACGAAATTGTCGATCAAATATTCCATTCCTCCCCAGAAGGATTATTCACTATCCTATCTGTATATCCCTTCAACGTCGAAGACGGCTTGTGTAAAATCGAAGAAGCGTCAATCACCTTCGATCATCCGCTCAATGAGCAGGAATCACAAGAGTATCACGACCAAAGAGAAAAGGTAAGTCAACACCAAACTGACCTAACTTCTAGGCTTGAAGAAGCTTATGAGATAGGCCAGCCTGAAATCTTTCCAGGATTTCAGGAAAGGCTAGAAGAGCAAATATCTTTAGCTGACGGTTGCTCCAACGATGCTGAGCGACAACAGCTAAAGGAAATCCTTTTGGAATTCCAAGATATTTTTGCCAAAGATTCCTACGACTGTGGGTTAACTAACCTCCACGTAGCCAGAATACAAACTGATCCAAATTTACCACCTGTATTTATCAAACAATATAGACTCCCATTAGCATCATACGATGGTCTACAAGACATCATTCAGAATTTAAAGGAAAGGGGCATTATACGTCCAGTGCACAGTTCGTATAATAATCCGATCTTGGGAATTCTGAAACCTAATGGACAATGGCGTTTATGCGCTGACTTACGACAGCTAAATAAACGCGTCTATATGTCTGGTTGGCCAGTACCATACATAGACCAATGTTTGGTACAAATGCAAGGATCCAAAATATTCACTACCATTGACTGTGCGCAGGGATATTGGACTGTACCAGTCCATAATGAAGACCAATACAAATTGGCCTTCACATTTGGAAAGCAGCAGTATACCTGGACCCGTATGCCTTTCGGTTACATAAACTCTGGTCATGAATTCGCTGTGTTCATGCATAAAGCTATGCCTGACGCACTCGAGAGAGGAACGTTATCATATGTCGACGATGTCTTGCTAAAAAGCACTTCCTTTGATAAGCATATCATAGAGATTAGACATGTTCTCGCTCAGTTAAGAGAGGCAGGGATTAAACTGTCTTTACAAAAGGCACAATGGTGCCGCACCCATGTCAATTTCCTCGGACATGAGGTAACTTCTGAAGGATTAAATCCCCAGAGGAAGAAGGTTGAAGCCGTACTAAAGGCTAAAACACCTTCAAACATCAGGGAATTAAGATCATTCCTTGGTATGACTAACTACTCCCGTAAGTTTATAGATAACTATGCAGAAATAACGAAACCACTCTTACACCTGCTTAAAAAGGAAACTACCTGGAACTGGGGGCAGCCTCAGGACCTAGCGGTAAGTGAACTGAGGAGGAAGCTCACTCAGGCACCCTGTTTAGCATATCCAGAGGGGGGTAAATCCTTCTATCTGGAGACAGGTTATATCGATTTAAGCATCAGTTCTGTTCTGTATCAGAAGCAGGACAGCTTAAACAAAGTTATTGCATATGCTAGCAAGACTTTGTCACCTGTTGAAGTTAAATTCAACGCGTGTGAGAAGGCGTTATTGTCGACTGTCTGGGCACTACAAAATTTTCGTAGCTATATCCAAGGTGAGAAAATAATTGTAGAAACAGCTCACCAACCTCTACAGTATCTGCAGAGTGAAAGAATTAGAGACGGTAATCTCTCTAACAGTCGGATTACTGCATGGACTCTATCCTTACAGGGATGGCCGTTAGAAGTCCGTTATAAACATAATAAGAGAAGCCCAGTTGCCCAAGGTTTAGCAGAATTACATGACTGTACTGCTCCATCTCTGGATGATATTGACACCGGAGATGACTTCCTAGAAGAGCAATTGCTATCCCCTTATAAAGTTTATGACGAGGAATACTGTCGACCACTACCGTGGGTATACATTGATGGTTGTTCATATCACCACATCGCTGGTGCTGAACGGAAGTTAGTTGCAGGTATCGGAATCGCCTGGATAGGTGATTATCCCAATGTATCTATAGGATACAGTATTGGTCCCAAAAGCAGTCAGATAGCCGAACTCTGTGCAGTATATAAGACCATTCAAATGGCAATAGAATATAGTATCACAGAATTTGTTATCATAACTGATTCCAACTATGTTCGCAACAGTTTCGTCGAATATCTGCCTAGCTGGAAACGTAACCAAATGCTGAAAAGCAATAACAAACCTGTTAAACATGGGAAATTGTTTTGTAAAATCGATGAGTTGGTTAAGGAACATGGTTTGACCATATATTGGAAGAAAACCAAAGGCCATTCTAAGATAGAAGGTATTGATAAGGATGGTAATGACTTAGCCGATTCACTGGCAAAACAAGCAGCCATCAATGGTGAAACCCTAAACATTGATGATCTTATGGGTTCAATTCACGTTGAAGCCGTAACTAGACAACAGGCTAGAGATAATGCCGACTTAAATGTCGTGCAATGGAGTCAAGAAGCTCCTAGTGAGGATCTGATTACCAGTCAGAAGAATGATCCTGTCATAGGCATATTCTATAGACATATAGAAGACCCTACTGCCAATCCCATCACAGATGAGGATTGCAAAGATAATGAAGATTTACGAATCTTGATGAGATATAAAGTCCAATTTAGTATCATGGATGGGTTGCTGGTCAGAACTTCTAAACATGGTATTCAACAATGGGTAGTCCCAACTGTATACCGAGGGTTAATGCTCCAACACGCACATGATGCACCTACATCTGGGCATCGTGGTGATAAGATCACATATGAGATATTGCGTGATTATGCATATTGGCCACACATGTTAAGAGATGTTAAGACATACTGTCAGGGATGCTTGATTTGTCCGCAATATCAACCCCATGGTCCAACCCATCGTGCACCACTTCAGAAGAGGGGGGTGTCATTACCCTGGTCTGATATCCAAATTGACTTTATAGGTCCTGTAACAAGATCTTCAAGAGGTAACAAATACATGTTAACCGTTACATGTATGTACACAAAGTGGATAGAATGTTTGCCTTGTAAAGAGAACACGAGTACCGTGTGCGCCACTTTGTTGATTAACCATGTCTTTTCCAGGTTCGGTCTGCCTCAAAGAATTGAGTCAGACAGAGGTAGTCATTTTACCAGCGAAGTAATGGCTAAGATGTGGAATATTCTAGGTGTTAAACGAAAGCTACATATTGCATACCGCGCTGCGTCTAGCGGGGGGGTAGAGCGATATAACCAGTCCATCGTTAATATTCTGAAGAAGTATGTAAAGGAGTCTGGTAAAGACTGGGACATTAAATTGCCCCTAGTTTTAATGGCGATTAGAGCTACACCTAGCACTGCTACCAAATTGTCACCTTTTGAATTGATGACAGGAAGAAAGATGGTTTTACCACAGCATTTACTATATCGTACTTCGGATCATAATTTGATCAATGCTGCCACTACGCATCAGTATATCGAAGATTTGCGCAAGCATTTACAACATGCGTTTGCTTTTGCCCAAAAGAATCTAGAGAAAGCAGCAACAGGGGTTAAGACCTATTATGATTTAAAAACCACGAAAAAGGAATATGAGATAACAGATCAAGTCTATCTGTATAATTTTGCGCGAAATCAAGTCAAGGAAAAGAAATTTTTACCTTCTTGGAAAAGGCCATATGTCATTATTGACAAAATTTCCCCAGTAGCGTACAAAATAAAAATTCCTAAGGATGGTAATTTTATTGAAAAGTGGGTTCACATTAACCAGTTGCGTGCTTGTCATCCTAAATCTCAATTAAGGATTATAGGTGTGGATTCGGATGCAGAAGGGTGAACGACTAACCTGGATGAATGCTTGATTCACGTGGTATCGTATGATGTGAAATGTTGTGATGTGTCATGATCTCATGTACGTTCATGTCATTAACCATTTCCTTGCCATCCAATAACTACATTTTCTAAGCAGGTTACTAGCTTGTTTAACTGCTATAGGCATATTGCTGAGGAGTCAGTAATAAATGTAGTGAGGGATGAAGTTATAAAAATTGAATTAGAGAGAATACATATGTTGATGTATCGTAATAATGTGTTGTCCTAGGCCAAGTGATGTCACACTGTTATAAGTTTGTATACTTAACAAACCTTGAATCATTAGTAGATAAGTCTGAAACGAGTTCCTGATCCGTGACTGTTGAAAGATGTCCAAGAAGGATGTGGCGTGTTTCTGGATCGTACTGCTCCTGTGCCAAGAGCTACGGACCGACCCGATCGCAGAGATGGGACCATCCTCCGGCATCCTGATTCAAGAGACACCAGGATTCATCTTGACAGAGAAGAGGATCCTTACCCGACGTGTGTTCGTCAGCTTGGACCCCAAGATTTCCATCGAGAAGGCGTACAACATTTCATCGATGCAGCTTCCTGAGTTACAGACTTGGTACCAGATGCACCTCCAAAGAGCACAGGACCGTGTGCGAAACATCTTGGAGCAAGCCCGGAAACCATTTGTATCCAGTTCTGTTTCGATGAGCAACCGACCCAAAAGGTTCCTCACCGCTATAATTGTTG
The DNA here is from genome assembly GCF_036172605.1 of Pelobates fuscus. Taxonomy (NCBI): domain Eukaryota; kingdom Metazoa; phylum Chordata; class Amphibia; order Anura; family Pelobatidae; genus Pelobates; species Pelobates fuscus. The sequence goes on along the minus strand of NC_086323.1, from coordinate 206,303,594 downwards.
CATTAGTTTGTGCCACTGTCGGTGCAGTTGTCGCAACTGGAATGTCTGCAGCCAACTCTATTACTGTCCAAAAGCTGGATATGGAAATCTATGCGCTAAAGCAACACATTAACGATATTCATCAGGTGATAAAAGAGCAAAGAACACTTCTCCAAGACGTGTTAACTATTGTGGAAGACACAGTTGTTACAACAAATTTGCATTCGGAGTTAATTGCCAAATCCACTGAATTGCACCAAAGTCATGACTTATTTAAGCGTGAACTTCTATTTCTGCATGACCCAATATTGTTTCACACACTTGCTTTTCTTGACGAAGTGCAAACTGGAATGATTGAATTGACAGGGGGACGCATACCTCTGTATTTTGTATCCAAGGATATTGTTCATGCGATGCTTGCTAATGTGGATGGAGAAACAATTGAGCCTATGCAATTAAATCTGGCCTTTGAGATGGGGAGCGCTATACCTCTCTTAATTGATCCAGAACGTATGGAGATTTGCTTTTTATTGGCCATACCATATGTAACCCCCAAAAACATTTTTCAAATGAAAACAATTTACAATGTTGGTACATGGAAGGACAATATCCATGTAAAAGTCCAAACCCCAGACGTTTTGGCTTTTCAACCGTGGATACCAGATTGGTATTCAATACCCATTTTGAATGACTGTGAAAAATTCAAAGACAATAATTTCCAATGTGATGGAAAACCTTTTGTGTACGATTCTACCAATGCTTTGTGTGGAATCGAGTACCTTAAACATGGCTCTGAAACATGTCAAGTGACTATGTCAAAAACCGACAGTAATGCGTTAGTACATGCTATCTTAGTAAAAGATAAATGGTTGGTAAGCACATGTCTTAAAAACATGAGTGTTTTTCGCAGGGACCAGGTGACTAATAAAGTAATTGCCTTACCAGCACCTGTATCACTGATCAAGGTACCCCACAACTCTCGTATCACCATCGGTGACGTTACGCTATACCCAGTGTACACTGACGTCCTCGAAAGTGCTATTGAGATGGTGGATCCCTTCCAGAATCTAGATATCCCTCTAGATCCTAATCTTAAGTTCTTGCTGGACCATAAGCCCAACCACACTATCCAAATGTCAATCAAGAAAGACAACATTTCTGTGGACACATTTAAATACTCTGAGTTAGATACTGACCTTATTGATCGTGTTGACTGGTTCATCCATGTTAAGATTGTTATTGGGTGTGTTATGATAATGATGTTACTATGGTTGATTGTACTAAGCATAAAGTTCAAAACACTTACAGGTACAAAAATATACAAACATGTTCATCCCACGCATGAGCCTATGTTAGAAATGATGTGATTGCACAATATGTCTTGTGACTTCCATAGTGCATACTCATAAGCTAAATTACTTGGCTATGATATCCACTAAAGGGGGGTTATGTCAGGGTATTTATATCGGCAGACATTTTGTGCTATGATAGAAATACAAAGTGTATGTTCTGAAGTCATTGCTAAACAGACCAGACTCCATTTTGTATCTTCAAGTTAACAAAGAGACACAAAATTCTATCCTTTCTCTTTGACTGACTGCTTTGCCCAAGCTGAATGGAATGTGTATATAAGCAACAAAGAGATAAGACATTGAGAACGGGGGATGGACAGACTGTATAAATTCTATTCCCAGACTTAGGTGACAGGAGATTAAACAATTAAATTTTACTTTCGATATTGTACAACGTCCCATTATAGTTTAAGGTGAAACTTAGTTCACAAACTATCAATTTTAGGAATTATAGCAGAAAATGGAGACGCATAGTCTGGATAAATCCGAAGAAATTCTCTTGATCTGACAGATAAAATAAGTAATAGCCATCATAAAGATAACGTAAATGACGTCAAAAATAGCCACCAGGAAAAGTTAACTCTTTCCTGGATAGGTATGTCTAGTGGAACAAGGCTGCCCTCTTGAGTTCGAATATTAAAATGATTACCTAGAAGGCAACCACACCCCTCATTTGTGATTGGCTATCACCTAAGGAATTTTTCCCTTTAAAAAGTTAAGACAAGGGAAGAGAGGAGATTCAGAAATTCGGAGATTCAAAGATTGAAGAGAGACACATTACGACACTCTGGGGATTCAGAGAGATCCAGGCAGAATCGGGTGACCAGAGTAACCAAGAAACTCTCACACTCCATGCAGAGAACCATTTAGCTACCTGAGGATATCTGATGAGAAAATATCTACATAACTGGTAAATATACAGGCATTTAATTAATTAATTTAAATTAATTAAAATTAATAGCATGATATATGACTGGATAAATCATGTTTGATTTCATATTTAGAAATCTTAATTATTAAAGAATATATATATGGTTATAGCATCCTATCTGCAGCTGGGATTAATATAGCCATTAATGTATTTGTGTGATTAATATCACGTTAGCATATCATGACCATTTATCCAGCTGTATTGATTGGCTCTAAAATAAGATAAAATATCTATTTAGACAAATTAATTAAAATATCAGCTAATATAACATAGTAGGTTTCTCTCATTTGATAAAATCAAGGAAATGGTTGATGACTGGTTAAATGTTATTTATTAATATTACATAGGAGTAGATCTTAACCACTTAGGAGGTCTAGCCAGCACTGCAAGGGTTATTTCTAACTGCTAGCTAAGTTCTATTGCCCTACCCTGTAGCTCTGTGTGTGAAACTCACATTCTTTCTCCCTGTAAAGCCTATCATAAATTGTCCTGACAGCTAAGTGCTGTAGAGGCGTTTATATTAACCAGGAAGTAAATGACCTATTGTATTGCATATATTGTTTTATATTGAATATTCATTGATTATTGCCATATTGTATTGCATATTGTTATACTCGAATTCCATTGATTATTATCATGCATGTTACTCATCATTATTATTTAAATTGTTAAGAAATAAATATCTATTTTTATAACAATTTGTGATTCTTAATTACCGGTATATGGTTATACATTTAATTTAACACGATAACGATTAGGGATCTGAGAATTGAAAATCGTGGGCAATTTCTCATCTGTTTACATTATTATCCCATAAATATCCCCACAACAATTAGGTCATCTAGATACACTAAACACTCTTTGGGATTCATATCCCCCACAGTTTTCTCCATCAGCCTCTGAAAAGTAGCAGGAGCTCCTGTGATTCCCTGTGGCATTCTGGTAAACTGGAAGAACCCCAAGGGGCAGATGAAAGCTGTCTTTTCCTGATCCTCCTTCTTCATAGGTACCTGATAATATCCAGACCTCAAGTCAAGCACACTGAACCACTGGCTGCCAGATAGGGCGTTCAGAAGATCCTCTATCCGGGGCAAAGTGTACTGATCTGGCACAGTTCTCTTGTTCAGAGTACGGTAGTCCACACATAGCCGAACTGAACTATTCTTTTTCCTCACTACCACAATAGGTGAGGCATAGGGGCTCCGGGACTCTGTGATGATGCCTGCTCCTTCCATCTGTTGGAGTATGTCCCGGACATCTTCCACATCTCGAGGGGGTATTCTTCTTGACCTTTCTCTGAAGGGAGTAGGATCAGCAAGTCTTATAGCATGGGTGGCACTCTTAGAACACCCCACGTCCATCTCTGCTCTGGAGAACACTCCCTCTCGGGTGGCCAGTTTTGAACGAAGGCTGTCTTTCCACTGCTGTGGTAGGGGAGAATCTTCTAGATCAAAATCTAAAGGTGCTTTCACATAATCCTTCTGTTCTGCACTCACAGACATGATGGACGAAACTTGATCTAAAAGGTGTATTACACCAATCGTTTGATGACGATCAATCTGGATTTCCGTGGGGGTTAAATTCTGTACCATCACAGGAAAGCTCCGACACCACCTTTTTCGCCAATCTTTTATCTCAGGTATGAGAGTCCACCCCTTCTTCTGATCCTCTTCAGGCAGAGACTCAATAAGGTATTGTCCAGTTCCCCCCAACATTTCATGGTGCATTGAGGCTATGGCTCGTAAGGTTTTAGTCTCACCAGGCTTCACAAATGCAGGTTCTGTTCCTGAATAGTGGCACAACCCTGGTTTTGTTTCAAGGGCTAGTCGTCGACACTCTTTTCCTAGGACAGGGCTGACCTCCATCAGTCGGTCTAGGGAGACATCTCCCACTTCTGTCAGATAGGCCCTGAATACATCCTGTACCATCTTTGCATTAGTACCCAATATTATTGGGGCACACACTTTCTTGGCTGCAGGGCATATCAAAGCTTCCAGCTCCATAGGACATATCATCCCGGTATTTAACTGGGGAATAGTTATGGTCACTTTTATGCATCCCTCCACAGGTTGAGCTTGCGACCCAACGCCCCATAGCTGAAACTCTCCTGCAGGTTCCATAGGAATGTGTTTCAAATGACGTTCATAGAAGTCTCTGTAGATAATGGTGACTTGAGAACCTGTATCTAGCAATGCTGAAGCATGAATTCCTTCCACTTGTATGTGTATCAAAGATTTAGGCCCAATCTTGGCCCCTACAGATAGACTATGTGTAGTCCGGGTCTTCCTTCGCTTGTAAGACCTGGTCATTTGAGTCTCCTCGAGCTCGGTTGCCAGCACCTCCACATCCACCTCCATGGAATTCGCAGGGCACTCCCACTGAAAATGCCCTGACTTTCCACATTTAAAGCAGTCCCCTCGGCGGGGTGAATCCTCAGGAAACAGCTTTTTCTGAGTCTTCCTGTGTTGCCCCCCACTTCCAGGGGGTAAAACTGCTCTCTCTGGTGGTGATTTGCATAAGAGCTCCAATTCAGCCACCTTCTTCCTAAGAGCTGACAGTTCTGTATCCTCTTTCTCCTTCTGTAGGGGTGGACACGTCTGGTCTTCCATTCTCCTAGCTGTATTTATTAATGTGGAATAAGGCAGAACTTTATCATCCAATTTGGCTCTCAGCAGAATCATAACTGGATTATTGGTCAAACCACCTCTCTGAATTTGCTTAGATAGCCGAGCATCCAACTCAGGGGCAGTGACTGCTCCTTTATGGAATAACTTTCCAAGCGATAGTTGTAACCGGTTGATATAGTCAGTGGCTTTTTCATGCTCCTTCTGCTTAGTGGCTAGGAACTTAACCAACAGATCATCCAAATCTTCTGATTTCCCATAAGCATCCTGTAAAACTTGTAGATAGTCGTGCACAGTAGCTTGCCCATTTACTCCCTTGTACAGTCTTATCATGTCTGTAGCGGGAAAACGAAGACTCTCCACCAACCGCTGTTTCTTTATGGTATCCGTACAAGACCATTCCTCCAACAACTGCATAGCATTATCCTTCCAGACCTCAAAAGGTTCTTCTCCTGCAGGAACAGGCTGATTCCCAGAAAACACCTTTAGTTTGCGGTAACTATGGGTGTGGTTTGCCGTCACTATGGCTTCTGAGAGTTTCTGTAGTATGTCCGATACATCACTACCTCCTGTAGGCAGGGTGTGTACTTCAGGGTTGTCTGGTTTCAGTAATGCTGTAGGTGGATGAGATTCTACTTTAGGAGTAATCATCCCCTGCCCTCTAGGAGGATGGGCAGCTTGTTTAGGAATGGCTCCGGCCTTTCCGGAGATGGGGGTCAGGAGCTTAGAATAATTTTCTGTGACATAATCTTTCCGTTCTAATTTAAAGGGTTGTTGCAGTGAGGCCTTTTCTTTCTTATCAAGGAGAGCGTACACTAAGGAGCATCCTTCATCCGGGGCTCCATATAAATGAATGTTGGTAGGCATCTCGTGGTCTCCCAAGTCCGTATGACAATATATTAACATGTAAGTTTGGCCTTCAGAATCCTGCAGGATATCCCTGACGGTCGCCATTTCTATTCCCAGTCGAATTTCTATACACAAGATGACGTGATTCATCTCACAGCAGGATGGGACTTTGCATAACATCACAGCTTGCTGTAATGGTACATTTCTTTTCTGGGCCCACTCTTTTGCAAAGGAGGGAGTGGCCTGAGGACTTAGCCTATTCTCACTGGTTGTACCCCAATTCATCTCAGCAGTGCCTCCATATGTAACTGGGTTTTGGGGATGCCCCCTAGTGTCTTTGGGGTCCTTAAACCTAGTTAATTCACTATGCCTGACAGGCGGATCCTGAGCCTCCGCTATCTGGGAGCTGGGGTACATGTCTGCGGCAGCGCCTCCACCCAGTGGAACATCCGGGGTAGGGATGTGGGGTCCCACTGGGAACATACTTGGTGCAATAAGACTGACACAGCCTAACTGGAACTAACTTTATATGGTAAATAGCAATTGAACCGACACACATAGGAAAATACAATGGCGTAACAGATAACAATGCAAATGTGGATTTTCCCCACTCACCCACCAGCACACCTGTGTCCCACCCCCTGATCTTCGCCCTAGCGGCCGTTGGTGCACATAGGAGAGTTGGGGCCCTAATAAGTCCTGCTCCACAGAGTCACTGACACAGCCTCAGATGTGTAATGTCTGTACGGGACCTCAGAGTCTTTACTGTGAGTGAGAAGACAGGTGCCCTGTGGTGATACAGGGAGAGGTTTGGCTTACCCTCACAACACAATTAACCAGGTAGTCAGTAGCAGTCTCCTCTCACTGGATTCACCAAACGTCTGGGCTCAATGCTTGTCTTTGCCAGCAGGTCCCTCTCTCATCTGGTGTGATCTTGGGTGAAACAAGTTCTCTCTGCCAGGTTGCATCTCTTTTTACAGTCTCTCACATGTCCTCCATTTCAGCTCAGCATGTCATCCTTCTAGAATCCTTTTAGGCCCTACTTCCCCAGAGCTGTGCAGGAAAACCTCCCAGGAACTGATGATGCCACACTCCTCCCACTGATTTCAGCAAGTCATGTGATCAATGCTCAATGTTTTATTAACAACATACTGGGGCCATGTGCCATCTACTGGGCATTTCAGATAATGCAGTCTGTGTAACTTCACAGGGTTACACAACATTGCACCATGTTTCTCCCCCCTCCCCAAATTACATTCCATAGGTTCATCAGTCTGTGGACAGTTACGTGCAATATGTCCAATCTCCTGACATCTATAACACTTCATCTCTTTCTCAGTCTGGTCTTGTGGCCGGGTTGGGAATCTGGGTACCCAATTTTCCAGGTAGTCAGTCGTTCTATGGGTCTGTACAGAATCTTTTTTCCCATCGGTTTCTTTAAACCCACCAGACTTCTTTGAAGGTATCCTGTTACCTTGCAATTTGGCGTTGAGGTAAGGTTCTTTACTCTGAGTTTCATTAGCAAACCGGAATCTCTCTGTCAAGTTCATCATTTCTTCAGGGTCCTTTGGATCCGCTTGACTGACCCATTTCCGTAGCGCTATCGGAAGACTCCTGAGGAAGCGATCCATAACCACCTTTTCAATGATTACTGCAGCAGAGTTGATTTCTGGCTGTAGCCACTTCTGGGCAAGTCTCAAGAGGTCATACATTTGTGACCTAGTAGGTTTCTCGGTATCATAAACCCAAACATTATATCTTTGGGCTCGCACTGCAGGCGTAATTCCAAGCCGTGTTAGTATTTCCGCTTTCAATCGGTCATAGTCTTGTGCTTGGCTGAGAGGCAAATCATCATACGCTTTTTTGTGATTCTCCACTGAGGCTAATAATCCTGCCCACTGACCTGGAGGCCATCCTTCTCGGGTAGCAATCCTTTCAAAGGTTGTCAGGTAAGCCTCCATGTCATCAACCTCACTCACTTTATGTAAAAAGTCAGTAACTCTAATCCGGCGCCCCCTATCCATAGTAGGGGTAGTTACACTTGACAGCATGGTTTGTTGCAAAGCACTTGTTAGTTTGTCTCTGTCTTCCCGCTGAGTTTCCATAATGCAGTCTATTTGTGTGGCCAATAAGCGGTTTGTCTCCTGTTGGACCGCAACAGCCTGTCGCTGTGTCTCCATGAGGCTACTGATCTGCGCCGCTGTTACACGGTTTGTGTCTTGCTGGGTAGTAGTGGCCTGTACCAAGGCTTTTACTTACTCTTCCATCTTGCTTGTTGTTGTTTTTTTCAGCCACTTGGTAAATACCACACACACCACACCTGCAGGCCTCTGTTTCAAACAACCAGTCTCAGTTTGCAGAGTCACAGTACCTTAGGCCTCTATACCCACAGACCGTATAAATGTGCTTTAAATGCCCACATTCTCCACCATCTTGTGACCTTTATGGGCAAAGCAACACAGTCCTCTAGGGTAACAGGCATAGAACAACAGTCTCTGGTGCAAAAATGGTGTGGTTTATTTATAGCGTGCACAAAAATCCATACAGCAATCAGTTTGTTCAAAAACTGCAGCACAACAGAAAGGAAAATCTACTAAATAAATCCTAGCTCAAATTTGAGCACTAACTAAACATAAAGAAATGTCCCTTACTCACCAGGGTAATACACTACACAAATCAAAAATAAGCATTGGTTTCACCAACCTTTAGCACATTGTTTAGATGCTGCTCTGCACAGACCTGCTCTCTCTCTGCAGGTCAGATTGTATCTGACTCTTTCTGCTCTGAGACCTGCTAATTAAAGCCTCAGCAGTTGCTAATTGGGCAGGTGAATGAGTATAGACTATGGAGGATTCTGGGTCCTAGATACCTTCCTTCTATTACCCTCCCATAGACTCTGTCACAATACCTAACTTTTCCTGGTGGCTATTTTGACGTCATTTTGGCTTATCTATATGGTTGCCATAACTCAAGTTTTCTGTCAATTCAAAGCCTTTCCTTGAATTTTCTTCAGACTATGTGTCTCCAATTCCTACTGTAATTTCTAATATGACAGTTCGTAAACTAATTTTGACCCCTTCAATACAATGGGATCTTTTACATATAGAAAGTAAAATTAAATCATTTAATCTTCTCTGTCACAAATGTCTGGGTTTAGAATGTATTCTATTCCATTAGCAATTAGACAGTCTCTTATCACTTGGTTTGTTTATACTATGCATTCCTTTAGCTCTGGCAAAGTGGTTAGTTTTACAGAAAGGATAGAAATTTCGTGTCTCTTTGTTAACTTGTAAATAACAAAATGGAGTCTGGTCTGTTCAGAGTGACTCAGAATATACACTTTTAATTTCTATCATAGCACAAAATGTCTGCTGATATAAATACCCTGACAATGTTCTATGTGATAAATGTAACAGTATGTATTTTTATGACTTTTATTGTCCTTTGTCTGCCATGTGGTTAATGGAGTTTTGCCTCTGTCCTTGGAGATAATTGGATTACTTCCCAATTATCTCCAGGACAGAGAGCAGGGATTGGGATGCATTGTGGGATTGTAAGCTTGTGATTGGTCAATGTCCTATACATAGGCGTGCGCAGCCTATTGCATTAGGGTGTGCACCCTAAAGCACAAACACACGCCGCATGTGTATGTGTGTATATATATATATATATATATATATATATATATACACAGAGCAGACACGGTGTGTCAGGCGCAGACACATTACAAGACGTGGTCAGCAAGGGCGGACCTTTTGGGGGAAGAGGTAGACCCCACCGTCAGCAGAGATAGCTCCTATCTTTAATCTATCATCAAGAATTTTATCAACAGATGAAGTGAGCTTATTAAGCAAGGGACTATCCTTCGTTCCCACCTCTAAACCAAGTCCGTTAAACTGGGAGGTGGAATTGTACAAGTTTGGCCGCTCATTAAGACTCAAGGATTTCTTCAAATCTAAATCCACTGACTGCTCTACCATGTCTGCTCAATTTAAGAAAAAGAGTACATTTGATCCCATGCCCAATCAGGCTTCTATTAAAACATTTCTACGTTCGGTGCACAAAGAGTCATCGGACCATCTGAAAGAAAATCCTCCACACCACTCCAATTGCACACAAAAAGACCGAGCAATAATCAAGTCACTGGCTAGTGACAAGACCATCGTCATTAGACCAGCTGACAAGGGTGGCGGGATTGTTATTCAAAATTATTCTGATTACCGCTCCGAAATTTTGGGACAACTCTCTGATCAATCGACCTATCTTAAGTTGACGAATGACCCTACAGAACAAGTGATCCGTCTGATTGAAACCTGCTTACTACGAGGCTTGCACTCCAACTACATTTCTATGGAACTATTTACATACCTGCAGTCAACAGCACCCAGAACCCCAGTGTTATATACACTGCCCAAAGTGCACAAGAACAAAGAGATACCTCCTGGACGCCCCATTGTATCCGCAATAGGGGGCGTATTGGAACCGTTGGCAAAATGGTTGGACCATTTATTCAAGGAAACCATAGAACATCTTCCTACGTGCATCAAAGATACTCCGAGCTTCATTAAGCGATTGTCTGCTATGCTGTTACCCTCTGAACCTGTAGTCCTAGTGACTTGTGACGTAAAAAGCTTGTATACAGTAATACCGCACCAAGAAGGGATTGAGGCAAAGAGATCAATTCTAGCTATGTCCACATTCTACGCTGGCCCTCCAATAGAATTCACGTTGGAGATATTGGACATTGTTCTGTCTCAAAACTATTTCAGATTCGAATCTGAGTGGTACAGACAGATTGCAGGAACATCCATGGGTGCTGCTATGGCACCCATGTACGCAAATGGTTACATGTTTAACTTTGAGACCAACCACATCTTGGAACCTTATAAAGACCGTATTCTGCTGTACGTCCGCTATATCGACGACATTTTTATGTTAGTCAGGGGGGATGCAATGGAGGTGGAACGGATGATTGTACAGATTAACTCATGTACGCCCAATATAGAACTCACAGCAGTGGTGGATGCATCTTCAGTGGACTTTTTGGATGTCAGAATAACACGTATGGACTCCAGCCTGGCCTATACACTGTACTCCAAACCCACGGATCGCAATACGCTATTACAGGCGAGCAGTTTCCATCCGACAGCATTAAAAAATTCATTGCCTTATTCACAACTTTAACAATGCCCAAGAACAACTTAAGAGTATGTGGAACAAATTTCGCGAGCGGGGATACAGTAGCTACGTGCTACATAAAGCTCTCAACAGGTGCCTTACAACTATAGATACTTCATCGTCCACGGCACAGCCCAAGAGATTGGTCTTCCCCACTACATATACTACATCATCATTGAAATTCAGGGACATCATCCACGACAACTGGAGAATACTAAAAAACGATGTCACTCTACCGGCCATTTTCCAACAACCACCAATGATCTGTTATAAAAGGAATAAAAACCTGAAGGATCTACTAGTAAAGACAGACCCTACACACTGTTACTTGAAGGCAAAAACGACGCAGAACCTGGGGTGCTATCGTTGCCTGGGGTGTGTAACCTGTGGGCACATGATCCCAGGCAAAACATTCACCCATCCACACACAGGCACTAGCTATCGAATACAGCACCGTCTAACGTGCACGAGTGACTTTGTGGTCTATAAACTAATGTGTCCGTGTGGGTTAACTAGACCGATCTACCCTTGAGAGAAAGAATACGCAATCATAGATCAAGCATTAGGACGGCATATATGGATAATAAATCCGAACTACCGGTTGCCAAACACTTCCTTGAATTAGGACATACTCTCCCATCCATGAAATTGATGGCTATCGATCATGTTCCCATGCCTAGAAGGGGAGGTGACCGTAAAAAGATGCTCCTGCAGAGGGAGCTATATTGGATCAGGACATTACAAACTGTCCACCCTAATGGACTGAATGAGAAGTATTCACTGTCTGCTTTTCTATGATATGCTCTTCTATGATATGCTTACCCTGCCACTAGCTGTTGTGGGAGTTTGGTACCCATCCAATGGGTTTAGGTACCATCTCTATGGCTCAGCGTGTTGTGGTGCAGTGGTCACTTGTATGGCCCGCTATATCGTATAGTATTGTCTGAGGACATTATGATACCTTAGATTTTATGCTGCTGATGGCTTTGTCATGTATGTTTAGGAGCCCTGTGTAGTCCGGGTACTCCGCTTTGGCGCCTAGTTGGTTTCATTATTGGTTCCTATTTCTCTTTGTTCTTTTGTGCACCTATTTACCCTGCAGAGGTAGAGTGGGGTTAGTGATGCCCACCCTGGGGGATAGGCATACACCCCAACTCCCCTGCAAATTAGGGTATTGTTCGTTTCCCTGGCAGCTTTGTACATATCACTGTGTTGTATATAGTATTAATCTTTAACTAGGGGATTGACATCTTCCCTGTTCCTCAATAGGGTCCTGTTTGCAAGCATACACACTTTGGGTGCACTCGGAATAGTTCCGTTCATTTCTTGAGGTGTTTAATTCCAGGAGCTATTTTATTTTGTTTAGATTAAGTTCATTCAGTTCAACGGCGAGTTAATAACATGGGTAGTATTGCCCACCCAGGGGGATAGGCACTCACCCATTATACTTTACTCGCTTTACTTAATTCTTGGGATATATCCCTGGCTTTGACAGTGGCTCTTTCTCTTATTATTGTGTTGCAGTATATGTTGATATAGACACAGAGGTGTTTGTTTGATGATAGCTGGCGTTATTAATTACTCTGCAAGGCTTAAAATCAGTGCTCATGATATATTCTTCCTGTGCCTTTACATATTAATTAATTATTTAATTATATTCTTCCTGAGTCTTTATTTTTTGGCTTCTAGTTCCTCTCTGTTTTGATTTATATGCCTGTTCTGCTTTTCTGTCAGATTGATTGATATGTCTGTTCTGCCTGCATAATTTGCATTTCATGTATATATTTGTCAGGATCATCATTGTGTTTTACACAATATTGTGTATTTGGCTCTGGCTGGGATCGAACCTGAGTTGCCTGCATCCCAGTCAGGATCCTTACATTGGTCTCCACACATCTTTGACTGTTTCTAGATGTTCTTGGTATCCTGTAGCCTGAGCCTGTTTGCCTGGGATTTGCACACCTGTTCCTGGTTCCATGATCATTGCTTGAGACTCCCTATTTAAACCTCGCAAGTCTGGTCCTCGTTGTCAGATCGTGTTTCCTGTTCCGTTTGGTTTCACTGCTGTTTTTCTGACTCCTGGTTTTGATCTCCTGCTCGTCTACTGTTTTCGCCTGATTGCCGCCAGCCCTGACTTCTGATTCTGTTACCGACTACTCTTCTGGATTTCCCTTGTCTGTACTGCGTTCCAGGAAGCACTGGTTATTTCAGCCCCAGTGCACTGTGTCACACCCTTGGGGATTTCTGTCCTGAGTCCCCTCGGTCTGTGCCGAATTGCAAAGGGTGCCTTAACTCTGCCTGCCGGACTCCCACTCCAGGTAAGATCCCTGACAGTACGATCTGACCAAATGGAGTCTGCAGAGTTGAGGATTACCGTTGCAGTCTTGACCCAGCAAGTTTCCCAGCTCACCCAGGCTTTGCAGGGCTTACAGCAGGAGCTGGCTTCCCTTAAAGGGAGAGTAACCTATGACTCTGGACTATCTGAACCGCTGGTTGCTCTACCTGAGAAATTTTCTGGGATCCAGTCTAAGTTTGACACCTTCAAGGTTGACTGCGAGATCCTGTTCTCCTTGAGACCACTTACCTATGCCACAGATGCCATTAAAGTGAGGACAGCAATTACCTTATTGTCGGGGCACCTTAAGATTTGGGCCCACCAATTGTTACTCACCAAAAGCCCAATCTTGGATTCCTGGGAGTCCTTTATTCGGTCCTTGGGGCTACAATGCAACAAGACACAAAAGTCCTATGTACAGAGAACACCTACTGTTGCTTCCCATATATTGCAACCCGGACTGGAAATGGTTTACACTACTCCTTTCACTCGGACTGATGTTACTACTAACCCTACCACTCCCAAGTCTCCTGAAATGCCTGAAACATCCTATACATCTGGCAGCGAGGCGGAAGAACCCATGGAGATTGGACTGGTTAGGTGTCATCAATCATCTCAAGAAAGGGCAAGAAGGGTGGCGCATGGACTGTGTTTTTACTGTGGGGAGAGAGGGCATTTAATCTCCTTTTGTCCCATTCGTCCTTCTAGGCCTCGGGTTCTCCGTCTGGGTACTACTCCGGCATATCCTATGAGACCTGTCTGCCAACATGCTGCCTGTCCTTGCTTGACCACTTTGAACAATCCTCTGTCTTCTACAGTTGTTGCTCCTGAGGATGTGCTGGAATCAGTTACGAAAGAACCTGAGATCGCTATTTCCACTAAAGAGTCTGCTTCTAGGAAGGCAAGCACCACAACCACTACAAGTCCTATCAAGGAAGTCCCTCCTGCTGGTTGTACCTATGCCTCTAATGGGACTCTAGTCCGGAAGGAGCACTTGGAAGTTTTTGAAAAGGCCCTAAGAGCTATGACCTCCACTCCTACAGGTACTACTAAAACCAAGAAAACTAAAAAGTAACCTCCTGGGTCATACTTGCCTTCCTCATCTCGCCTACGGCGTCTTTGAAGGGGGGGTAATGTCAGGATCATCATTGTGTTTTACACAATATTGTGTATTTGGCTCTGGCTGGGATCGAACCTGAGTTGCCTGCATCCCAGTCAGGATCCTTACATTGGTCTCCACACATCTTTGACTGTTTCTAGATGTTCTTGGTATCCTGTAGCCTGAGCCTGTTTGCCTGGGATTTGCACACCTGTTCCTGGTTCCATGATCATTGCTTGAGACTCCCTATTTAAACCTCGCAAGTCTGGTCCTTGTTGTCAGATCGTGTTTCCTGTTCCGTTTGGTTTCACTGCTGTTTTTCTGACTCCTGGTTTTGATCTCCTGCTCGTCTACTGTTTTCGCCTGATTGCCGCCAGCCCTGACTTCTGATTCTGTTACCGACTACTCTTCTGGATTTCCCTTGTCTGTACTGCGTTCCAGGAAGCACTGGTTATTTCAGCCCCAGTGCACTGTGTCACACCCTTGGGGATTTCTGTCCTGAGTCCCCTCGGTCTGTGCCGAATTGCAAAGGGTGCCTTAACTCTGCCTGCCGGACTCCCACTCCAGGTAAGATCCCTGACAATATTCTACCAATGACTAGATGTGTATCACACATTTGATAGTGCATTGGATTGGGCAGATTGTTTGGGTTATACCCAATATACACATTATGTAAAGGTCCCTCGAGCTGTGTTTACATTTGTTTTTAGTTGCTATGGGTCCTCTCCTGCCTCCCTCCATGCTGCTGTGGACCGGTGAGGTAGATCTTTGATCTCCCCGCCGGCCCATGGAGGCTTAGAGCAGAGCCGGCACTCAGATAGCGCCGGTTCTGTGTGAGCCGACAGGGGAGAATAAAGACCTGGGGAATAAAGTGTGGGAACTCTCCCAAGATTCCCCCCCACCCCCCAAAAAAAATAATATACACTCCAATGTGTGTGTGTGTGTGTGTGTGTGTATATCTATATATATGCACACATACACACTGGCATGCATACTCAGAAACACACACATTAAGACACACACACTCATACATTCACAGACACACATACACACACACACATTCACATACACTGACACACACTCATACATTCACAGATACACATACACACATTCATATACACACACACATTCACAGACACATACACACTCATACATTCACAGACACCCATACATACATTCACACACACATACAGACACATACACTGACACATATACACACACATTCACAGACACACACACACATACACTGACACATATACACACACATTCACAGACACACAAATTATTTTTTTTTTATAAAAAAATGTCCACCCAGCCTCCCTACCTGGAGTGCTGGCGTGGACTTGTCCCTGGGGTCCAGTAGGTCAGGCGCCTGTCTTCATCTCAGCCGCGGCGAGGGAGCTGTGTGCTCTCTGCTCCCTCTCACCGCGCGGGCTGTCTGCTGTAGCTGGGAACCGGAATATGACGTCATATTCCGGCTCCGGCATCAGCAAACGGCGCGCGGCGAGAGGAAGCAGAGAGCACACAGCTCCCTCGCCGCGGCTGAGATGAAGACAGGCGCCCGACCGGGGGAGGAGGGGGGTTTGGGGTCCATCACCTCTTGCCCCCCCATGACAGGGGGAGGAAGGGGGGCATTTGGGGGCGCTGAGTGCCTGCAGGAATGGTGTTCCTGCTCATAAAAGTGCAGGAACTCCGTTCCTGCAGGACTTAATCCATAGGCGTGCCACGGGGATTAGGGTGTGCCCAGGCACACCCGGCACACCCTGTGCGCACGCCTATGGTCCTATATGTTTCCCAGTTTCCTAATCGGTCCCCTAGGGGAGTGTCCACCAGGTGGGAGACCTGCATAAAAGCCGGGCAGGTATCCCCAGTAAATCAGTTCTGCTTGATCCTCAAACTAAGTGTCGTCTCGTTCTTGGGGGGGAATTGGATTGTATGCTATTACAGTGCGACTGCCAGGAGTGTAAACTGTTCGTATGGTTTTTCCTGTTCAGCTGTTTACAGCATTCGTGTGTTTCCTGTTCGGGAGTTTGGAGCATTCCCCTGGTTCCAGTTCGGGAGATTGGTGAATTCATGGGTTTGCAGTTCGGGAGATTGGTGATTGCAGTAGCTGCCTGTGCATCTGAAAAGGGGAATATCGCCTTAACGGTTTTTAACCTCTTGTGTTGAAAACGGTCCGTTACAGGAACTCAAATTGACTGGTCAAAATTTTGCCATGACTTTTAACATGGAATAGTATAAAAATGTTGAGTCTTTGAGAGTTCTGACAAATGCAGGTGATACCATGTCTGTGTAATCTGGTCCAAATGTTCTATAAGATTACAAGAGAAAAATGCTATTGACCGGGTACATATGTTGCAATTAGTTAATACAAGTGTCATACAAATATTTAAGTCAAGCGTGCTAAATAAAGGGATCCCTTCTTTAAACCATACTATAGTAGATTAAGTAATAAGGTAATTAAGGAAATATATGTATATATAAAAAAAAAACCATGGAAAGTTAGCCGGCATGACCTTAAACTGATACAGGCCAAACGGGGTGACAAATGCCGACTTGGGGATGGCGTCCTCAGCTAATGGAATTTGCCAGTACCCCCTGCACAGATCTATTGTGGTGAGGTACTGGACTCTGGCCATTTTGTCTAGGAGCTCGTCTATCCGGGGCATAGGGTAGGCGTCTGAGGTTGTTTTATCATTTAGCCTCCGGTAGTCCACACAGAAACGGGTCGTGCTGTCCCGTTTCGGTACTACTACTACCGGGGAGGCCCAGGGGCTGTCAGAGTGTTCTATCACCCCTAACTGCATCATTTCCTCAATTTCTTTCTGCATATTTTCTTTAACTGCTTCGGGTATGCGATAGGCGGTTTGGCGAAGGGGGGTCTGGTCTAGGGTTTCAACTTTGTGAGTGGTTAACGGAGTGTACCCAGGTAGGTTGGAAAACGTGGCCCCCTTGTCCTGGATTAGTCTTTGGACCTGAGTTCGCTCCTGGGGGTCTAACCGTTCTCCTAACTGTACTTCTCCCAGGTCTCCGCTCTGGCCCTCTTGGTCTAGGAGATCTGGGAGTGGCAAATTATCATAATCTTCAGTGGCAGGTGCACAGATCGCGGTTACCTCTTCCGTGCGCTCGTGGTATGGCTTGAGCATGTTCACATGGAGCATGCGCTTGCCTCCCGTGCCTGTGACCGGACCGATCACAAAGGTGGTATCACAAACCTGCTCTACCACCTTGTATGGGCCCTGCCAGGAAGCCTGCAGCTTGTCCTTGTGGACGGGTCGCAAAATTAGCACCTTTTGCCCCACCTTAAAGCTGCGGTCCCTGGCTCCCTTATCATACCATCTGCGCTTCCTGTGTTGGGCCACCTGGAGGTTGTCACGTACGTTCTGGGTCAGCATCTACAGGCGGTCCCTAAACTCTAGCACATAGGGTACGATGGGGGTGCCGCTAACAGTCTCGTCTCCCTCCCAGTGTTCCCTAATTAAATCTAGGGGGCCCCTCACTCTCCTCCCAAATAATAGTTCGAAAGGAGAGAACCCGTGGATTCCTGAGGTACTTCCCTATAGGCAAACATCAAGTGGGGTAGGAACCTTTCCAAGTCTGAGTGTCTATGAATGTAGGATCATCTGTTTAAGTGTTCCATTAAACCATTCACAGAGCCCATTGGACTGGGGGTGATAAGCGGAGTTCAGTATTTGCTGAACCCCACATATCTTCAAGAGTTGTTGTGCAACTGTGGCGGTAAACTGGGTGCCCCTATCCGAAATAATTTCCTTGGGAAATCCCACCCGGGAAAATATTCGCATCAGGGCATCCGCTACCGTCTCTGCGTGCACATTAGTCAAAGCTATTGCTTCTGGGTACCTGGTGGCATAGTCCACCACGGTCAGTACATATTTCTTGCCGGAGGGGCTGGGCTTGGATAGGGGTCCTATAATATCTACCGCTACCCTACTGAACGGTTCCTCAATTATGGGAAGAGAACGGAGCCGGGCTTTGTATCGGTCTCCCCTCTTCCCTACCCTCTGGCAGGTATCACAGGTCTGGCAGTATCGCCTGACGTCCTGTGAGATACCTAGCAAGAAGAAGTTCTGGGTCAGCCTGTGCTTAGTACGGCTGATCCTTAAGTGCCCAGACAGGGAAATGTCGTGGGCGATGCGTAATAACTCCAGTCTATATTCTCTCGGCACTATCAATTGCTTTATGGGTAAGGGAATGGATCCGGACACTATTTTTTCTGCGTGCCGTTACAGCAGCCCCTTGTCCCAGGTGTAATTTTCCTCTTCTAATCCTGCCTGGTCTTTATTAATACGATCTTTGTAGATCTGCAGGTAGGGATCTAGGGCCACTTCAGTACCAAATTCTATGGGGGATGTCCAGGGCGTGATATTGGGCATGGGGGGTACATTGCTTACCTGAGCCTCAGAGTGGTTAGGCGGAGCTGTGGTGCGGGCCTGCTGCCAGGTCACAACCGGATACGTCTCTTGTACTGCGGTTTGAGGAACAAAAGCTGAAGTCAGCTCCCCTAGGTCGGTGCCCAAAATAACGTCAGCGGGTAGGTCCTGCCTGCATCCGTTTCTGTGCCCCACTCCACAATTCAAATGTACTTTGGCAGTGGGTACTTTATAAATGTCTCTCCCTGCCTCTCTCTGCATTGCCTCTCTATGCGTTATTATAAGGTGTGTTAAGTAGTACTATTCTTATCAGTTTAATCCCTGTTGCGTCCCCTATCAGGGGACGTGTATATGGCATCGATTTTAGGAATCGATTCTCCAGTTAGAAGGACCGAAAATCGATTCCTAAAATCGATGCCATATACACGTCCCCTGATAGGGGACGCAACAGGGATTAAACTGATAAGAATAGTACTACTTAACACACCTTATAATAACGCATAGAGAGGCAATGCAGAGAGAGGAGTCTGAAGAAGAGGAGTCAGAGGAGGAAGGTGGCTTTGAGGAGGTGGAAGACCAAACACAGCAGGCATCCCAGGGGGCTTGTTGTCACCTTTCGGGGACCCTTGGTGTTGTACGTGGCTAGGTGGAGGAAGAGACATTCAATGACATCAGTGAGGACAAGGAACGGGACATGGCTAGCTTGGTATCCAACCTTGTGCAAATGGGGAGTTTGCGGTTGTGGAAATTGACTGTTTTCGGTTGTTTGTGGTGCGTTAAACGGGGAGTTTGGTCTGTCACCGTGAAGTGGGCATAACCCTTACACTACCTGATCGATACAACATCATACAGTAGGTCCCCCCCCTCATTATTTTTATGGCCCCCACCCGCCACTCACGGTTGGGGGTGGGGGGGAGGACAGTAGGTCCTCCCATTGTGATTTATGGCCCCCACCCACCGCGCAGGGGTGGGGGCCGGGGGGAGGACAGTAGGTCCCCCCCCCTTATCCTTATTTACTGAATATTCCCCTGTATAACAATGTTTGGCATTTAGTGAATATTCCCTATTCTGCTCTTTGTCAGTGTGTATCAGGGTCTCTGAGGACAGGTGTCAATCCAAATCTGCCAAGTGACCCTATGTAGGGGGAACAATCCCTATTCTGCACTGTGTCATTGTATATCAGGGATCCTTAGGATAGGTGTGTAGCGGACTGGACCCTGCACCAAAGTCTGCCCCATTTTCCTGGAGGGGACTGCTTGCTCGCCTCCTGCCCAGTGATTATGGCCCCTGGGAGATATTGCCCTTTAAGGGACTGAGTTGGGGCTTATGGACTGCTATTATACTGTGCTGACCCTTTAAGATCTGTATTTGGGCATAATGTATTGTATAATACTGTTCCTAGCCCTTTAAAGGAACACTATAGTCACCTAAATTACTTTAGCTAAATAAAGCAGTTTTAGTGTATAGATCATTCCACTGAAATTTTACTGCTCAGTTCACTGTCATTTAGGACTTAAATCACTTTGTTTCTGTTTATGCTGCCCTAGCCACACCTCCCCTGGCTATGATTGACAGAGCCTGCATGAAAAAAAACTGGTTTCACTTTCAAACAGATGTAATTTACCTTAAATAATTGTATCTCAATCTCTAAACTGAACTTTAATCACATACAGGAGGCTCTTGCATGGTCTAGCAAGCTATTAACATAGCAGGGGATAAGAAAATCTTAATTAAACAGAACTTGCAATAAGGAAAGCCTTAATAGGGCTCTCTTTACAGGAAGTGTTTATGGAAGGCTGAGCAAGTCACATGCAGGGAGGTGTGACTAGGGAGCATAAACAAAGGGATTTAACTCCTAAATGGCAGAGAATTGAGCAGTGAGGCTGCAGGGGCATGTTCTATACACCAAGACTGCTTTATTAAGCTCAAGTTGTTTAGGTGACTATAGTGTCTCTTTAAATACTTTGGGGAAAGATTGGTACTTTTTATATGGCACTTCGGACACAGTCGAAGCTGTCGAAGCTGTTGAAGCAGTCGAAGCTGTCGAAGTTGCCGAAGTTGTTGAAGTCGTCGAAGTGGCCGCCATTTCGGGACTTCGACACGTGTTCGTGGCCATCTTGGTTCATTCCATGCGGTCAGCGGTATGTGTAGCCGAATTCATGGAACTGAAATCGGCTACACAGTTCTGCCAACACCGCTGAGCCTTACCTTCTCCCACAATGGTTTTGCAGCCGCAGAGACTAAGTCCCGTTCGAAGATTCGAACGCTCGTTCGAATGGGACTTGTAACGGACCGTTTCAGCAGACAAGGGGTTAAAATCGTTTAGGCGATAATCCCCTTTTCACAGACAGGCACAGCTACTGTAAAATCACCAAAACGAATTGGATATAAGTGAATGCACCAAACTCCCGAACTGCATACAAGGGAATAAGGTAGCACTCCAATCTCCTGAACTGGAACCTCAAAAATAGCTGCTAGCAGGTGAACAGGAAAAGCTCCCAAGCGGCT
Organism: Pelobates fuscus; assembly: GCF_036172605.1. Classification (NCBI taxonomy): domain Eukaryota; kingdom Metazoa; phylum Chordata; class Amphibia; order Anura; family Pelobatidae; genus Pelobates; species Pelobates fuscus. The sequence goes on along the minus strand of NC_086323.1, from coordinate 206,282,348 downwards.
TACACTCCTGGCAGTCAGTCCCTATCAGCATACAGTGAATCCCCCCTAATAACGAGACAAGGCTCCGTGTTGTGGGTCAAGCAGTGGTCTGTTTATTGAGGGCTACCTGCCCCTGTATTTATGCAGGTCTCCCACCTGGTGGACACTCCCCTAGGGGACCAGATGGAAGACTGTAACAACGGACAGACAAGTACCAATTACCGACATACAGCAGTAAAACATCCCCACAATGCATCCTGGCTTCCTCCCCTCTGCCCTGGAGAAGTAATTCAATTATCTCCCAGAACAATTGCAAAACTCCATTATACACGTGGAGACACAAAACAGACTATCGCTTTAAAATACATAGAGACACATTTTAAACATAAAACACAGACATGTAATATATCCCCAGCTATCTCAGGTCTGAGTGCACATTATTAGGTGAATGGCACTCAGACCACACGAATACAGTTTAATTGCCATGGAGCCAGAGTCTTTAATTACACGAATTAGCTCCATGGCATAGCTATCTGGGTTAACATTCACATAAAATAAACTACCGAATTTACATGCATTCGGTTAAATATATACAAATTAGAACCAGGGGCTGGAGGTTCAGCGGTGCCTGCACGTAAAAGTGTCCGGGTTTGGTGCATGAAAGCCGGGCAGAAAAGCGCTGGCTGCCCGGGGAGCTCCAGAACACCGCCATCTAGCGGCCGCTAAGTGTAACCGCGGCCACCCAGTAACAATCAATTAAGCTGCGGTTAACCGCAGCTTCAGGGAGGTAAATGGAGGGCACACTCCAGCTTCTGGGTGGCCAATTAACGGCGCCGGCCGGCTTCCCACGGCTCTGGGGAGGCTGATAGAAGGCTGTTTGTTCGGTAGATAGCATCTACCGAACGGCTGTGCAGAAAGGGAAAAATAAATCCTTCTGCACAGTAAAATTAACCCTTTAGCTGTCAGTCCATAATCCAAAGGCAGCAGGCGGGCAACCAGGCTCCTCCAATGCAATGTGGCGAGATTGGTCTCGTCACATCTCTCCCCCTTTCCAAAAAGACTAACAGGGTACCTGACCTCCTGCCGTTCAGTGCCCTTGTTAGTCCAGCAGCCCACCTACAAAGCAGAAAAAACAGTACAGCCCACCCACAATAAATGGTTACTACACCTGGGTAGAGGAGAAACTTGTCCATGTCCAGGTGCCTCACCACGGCTGTGTGGGGGACTGGTAGGCTGCCTTGGTGGGTTGTTGAGTGGGCAGAGACCAGCGGTACTCTGTCCTGGTGCCAGTACTACCACCGGAGTAGTCTGGTTGGAGCCTGGTTGCTGGAGACTGACTGTCTCCCCTTTAGGTGTACGGTTCTGCTGCCGGAGGGGGAGACTAACTGTCTCCCCTTTGGATACACAGCTCTGCTGCCGGAGGGGAAGACCGCCTGTCTCTCCTTTGGCTAAACAGCCCTGTCGTGGGGGGGTAAGTGCAGAGACCACGGTCCAATCTGCAAAGCTGTGGGGACTACAGTCTCCCCCTGGTACATTAAGCTGCCGCTGGGGAGAGGTGGTAACAAGCTCCTCTCCCATACATACTTCCAGTCTCTGCGGAGGGAGACCAACTGTCTCTCCTCCCAACACAGAGTCCTGCTGTTGGGGAAAGGAGACTGGGCTCTCTATTCCCTGCTGGATACTCTGCCGCTGGGGAATGGAGACTGGGCTCCCAATTCCCGAAAAATCACGCTGCCGCTGGGGAGGGAGGACACTGCTCTCCTCTCCCTGGACTTCACACTGCCTTCCCGGCATCTCACTCTGCTGCTGGGGGGCAGGAACAACTACCTCTGCCCCCTGTAACTCAGCCTGCCGCTGGGGAGGGAAGACACTGATCTCCTCTCCGTGCACTTCACACTGCCACTGGGGAACGGAGACTGGGCTCCCAATTCCCTGCAGGACCGGTGGAGAGACCTCGGTCCCATCTCCACCCCCCACCTGGGGTTCTTCCCAGTAAAACTTTACCATCTCGTCCTCTCTGAATGGGTCTGGCTCTGGGTCTGTCCTGCTGAGCCTTCCCACTGTATTGGAACAGCTGCTGGTAGCCCTGTTCTAGCTCCATCTCCCGGGTCACCAGGTGGACCAGGTCTTGCTCAATTTCGTGAGTGTCGTCCCAGTCATACCTGCTCTCTCTCCACTCCAAGAGATAACTGAACCGGGCTTGTGTAGGGCTCCCAAATTCGAGCTCTGAAAAAGACTCCCATAACAAGCCAGGGCCATCAGAATCCTCTCCCTCTGGCTTGTCATGCTCGGCTGTCCAGGGCAGGTACTGTGCCCCATACCACCAGAGCGCCTGGTAGGCATCCTCCAGCCACATCTCCTGCCATACCCGGAGCTCCAATTCCTTTACCCATTCCTCCAGGGGCTGCTCTCCCAGGAAGGGAATCCGCAGGGCTACTCGCTTCTGCAATCGCTGGTCTTCCTTGAGGAGTCTCTCGCCCCGCTGGTACTCCACAATACCCAGTGCCTGGTACCAGATGCCTTTGCGGACTGCATCTCGGTCATCCCTGACACCCTCCTCATGCTCTACTGCTGGTTCCATCCTGGTGCTGTCAGGGTCGCTGTACTCAGACATGTGTTGCCCTAAAATTGTACAATCCAAAGCAATGGTGTCTCCTGTAGCTGTCCTTCTGGCTGTAAGAACGATCCCGCCGCTTGCCACCAATTGTAACGGACCGTTTCAGCACACAAGGGGTTAAAATCGTTTAGGCGATAATCCCCTTTTCACAGACAGGCACAGCTACTGTAAAATCACCAAAACTCACGAATTGGATATAAGTGAATGCACCAAACTCCCGAACTGCATACAAGGGAATAAGGTAGCACTCCAAACTTCCGAACTGGAACCTCACGAATAGCTGCTAGCAGACAAACAGGAAAAGCTCCCAAGCGGCTTACACTCCTGGCAGTCAGTCCCTATCAGCATACAGTGAATCCCCCCAAGAACGAGACAAGGCTCCGTGTTGATGGTCAAGCAGTGGTCTGTTTATTGAGGGCTACCTGCCCCTGTATTTATGCAGGTCTCCCACCTGGTGGACACTTCCCTAGGGGACCAGATGGAAGACTGTAACAACGGACAGACAAGTACCAATTACCGACATACAGCACATCCCCACAATGCATCCTGGCTTCCTCCCCTCTGCCCTGGAGAAGTAATTCCATTATCTCCCAGGACAAAGGCAAAACTCCATTACACACGTGGGGACACAAAGCAGACTATCACTTTAAAATACATAAAGACACATTTTATACATAAAACACAGACATGTAATATATCCCCAGATAGCTCAGGTCTGAGTGCACATTATTAGGTGAATGGCACTCAGACCACACGAATACAGTTTAATTGCCATGGAGCCAGAGTCTTTAATTACACGAATTGGCTCCATGGCATAGCTATCTGGGTTAACATTCACATAAAATAAACTACCGAATTTACATGCATTCGGTTAAATATATACGAATTAGAACCAGGGGCTGGAGGTTCAGCGGTGCCTGCACGTAAAAGTGTCCGGGTTTGGTGCATGAAAGCCGGGCAGAAAAGCGCTGGCTGCCCGGGGAGCTCCAGAACACCGCCATCTAGCGGCCGCTAAGTGTAACCGCGGCCACCCAGTAACAATCAATTAAGCTACGGTTAACCGCAGCTTCAGGGAGGTAAATGGAGGGCACACTCCAGCTTCTGGGTGGCCAATTAACAGCGCCGGCCGGCTTCCTACGGCTCTGGGGAGGCTGATAGAAGGCTGTTTGTTCGGTAGATAGCATCTACCGAACGGCTGTGCAGAAAGGGAAAAATAAATCTTTCTGCGCAGTAAAATTAACCGTTTAGCTGCCGGTCCATAATCCAAAGGCAGCAGGGGGGCAACCAGGCTCCTCCAATGCAATGTGGCGAGATTGGTCTCGTCACAGGACTTAGTCATTTTTTCAGCCTGAAATAGACCGACCGCACAGCCCAAATCTATGGAACTGTTTTGGGCATGAAAATGTGCCTGCGGTCGGTCATAAAGGACTTATATCTATCTCCCGAACGGCTGAACGGATTCGTATGATTTTAGGGTATGTTTGTATTTGGAATGTGCTGATTAATAATATGTAACTTTTATTAATATTGGATGTATGGTTTTAGAGTTATGAATGTTGGTTAAAAAGTATGTTTTAAACTGAATGTATAATTGGATTACCTCTCAGGCTAAGGGGAGGGAATCTGTGGGATGTAACCATTGTGTGATTGGTGTATTGTAAATCCCTCCCTTGCATGGGAGAATCCTTTATAAGACAGTGTGTGAATACATCTTGAGTTCCTGTTTTAACCCTCAAAGTGAAGTGTCGTCTCATTCTTGGGGGAGGATTTATTGCATGCTGTTTCAGTTTGACTGCTAGGAGTGCAAACCTATTCGTATGGGACCTATTCAACTATCTACAGCATTCAGAGGCTTGAGAGGATTTATATGCTTCTCAGATTCGGTGATCGTGGTGTCTGCCAGAGTGCTTGGAGTCCTCAGGAAACGCTAGGAGCATCCTTTAACGGAGGTACCCAGTCGGGGTGCCAGGCGTTCCGTTACATTGGTGGCAAGCGGTGGGATGGAGTCTTAGTGCGAGGTAAAGCAGCTCAGAGACACAGTTTGTGGAGTTACAAATTGAGGGCAATGCTAGCACTCGTGCAGCACCCCTGGGAGCAGAGGTACCCAGCGACTTGGAGCAGACAAGTATGGAAGGCTCTAGCTCTGGAGATAATTTGCTGGCCAAAGTAAGGCAGCGAGTAGCCCAGTATGGGGATGATGTACCCATGGAGACACGCCGGGTGATCTGGAACCAGGCTATGGCTGAGAGAAACACAAGGCTGGACCGAGAATTCCGGCGGGCGAAAGAGAGGGAGTATGCTCAGCAGCAGGAGCGTTACAGCAGCCGAGTAGAGGCTGCATCCGAGGAGGTTAGCCGTCTCCACCTGAGGCGGCGGGAGGAACCTGAAGTGGGGGTCCTCATAGACTGGTCCTGTGAGGAACCACAACAGGCAGGTGGAGATGGGACCGAGGTCTCTCCACCGGGATGCTGGGCAGCCGGCCAAGATCCCCAGCAGCAGTTGGAGTTGCCAGGTACAGAAGCAGGTGGCCCTTACTCACAAATGTTGAGGGACCTCACAGACTGGTCCTGGGAAGACCCACAGATGGCAGGTGGAGATGGGACTGCGGTCTCTCTACCGGCCCTACAGGGAGGCTGGGCAGTCGACCCAGCTCCCCAGCGGCAGTGTGTGTCCCAGGGAGCTGAAGGTGTCGTCCTTCCTTCCCAGCGGCAGTGTGTGTTATAAGGAGAGGAGACAGGTGGTCCCTCTCCCCTGCAGTCCAGTGAGTCCCAGGAAGACAAAGGTGCCATCCTTCCTCCACAGCAGCAGGACCATATATTGAAAGGGGAGACAGCTGGTCCCCCTCTCCACCAGCAGAGAGAGTGTCAGGGAGAGGAGCTTGTTACCGTCAGGGACCAGGAACCAGACAGAGACAGAAGTAGATGCAAACACACCTTTATTAATAAATAACAAATAAATAACAAAAGCAAAGTCCAGGAATCAAGCAGGGGTCAGTCACCAGAGCGGGTAGTCAGACAAGCCAGGATCAGGAGCACGGAGAGCAGCGGAGTCAGGAACAAGGCCGGAGTCAGGAACCAGGAGCAAACAGGAAACCACGCAAGGGCAAGGAGGTTCTGGACTTAGCTGCTTAAATAGGCAGAACTGATTAGCAGCAGGGTTGATTACTACTCACAGGTGAGTAACCGTGGCAACGAGCAGAAGGAGCTCATAGTGATTGCAGCTGAAACTCAATCACTGAAACAGAAAAGGGTTGCTGTTTAAAACAGCAAAGAAACCCTGACAGTACCTCCCCCTCAACGACTCCCCCCATCTCTGTTGGTGGGTCCGGGCTTCATGGGGAAGCGGGCGTGATAGGAACAAAGGAGGGATGGTGCATGGACATCAGAGGCTGGAACGCAGGAGTGTTCCTCTGGACCGTATCCTTTCCAGTGCACCAAGTATTGGATCTGTCCTCTGAAGACCCGTGAGTCAATGATGCTGCGTATTTCATATTCCTCATGATTGTCAATCAGAACAGGACGTGGACGTGGCACTGAGGTGGTGTAGCGATTACAAACCAACGGTTTCAAGAGGGAAACATGGAAAACATTTGAGATGTGCATGTTAGCAGGAAGGTCAAGTGCGTAAGCTACAGGGTTGACCCTTCGAAGTATACGAAATGGCCCAACGTATCGGGGTGCCAGTTTTTGTGAGGGAACACGGAGGCGTAGGTTGCGGGAAGACAGCCAGACCCTCTCTCCGACCTGATAGGTAGGTGCAGGAAGGCGTCTGCGGTCGGCCTGGAGTTTGTAGTTCTGCATTGCGCGTTGCAAAGAATTCTGAACCTGCACCCAAGTGGAACGGAGTTCCCTGAGATGTTCCTCCAATGCCGGTATCCCCTGTGGCAAGAACGTATCAGGTAACATGGAAGCTTGAAACCCATAGTTTGCCAGGAATGGGGATAGCCGGGAGGAGGCATTAATCGCACTATTGTGGGCAAACTCCGCCCAGGGTAGCAGATCAGACCAGTTGTTCTGGTGGTCAGAAATGTAGCAACGCAGAAACTGTTCCAGTGTTTGGTTAGCTCGTTCCGCTGCACCATTGGATTGCGGGTGGTAGGCCGAGGAGAAGGAAAGCTGAATTCCCATTTGCGTACAAAAAGCTCTCCAAAATCTGGACACGAACTGGCTACCCCTATCTGAGACTATCACTTTGGGTAACCCATGCAAACGAAAGATCTCCCGAGCAAAAATTGTTGCAAGTTCCTGGGAAGTTGGTAGTTTTTTCAAGGGAATGCAATGCGACATCTTCGAGAATCGGTCAACAACCATGAGAACGACTGTATTGCCACGGGAGACCGGAAGATCTACGATAAAATCCATGGACAAGTGGGTCCAGGGTCGTTCACCATTAGGTATGGTTTGCAGGAGACCCACTGGAGGGCGTCGTGGGGTTTTATTTTGAGCGCACACAGGACAGGCAGCTACAAAAGCGGTGACATCCGAACGGAGACTAGGCCACCAAAATTGCCGGGAGACGGACCAGATTAACTGGTTTTTGCCTGGATGTCCAGCTGCTTTGGGGTCGTGGTATGTACTCAATAGTTTAGTACGGAGGTTAATAGGTACAAAACAACGGCCATTAGGTTTCTCTGGAGGAGCATTACTTTGTGCAGCCAGAATCTCCTCGCCTAGGGGTGAGGTGAGGTTAGTACGGATGGTTGCCAGTATATGGTCCGGAGGAATCACAGGAGTAGGGGTTATCTCCTCTCTAGATGGAGGGGAGAACTGTCGAGACAAGGCATCAGCCTGAATGTTTTTAGTACCGGGCAAGTAAGAAACCATGTTACAAAAACCTTATTGAACTATGTGCCCTTAAATGTTATTTTCACTTGTCTGACTTATTTGCAGTCGTTGGTATGGTTCAGCACGAATCCTTTGTGTAAACGTATAGGTGGCCGCCATTTCAGGACTTTGCACGTGTTCGCGGCCATCTTACGTACGACCAGCGGTGTTTTCCAGCAATCGTCTGCAACTAAAAACGGAGACGCACCCAGGCGAACACCGCTGAGACCTCCAGGATAGTATAACTTCGTGCTGGACCTACCGAGCGGCTCACCGTTCGGTAGGACGATTACCCTTCGCAGGGGGAGTACAGCGACCCCCAGGATACCTATGGATGGCAATGGGTTCGTGGAGTTGCACCGTACGAACGGAGACCGACCGCAAGGCCTAAACGTGTGGAACCATTTTCGGCCAGGAAGTCTGTGCGGTCGGTCAAAACTTTGAAAACCCATAACTCTCGAACCATTCATCCGAACGGGTTGGTTTTCGGATATGTTGCTCCCCTGAACAAGATCTGTACAGCGGTGTAGGATTTAAAGGGGTACCCCCTGGTTTTGGGGTACATCCAGAACTTGGTTAAAAATATGTACTGCATAATTATGTTAACTGTTTATCTGAGGGGAGGAGATGTGTGGGAGGTATCCAATATGTGATTGGTGATTTTATGCCTCCCCCTGGGAGTATCCTTTTTGTATGTAACCACAATAAAAAGCAGGCTGGTCAGCCCAGTCCTCAGTTCTTACTTGACCCTCAAATCGCAGCCTCGACTCGTTTTGTTGGGCAGAAAGGTATCCTAGCTATGCTATAGCTAGTGGGATTGTTCTACACTTACAGGACTCTTATGGAATATTAAGGAAAGCCGCTCTCTCCTCTTCAGCAACTAGGAATCCGGACGACTAAGCGGTCCAGCTCTCAGCAAGCCTAAGGGTAACCGTAACATTTGGTGGCAGCGGTGGGATTATCCTGGATTTCCTAGGAGAGGTACGGAACGGATGGAGAGCACCTACACAAAATTGAAGCGTACCACCCTAAAAGATTTACTGGAAAGCAGAGGAGGGTACGCCAGCAACCGGCCAAGGAGAGAACTGATCGCAGAACTGACCGAACTGGATCAAAGCTTCACAATGGCGGAAGCACCAACCACGAATGGTGATGAAAAGGCAAGGATTGTTCGGGAGAGGCTCTCCCTATACGGGCCAAACCCACCTATAGAACTAGTACAGCAGTTGATGGCGGAGGCAGACGAGGATATACGAAAGGCCCGAGCCCACGCACTTGACCTAGTAAACGCACAACGCAATGCTGAAGCCCCGCAGGTAATCGTTCCTGTCGAAAACGCTGGGAAGCCCAAGATACCCTTTGCGGCATTTAGATCCTTTCTAGAGAGCGAGACAGGAATTGATGAATACTTGGCGGACTTCGAAAGGCAATGCGCCCTGCACCAGATTCCCATCAGAGAGTGGCCCACGATCCTGTCTGGGAAACTATCCGGGCGAGCCCTGGAAGCTTTTCGTACCTTGGGTACTGAGGAAGTGACACAGTATGAGCGAGTTAAAGAGACACTGCTAAGACGGTACGCTGTAACTCCAGACACGTATCGCCGGCAGTTTCGAGGCACGAAAAAGAAGCCTAACGATACCCATATGGAATGGGCGCACCGAATGCGGAGAGCGGCAAATCACTGGATGAGCGGGAGTAAAGCTGTGACTGGTGAGGAAATTTTACAATTGTTTCTATTAGAACATTTTTATAATGGCATGGAACAGCAGGGGAAGGAGTGGCTGCGAGACAGGCGACCTTCCACCCTAGAAGAAGCAGCCAAATTAGCGGATGAACATTATGACTCACGTCTTCACGAGCCAACGAGCTACCGGGCTCCAGCACGGGTTGAGCCCAGAGAGGTTTACCGTGCACCTCCTCGTACGGAGTTCCGAGCCCCGGTACCCGCAGGGCCCACCCGACACTCAGGGCCACCCAATAACAACTCTGATCGTCCCAGACCAACTTGCCACCGATGCAAGCAACCAGGACATTTCATGGCTAACTGCCCTCTTAACACGCACCAGACACCCAGGAATTACAATTACCCCTCGGGGCCATACCGTTCTGCCCGCGCCCTCTGTGTTAACCAAGAGGCCTCGATGGAGGAATATTTGGGGCCGCTTCACGAGGCAGACCCTGTATATGCTGCTTCAGATAACCGCCAGCACCATCGGCAGAAGGTATGGCTCGAAGGGCGATCTACCGAGGGGTTGAGGGACACAGGGGCTACCATCACACTGGTGCAGAGTCATCTGGTGCCAGAACACAAGCGGTCAGGGCAGACCGTGGCCGTTAGAGTGGCGGGGGGGGATGTGTACAAAATTCCGACCGCTAAAGTACACCTTGATTGGGGAGCGGGAAAGGGGGCTGTGAACGTGGGCATAATGGATAATTTACCTGCGGAAGTACTACTGGGCAACGATTTGGGCCCCATGACTTCTGCCTATGCTCCAGCGTACAACAACGAGGCGAACCCAGTGACTACCCGAGCACAAGCCCGGACGGACCGAGAACCCTCACCAGTGCGGGAGACCCAGGTAAGACCGACCCCGACTGTTCCTGACATGTTAGGCCCCATACCCTGGGACACCCCAGATACTTTCGAGACCGAGTCTAGGAATGATCCGACTTTACAAAAATACCGGGAACGAGCAGAGACCGGGGGGAGCGGGGCAGATAACGAAACTTTTCTATGGGAAAAAGGCAAACTATACCGCTTGATGGAGAAAAAGGGACAACGTAGGCGACAGCTGGTAGTGCCCCACAAATACCGTCGAGAAATCCTCAAGATAGGACACGACATCCCCTTGGCAGGTCATCTAGCTGTGACCCGTACGCTACACCGCATTACCCACACATTCTTTTGGCCAGGAGTACACGCTGATGTTAGGACTTATTGTAATACTTGCGATGTGTGTCAACGAGTAGGAAGGCGAGGCGATCACCCTAAAGCCCATCTAGTCAATATGCCCATCGTAGAGGAACCCTTTAGCAGGGTTGCTATTGACCTAGTAGGACCACTGGCCACCCCTAGTCCCTCCGGTAAGCGCTACATCCTTACCGTAGTGGACTACGCTACCAGGTACCCCGAGGCTGTCGCCCTGTCCAACATCCAAGCGGATACGGTAGCGAATGCACTGGTACAAGTGTTCTCCCGGGTAGGATTTCCAAAGGAAATCCTGTCTGACCGAGGCACCCAATTCACAGCCGAATTGACCCAACAACTCTGGCAGGTCTGCAAAATTAAATCCCTTCTGAGCTCCCCCTACCATCCCCAGACGAACGGACTTTGTGAGAGGTTCAACGGAACCCTCAAACAAATGCTCAAAACGTTCACTCAAGAATACCGAGATTGGGAACGCTTCCTGCCGCACCTCCTGTTTGCCTATCGAGAGGTGCCCCAGGAAACGACAGGGTTCTCTCCCTTTGAGTTGCTCTACGGAAGAAAGGTACGGGGCCCCCTAAACCTGATCCGGGAGCACTGGGAGGGAGAGACAGAAACTGACGGTGTCCCCATTGTGCCATACGTGCTGGAACTCAGAGACCGAATGGAGCAGCTAGCCAGATCCGTGCAGGCTAACCTCCAGTCGGCCCAGAGAAGACAGAAGGTATGGTACGATCGGGGGGCCCGAAGGAGAATCTTTACCATAGGACAAAAGGTGTTGGTACTTAAGCCGGTAAAGACAGACAAATTGCAAGCATCATGGCAGGGCCCCTACCAGATTGTAGAGAAACGGGGCGACACAACTTATGTCATAGCCAGTTGCCACGACAACAACCTTAGGAGGACGTTCCATGTAAACATGCTCAAAGAATACTTGGAGCGACCCGAGAACGTGACAGCCGTATGTTGTCCTCCCCAGGAAGACCCCGACAGTCTACCCATCCCCGACCTATTAGAAAAAAGTCCCCCCACAGGGATAGTATCCCAGGTTCAGATAGGAGACCGACTTAACCCCACTGAAAGGGAGCAGCTCAATACACTCCTCCAGGCCAAACACCTCACCTTCTCCCAGAAGCCAGGGTACACTACCCTAACTACCCACCAGGTCGACACCCCCGGGCAAACACCCTTACGCCAGCCCCCGTATCGCATCCCCGAGGCAGTTAGAACAGGAATGAAGCAGGAGATAGATGAGATGCTCCAACTCGGGGTGATTGAGCCCTCCGATAGTCCCTGGGCCTCCCCGGTTGTCCTGGTACCCAAGAAAGATGGGACGACCCGGTTCTGTGTAGATTACCGGAGGCTCAATGAAAAAACAGTGACGGACGCGTACCCGATGCCCAGGGTAGACGAGCTACTCGATCGTATAGCCAGGGGAAATTACCTGACCACTATCGACCTCTGCAAGGGTTACTGGCAGATTCCCCTGGCACCGGAGGCTATCCCCAAGTCGGCATTCGTCACCCCATTTGGCTTATACCAGTTTAAGGTAATGCCGTTTGGGATGAAGAATGCCCCAGCTACATTCCAGCGCTTGGTGGATAGGCTCCTGGATGGCTTCCAGAGTTTTGCCTGTGCATACCTGGACGACATAGCGATTCACAGTGAGTCCTGGGAGGACCACTTAGCTCATGTAAGAATGGTTCTGGATCAGATCCGGGCTGCTGGCCTGACTCTGAAACCAGAAAAATGTCACTTTGGGATGGCCGAAGTACAGTACCTGGGTCACCGGGTGGGGTGCGGAAAACAGCGACCAGAGCCAGCCAAGATAGAAGCTGTTGCCAATTGGCCCACCCCCATCACTAAAACCCAGGTTCTGGCCTTTCTGGGCACGGCAGGGTACTACAGACGATTTGTACCCGACTACAGCACACTTGCCAAACCCCTGACTGACTTGACCAAGAAAAACTTACCTCGACAGGTCCTGTGGTCTCCCCACTGTGAAAAGGCTTTCCAGGCCCTCAAAAACGCTTTGGTTAATGCTCCTGTCTTGGCGGCTCCAGCTCTTAATAAACGTTTTATCGTCCATACAGACGCTTCCATGTTCGGGCTGGGAGCCGTCCTCAGCCAAGTAGGTGAAGATGGAGGGGAGCATCCAGTTGCCTACATCAGCCGGAAGCTCCTACCCCGCGAAGTCAGCTATGCAGCGGTCGAAAAGGAGTGTTTGGCCTTGGTGTGGGCATTAAAGAAATTGACTCCCTATTTATATGGACAAGAGTTCACTCTGGTCACCGACCATAACCCGTTGGTGTGGCTAAACCGGGTCTCTGGAGATAACGGCAGGTTATTACGTTGGAGTTTATCATTGCAACCCTTCAATTTTACCATTACCTACCGACCCGGGAAACAGAATGGCAACGCGGACGGGTTGTCCAGACAAACGGACCTCAGCCCAGCATAACCAGCGGTCTGGACAGCCTTAGTCTGCCCCGAAAAGGGGTCAGACGGTGTCTGCCAGAGTGTTCCACAAAAAGGGAGCACTGTTACAAAAACCTTATTGAACTATGTGCCCTTAAATGTTATTTTCACTTGTCTGACTTATTTGCAGTCGTTGGTATGGTTCAGCACGAATCCTTTGTGTAAACGTATAGGTGGCCGCCATTTCAGGACTTTGCACGTGTTCGCGGCCATCTTACGTACGACCAGCGGTGTTTTCCAGCAATCGTCTGCAACTAAAAACGGAGACGCACCCAGGCGAACACCGCTGAGACCTCCAGGATAGTATAACTTCGTGCTGGACCTACCGAGCGGCTCACCGTTCGGTAGGACGATTACCCTTCGCAGGGGGAGTACAGCGACCCCCAGGATACCTATGGATGGCAATGGGTTCGTGGAGTTGCACCGTACGAACGGAGACCGACCGCAAGGCCTAAACGTGTGGAACCATTTTCGGCCAGGAAGTCTGTGCGGTCGGTCAAAACTTTGAAAACCCATAACTCTCGAACCATTCATCCGAACGGGTTGGTTTTCGGATATGTTGCTCCCCTGAACAAGATCTGTACAGCGGTGTAGGATTTAAAGGGGTACCCCCTGGTTTTGGGGTACATCCAGAACTTGGTTAAAAATATGTACTGCATAATTATGTTAACTGTTTATCTGAGGGGAGGAGATGTGTGGGAGGTATCCAATATGTGATTGGTGATTTTATGCCTCCCCCTGGGAGTATCCTTTTTGTATGTAACCACAATAAAAAGCAGGCTGGTCAGCCCAGTCCTCAGTTCTTACTTGACCCTCAAATCGCAGCCTCGACTCGTTTTGTTGGGCAGAAAGGTATCCTAGCTATGCTATAGCTAGTGGGATTGTTCTACACTTACAGGACTCTTATGGAATATTAAGGAAAGCCGCTCTCTCCTCTTCAGCAACTAGGAATCCGGACGACTAAGCGGTCCAGCTCTCAGCAAGCCTAAGGGTAACCGTAACAAACCACATAATTGAATCTTGATAGGAAGAGAGCCCATCTAGCTTGCCGGGGGGGAAAGTCGCTTAGCTTCAGAAAGATATGTTAGATTCTTGTGGTCTGTGAGTATGAGGATTGGCACTGAAGTACCCTCAAGAAGGTGCCTCCATTCTTTGAGAGCTAAAATTATGGCTAGAAGTTCTCTATCACCAATCTGGTAATTGCATTCCGCCGGGTTCAATTTCCTCGAGAAATACCCGCACGGATGCCTGGAGCTCTCTGGGTTAGGACGTTGAGACAGGAGGGCGCCCACTCCTGTCTCAGACGCATCGACCTCAAGAATGAATGGTAAGGCAGGGTTAGGGTGTGCCAGTATAGGAGCAGCAGCAAAGGCGACTTTGAGAGACTCAAAGGCAGTAATGGCTTCCTGTGACCAATGCTGTGGATCAGCATCTCTCCTGGTCATGTCCGTGAGAGGTTTAACCAAGGAAGAAAAATTGCGTATGAACTTCCGATAATAATTGGCGAAGCCCAGAAAACGTTGTATAGAGCGAAGACCCGTAGGTCGAGGCCATTTTAGTACAGCCGAAAGTTTCTCCGGATCCATAGAGAATCCAGCATCTGAGATAACATATCCCAAGAATGTGACCTGTTTGCAGTGAAACTCACATTTCTCCAATTTGCAGAACAGATTATTTTCTCTAAGTCTCTGTAGAACACGAGAAACGTCTGCGTGATGGTTCTCGAGAGATGTGGAATGGATCAGAATATCATCAAGATAAACCACCAAACATTGCTGCAGCATATCTCGCAGGACGTCATTTATAAATTCTTGGAAAACCGCCGGAGCATTGCAAAGACCAAAGGGCATTACTAGGTATTCGTAATGGCCGCTCCTGGTGTTAAATGCGGTTTTCCATTCGTGGTCCTCTTTTATCCGGACGAGATTATATGCCCCTCTCAGATCAAGTTTGGTGAAGACCGTTGCTCCCTTGAGGCGGTCAAATAACTCCGTGATTAATGGAATGGGGTAGGCATTCTTAATAGTAATGCGATTGAGACCCCTATAGTCGATACAGGGTCTCAACTCGCCATCTTTTTTCTTTACAAAGAAAAAGCCGGCCCCCGGCAGGAGAAGATGACTTCCGAATAAAACCCTTAGACAGTGCATCGGTAACATACTCCTCCATGGCTCGATTCTCTGCTACAGACAGTGGGTAAATCCGGCCCCGGGGAGGATTGGTACCCGGTTGGAGTTCGATACCACAGTCATACGGACGGTGTGGTGGCAGAACGCTGGCTTGACCTTTGTCAAATACATCTTGGAATTCTTGGTACTCAGCGGGTAAGGAAGAGGCAGAACATGTTCCCAAAACTTTGACCGGTTTCTGGAGACAGGACAATGTGCATTGCTGGGTCCATGATAATATCTCAGCTTTGCGCCAATCAATTGTGGGGTTATGCTTCTGTAACCAAGGGTATCCCAAAACAACCTGGTAATATGGAGAGGAAATGACCTGGAATTGGATCGTCTCATGATGTAGAGCCCCTACAGCCAGAGATATGGGCACGGTTTCTTGGGTCACGTGGGTTGGCTGTATTGGTCTGCCATCGATGGCTTCGAAGGCTAGTGGGAAGTTGCGAGACTGTAAGGGTATAGAGTGCTTTGCTGCAAATGCACAATCTATAAACAAGCCTGCGGCCCCAGAATCAAGAAATGCCCGGGTTTCAATGGATGAATCAGGCCAGGAGAAGATAATAGGCACCAAGGGTTTGCCCACACATATCTCTGGGTCTGCAGAAAGACCACCCAAGATCTGCCCCTGACAGTATCTTGGGTGCGGACCCTTTGCCGGACGGATCGGGCAAAACTTTAACATGTGACCGTGGTGTCCGCAGTATAGGCACAGGCCCTCCCTCCTCCTAAAGGCTCTCTCCTCGACCGAGAGGCGTGAGAAGCCTAACCGCTTGGCTCCACACAGACAGAGGACTCAGGACCAGGAGGCATGGGAGGTGAGGGAGGTGAGGGTGGGCAAGAAAAGCTCGGTGCCAAATTTACAAGAGGCCTCCGCAGGCGCTCCTTGGATGAGGATCTCTCTCGGAGTCTGATGTCAATGAGGGTGACAAATGATATCAGTTCCTCAAGATCTTTAGGTAATTCTCTGGCTGCAATCTCATTTTTAAACACATCTGAGAGACCCTGTGCAAAGGCAGCCACGAGAGTCTCGTTGTTCCAGCCACCTTCTGCTGCCATGGTACGGAATTCACTGGCATACTCGACAATAGTTTTTGTGCTCTGAGCATTAGACATGAGTAGTTCGGCAGTAGGGGTGGAGCGAGCTGGAATATCAAAAACCCTTTTGAAGGATGCAACAAATTCAGGGTAATTGTAAATAATAGGCTTCTCTGCCTCCCAGAGAGGTTTTGCCCAAGCTAGGGCCTTTTCAGACAGCAAAGAAATCATGAAGTGAACTTTGTCACTGTCTGTAGGAAATGCCTGGGGCAGGGTTTCAAGGTATCCTTTAACCTGATTTATAAATTCTCTGCACTGTGCTGGGTTGCCCCCAAAATACTGAGGGAGCGGGACAGACCCAGTCATTTCTCTAGCCGCTACAGGTTTGGAGGCTACAACCGGTGCTAGAACAGGAAGTGAGGCAGAGGCGGCCGCAATCGCAGGCTGGCCGGGTACTGGATCCAGATGGGCATACTGGTCCAAATGGTGGTTCTGCTGGTCCCACCGGGTAAATAGGTTAGGTATAGGTGTCTTGCCTGTACCATCTGTATTCATGGCCCTTGCGTAATGTCAGGGACCAGGAACCAGACAGAGACAGAAGTAGATGCAAACACACCTTTATTAATAAATAGCAAATAAATAACAAAAGCAAAGTCCAGGAATCAAGCAGGGGTCAGTCACCAGAGCGGGTAGTCAGACAAGCCAGGATCAGGAGCACGGAGAGCAGCGGAGTCAGGAACAAGGCCGGAGTCAGGAACCAGGAGCAAACAGGAAACACAGGAACAAGGAGACTTCTGGGGAACAGGAAACCACGCAAGGGCAAGGAGGTTCTGGGCTTAGCTGCTTAAATAGGCAGAACTGATTAGCAGCAGGGTTGATTACTACTCACAGGTGAGTAACCGTGGCAACGAGCAGAAGGAGCTCATAGTGATTGCAGCTGAAACTCAATCACTGAAACAGAAAAGGGTTGCTGTTTAAAACAGCAAAGAAACCCTGACAGTTACCCCCTCTTCCCAGCAGCAGTCTACGGTTCAGGGAGAGGAGTTGGTTACCCCCTTTCCCCAGCAGAAACCTAGCCCACCAAGGGGAGACAGTAAGCCCCACAACAGTGCAGATGGGACCGTAGTCTCTGCACCTACACCACTGGGGATAAGGACAGTCTGTCCTGATCCCCCACAGCAAGATAAGGTATTGGAAGGGGAGGCAGTCGGTTTCCCCCTCCAGCAGAGAGAGCGTCAGGGAGAGGAGCCTGTTACCCCCTCTCCCCAGTGGCAGATTACAGTGCAGAGAGAGGAGTTTGTTACCCCCTCTCTCCAGCGGCAGCATAACCCACCAAGGGGAGATGTTAAGCCCCACAAAAGTGTAGATGGGACCGTAGTCTCTGCATCTGCACCACCGGGGATAGGGACAGTCGGTCCTGTTTCCCAACAGCAAGCCAAGGTATTGGAAGGGGAGGCAGTCGGTTTTCCCCTCCAGCAGAGAGAGCGTCAGTGAGAGGAGCCTGTTACCCCCTCTCCCCAGCGGCAGTTTACAGTGCAGAGAGAGGAACTTGTTACACCCTCTCTCCAGCGGCAGCCTAACCCACCAAGGGGAGATGTTAAGCCCCACAACAATGTAGATGAGACCGGAGTCTCTGCATCTGCACCACCAGGGATAGGGACAGTCTGCCCTGTTTCCCAACAGCAAGCCAAGGTATTGGAAGGGGAGGCAGTCGGTTTTCGTGGTAGTGCTGGCACCAGGGCAGAGTACCGCTGGTCTCTGCCCACTCAGCAACCCACCAAGGCAGTCTACCAGCCCCCCGCACAGCCGTGGCGAGGCACCTGGACATGGACAAAGTTCTCCTCTAATCAGGTGTAGTAACCAGTTATTGTGGGTGGGCTGTACTACTGTTTCTGTTTTGTGGGTGGGTTGCTGGACTAACCAGGGCACTGACCGGCAGGAGGTCAGATACCCTGTTAGTCTAGATGGTAAAGGGGAGAAATGTGGCGAAACCGACCTCACCACGTGTCCTTGGAGGGGGCTGCTTGCCCGCCTCTTGCCTTTGGACTATGGACCCGACTTTATGTGAATGTGTTAACCCAGATAGCTATGCCATTGAGCCCATTCGTGTAGTTAAAGACTTCGGCTACATGGCAATTGAACTGTGTGAATAGGATCTGAGCGCTATTCGGTAGTTTTGTGCGCTCAGATCCCAGCTATCTGGGGATATGTGACATGTCTGTGTTTTATAAATAAAATGTGACTTTGTGTATTTTATAGTATTTTAATGCTTTGTGCTCACCATGTGCATAATGGAGTCTTGTCTCTGTCCTGGGAGATAATTGAATTACTTCTCAATTATCTCCAGGATAGAAGACTCTGAAACTGGTCTGGGCCGGAATGTGAATGTGATGTATGGTTTTAGAGTTATGAAAGTTGGGTAAAAAGTATGTTTTAAACTGTATGTATAATTGGATTACCTCTCAGGCTAAGGGGAGGGAATCTGTGGGATGTAACCATTGTGTGATTGGTGTATTGTAAATCCCTCCCTTGCATGGGAGAATCCTTTATAAGACAGTGTGTGAATACATCTTGAGTTCCTGTTTTAACCCTCAAAGTGAAGTGTCGTCTCATTCTTGGGGGAGGATTTATTGCATGCTGTTTCAGTTTGACTGCTAGGAGTGCAATCCCATTCGTATGGGACCTATTCAACTGTCTACAGCATTCAGAGGCTTGAGAGGATTTATATGCTTCTCAGATTTGGTGATTGTGGTGTCTGCCAGAGTGCTTGGAGTCCTCAGGAAACGCTAGGAGCATCCTTTAACAGAGGTACCCAGTCGGGGTGCCAGGCGATCCGTTACAGAGCATATAGTGGATACATATACTGAGGCCGTGTCCTCACTGTAACTCATTCATAGAGCATATAGTGGATACATATACTGAGGCTGTGTCCTCATAGTAACTCATACCTAGAGCATATACCGGACACACACTGAGACTTTATACCAATTCAAATATTAGAGCATATAGTGGAAACATAGCGATGCTGTATCACCACCAGTTCATGAACAGATACTGAGACCCGGTGGTCTCCTGTGCAGTATATTCTTCCACTGTCTGCAAAAGCCCGCTTATTTGTGATAATGCACCGAAAACAGCAATCAATGCCACATATCTTGATAGAAACCAGTGTGTGTGTGGACTTGGAGTTAGGTTTTTAAAACCTGTCATATACATATGTGTACTTCAAACAGACACCCAAGAAGGTTCTCTTACCTTGGATATTCCTCTGTCACCAGGCTGTGGAATTCCAGCAGACTTTATACAGCCAGGATATCCATTATTAGCACTCTTTTTCACAGGGTCTCATTGCATTATCTGCACTCCTTTGCACAATGCCTCCCTGCATTATCAGCACTCTTTTTGCATTATCAGCACTACTTTGCCCAATGCATATTTGTATTATCAGCCCTCTTTTACACCAAACATCCTTATATAAACTTACCTAAATGCTCACTACACAAATCTCCTAAATGTGACCTATTTGTTAGAAGGAAGCCTAATGTAAGCAGCTGGGAGGGACTGAAAGAACAGAGACCCAGGTGCCTATACTAGCTTTGAACTAAATTACTAATGCACTTACCTGAACTGTTGCAGGCCTGTGTTTTAGCGGCAAAATGGGGATTTGAACAACTGACAGCCTAAACTGTTTAAACTATAGGCTTCCATCTGTACCCCATATGCCGTACAAGGTGGAACACAAAGAATAGGTATACCCCGGTAGTCACAACTCTGTTGGGCCTCATGTATGCAGAGTACCGCTGTCATCCCCTCAGGGAGAGTGATAGGTTAGGCTCCTGATTGCTGAAGGAGGTACCCAGTGTGACGAAACCAATCTCGCCACATTGTATTGGAGGAGCCTGGTTGCCCGCCTGCTGCCTTTGGATTATGGACCGGCAGCTAAAGGGTTAATTTTACTGTGCAGAAGGATTTATTTCTCCCTTTCTGCACAGCAGTTCGGTAGATTCCATGAGATTTCATCTACCGAACAAACAGCCGTTCACCAACCTCCCCAGAGCCGTGGGAAGCCGGCCGGCGTTGTTAATTGGCCACCCAGAAGCTGGAGTGTGCTGCCAATTTACCTCCCTAAAGCTGCGGTTAATTGCCTGTTAACTGTGTGGCCGCTGTTACACTTAGCGGCCGCTAGGTGGCGCTGTTCTGGAGCTCCCCGGGCAGCCAACACTTTTCTGCCCGGCTTTCATGCACCAAAATCGGACACTTTTACGTGCAGGCACCGCTGAACCTCCAGCCCCTGGTTCTAATTCGTATGGATTTGGTGAATGCAGGGAAATTCGGTAGTTTGTTTTATGTGAACTGTAGTAACCCAGATAGCCTGCCATGGAGCCTGTTCGTGGAATTAAAGACTTTGGCTCCATGGCAATTAAAATGTATTTGTGTGATCTGGGTACCATTCACCTAATAATGTGCACCCAGACCTGAGCTATCTGGGAATATGTTACATGTCTGTGTTTTATGTATAAAATGTGTCTGTATGTATTTTAAAGTGATAGTCTGTTTCTGTGTCACCATGTGCATAATGGAGTCTGGCCTTTGTCTTAGGAGATAATTGAATTACTTCATTAATTATCTCCAGGGCAGGGAGGAGGAAACCAAGATGCATGGTGGGAAAGTATTGTGGCTGTGTGTACGAAAGTGATACATGTCTGTCTGCTGTTTCAGTCTTCCATCTGGTCCCCTAGGGGAGTGTCCACCAGGTGGGAGACCTGCATAAATACAGGGGCAGGTAGCCCTGAATAAACAGACCACTGCTTGACCTTCAACACGGAGCCTTGTCTCGTTCTTGGGGGATTCACTGTATGCTGTTGGAGATTTGACTGCTAGGAGTGTAAGCTGATGTCTGCTTTTCCTATTCATCTGCTAGCAGCTATTCGTGAGGTTCCAGCTTGGAGTGCTATCTTATTCCCTGGTATGCAGTTCGGGAGTTTGATGTATTCACCTATATCCAGTTCGTGAGTTTTGGTGCTTTTACAGTAGCTGTGCCTTTTTGTGAAAAGGGGATTATCGCCTAAACGGATTTTTCCCCTTTTATGCTGAAACGGTCCGTTACAATTGGTGGCAAGCGGCGGGATCGTTCCTACAGCCAGAAGGACAGCTACAGAACACCATTTCTTTGGATTTACAATTTGAGAGCAACGCATGTCTGAGTACAGCGACCCTGACAGCACCAGGATGGAACCAGCAGTGGAGTACAATAAGGGTGACATGGATGACCGGGATGCAATAAGGAAAGGCATCTGGTACCAGGCCCTGGATAATGTACAATACCAGCGGGGTGAGAGTCTCCCCAGTGAAGAGCAGCGGTTGCAGAAGCAAGTGGCCCTGCGGATGCCCTTCCTGGGAGAGCAGCCCCTGGAGGAATGGGTGAAGGAACTAGAGCACCGGGTATGGCAGGAGCTATGGCTGGAGGATGCCTACCAGGCGCTCTGGTGGTATATGGCACAGTACATACCCTGGACAGCCGAACATGACAAGCCAGAGGGAGAGGAGTTTGATGGTCCTGGCTTGTTATGGGAGTCCTTTGCAGAGCCTGGCTTCGGGAGCCCTGCGCAAACCAGACTGCAGGACATTTTCTATGAGAGGGAGGCTAGGCATGAGTGGGATGACCCCCATGAGGTAGAGCAAGACCTGGCTCACCTAGCAGCCCTGGAGTGGGAACTGGAGCAAAACTACCAAGATCTCTTCCGCTTCATTGGGAAGGCTCAGCAGGACAGTAAGGTGACAGACCCAGATCCAGACCCCTTCCGCTGGGAAGATATTGTAGAGATTTACTGGGAAGAACCCCAGGTGGCCTGTAGAGATGGGACCGAGGTCTCTCCACCGGTCCTGCAGGGAATTGGGAGCCCAGTCTCCATTCCCCAGCGGCAGGCTGAGTTACAGGGGGCAGAGGTAGTTGGTCCCACCCCCCAGCAGCAGAGTGATATGCCAGGAGGGCAATGTGAAGTGCAAGGAGAGGAGAGCAGCCTCCTCCCTCCCCAGCGGCAGGCTGAGTTACAGGGGGCAGAGGTAGTTGTTCCTGACCCCCAGCAGCAGAGTGATATGCCAGGAGGGCAATGTGAAGTGCAGGGAGAGGAGAGCAGCCTCCTCCCTCCCCAGCAGCAGGCTGAGTTACAGGGGGCAGAGGTAGTTGTTCCTGCCCCCCAGCAGCAGAGTGATATGCCAGGAGGGCAATGTGAAGTACAGGGAGAGGAGAGCAGCGTCCTCCCTCCCCAGCGGCAGCGTGATTTTTCGGGAATTGGGAGCCCAGTCTCCATTCCCCAGCGGCAGTGTGATGTGCCGGGAATTGGGAGCCCAGTCTCCATTCTCCAGCGGCAGAGTATCCAGCAGGGAATAGAGAGCCCTGTCTCCTTTCCCCAGCAGCAGGACTCTGTATTGGGAGGAGAGACAGTCGGTCTCCCTAAGCAAAAACTAAACGTATGTATGGGAGAGGAGCTTGTTACCACCTCTCCCCAGCGGCGGATCATTAATGGGCAGAGTGTTCTATCGGGAGAGGAGCTTGTTACCCCCTCTCCCCAGCGGCAGCTTAATGTACCAGGGGGAGACTGTAAACCCCCCACCGGTGCAGATGGGACCGTGGTCTCTGCACTCACCACACAGGGGGTAGGGACGGTCGGTCCTACCCCCCCACGACAGAGCTGTGTATCCAAGGGGGAGACAGTCCGTCTCCAGCAACCAGGCTCCAACCAGACTACTCCGGTGGTAGTACTGGCACCAGGACAGAGTACCGCTGGTCTCTGCCCACTCAGCAACCCACCAAGGCAGCCTACCGGTCCCCCACACAGCTGTGGTGAGGCACCTGGACATGGACAAGATTCTCCTCTACCCAGGTGTAGTAACCATTTATTGTGGGTGGGCTGTACTGTTTTTTCTGCTTTGTGGGTGGGCTGCTGGACTAACAAGGGCACTGACCGGCAGGAGGTCAGGTACCCTGTTAGTCTTTTTGGAAAGGGGGAGAGATGTGACGAAACCAATCTCGCCACATTGTATTGGAGGAGCCTGGTTGCCCGCCTGCTGCCTTTGGATTATGGACCGGCAGCTAAAGGGTTAATTTTACTGTGCAGAAGGATTTATTTCTCCCTTTCTGCACAGCAGTTCGGTAGATTTCATCTACCGAACAAACAGCCGTTCACCAACCTCCCCAGAGCCGTGGGAAGCCGGCCGGCGTTGTTAATTGGCCACCCAGAAGCTGGAGTGTGCTGCCAATTTACCTCCCTGAAGCTGCGGTTAATTGCCTGTTAACTGTGTGGCCGCTGTTACACTTAGCGGCCGCTAGGTGGCGCTGTTCTGGAGCTCCCCGGGCAGCCAACACTTTTCTGCCCGGCTTTCATGCACCAAAATCGGACACTTTTACGTGCAGGCACCGCTGAACCTCCAGCCCCTGGTTCTCATTCGTATGAATTTGGTGAATGCAGGGAAATTCGGTAGTTTGTTTTATGTGAACTGTAGTAACCCAGATAGCCTGCCATGGAGCCTGTTCGTGGAATTAAAGACTTTGGCTCCATGGCAATTAAAATGTATTTGTGTGATCTGGGTACCATTCACCTAATAATGTGCACCCAGACCTGAGCTATCTGGGGATATGTTACATGTCTGTGTTTTATGTATAAAATGTGTCTGTATGTATTTTAAAGTGATAGTCTGTTTCTGTGTCACCATGTGCATAATGGAGTCTGGCCTTTGTCTTAGGAGATAATTGAATTACTTCATTAATTATCTCCAGGGCAGGGAGGAGGAAACCAAGATGCATGGTGGGAAAGTATTGTGGCTGTGTGTACGAAAGTGATACATGTCTGTCTGCTGTTTCAGTCTTCCATCTGGTCCCCTAGGGGAGTGTCCACCAGGTGGGAGACCTGCATAAATACAGGGGCAGGTAGCCCTGAATAAACAGACCACTGCTTGACCTTCAACACGGAGCCTTGTCTCGTTCTTGGGGGGATTCACTGTATGCTGTTGGAGATTTGACTGCTAGGAGTGTAAGCTGATGTCTGCTTTTCCTATTCATCTGCTAGCAGCTATTCGTGAGGTTCCAGCTTGGAGTGCTATCTTATTCCCTGGTATGCAGTTCGGGAGTTTGATGTATTCACCTATATCCAGTTCGTGAGTTTTGGTGCTTTTACAGTAGCTGTGCCTTTTTGTGAAAAGGGGATTATCGCCTAAACGGATTTTTCCCCTTTTATGCTGAAACGGTCCGTTACACCCAGGATGGCAACTCTTACCGGTATGCTGTTTGCTGGGTCTTCAGGGATAAGAGGCTGAACCCTGGCCTGGTTTCCTGTAGGCAGTATATCACATTCATCCCCTGAGGGGGTACCCAAGCTGGCCTGTTGCTGGGTCTTCAGGGATAAGAGGCTGAACCCTGGCATGTAGTGGACCATTTTCATCCCTTTCAGGTTGGATCATAGAAATACTTGTTAGAAGGATTATTAGGCGCATAAACGTTGACTACAGTATACATTTCTGTTTAAATTTTAATTATCAGTATTATAACTCTAGCTTCCTCGTCTATTTCTTGGTAGATAATTTAAGCATCTATATCATCACTTATGATAGCTACCCCTCTTTTTCTCTGCTTCTCTAATGAGGCGGATACCACTATTGAGAACCTTTGTGGGATAAATCTTAGATTATCATCTCTTTTCCAATGCGTCTCCTGTAAAAAAATTATTTGAGCTTTTTCTCTCTTAATATAGTCAAACAGAATCGCTCTCTTACTAGGGGAATTTAGGCCCTGAGAATTTAACGATATAATTTTAACCATTACACTTTTTTAACCTCTTATAGAATTTCTCCAAGATCCAATATCCGTATTTGTATTCTTTTTTTTTTGTTTATTTGAAAAATTTTATTCTTTTATAAGCATAAAGTGTACAATAAGTCAACAGTTGTATAGGTCAAAGTTTTACAATAGTGAAGGAAATACATAGTACATGGTAATACAATAATGCATTGATGGTATACAAATACATTGAGAGGTATAATGTTAAGCAAAGATAGGTTATAAACAATATAAATTCAACAATACATTTTTACTTAGTTTACCACGTTATAGGCTGTGTGGTAGAGTAATTGGAAATATTTTAATCGTTCTACGTGGTGTTGAAGTGTCATAAAAGGTGAGTGAATTGGGCTCAAGGGTTGGTGGGTTCCCTATGGGGCGTGATTGTTGAGAGAAGAGAGGGAGGGGGTGGATGGACGGTATGAAAATGGTGTTCTAGTTTTGTCCATGAATCGTGTCCATGGATCCCAGATGGCAGTAAATTTTTTAAATTCTTTTGATATTGCAAATGTTATCAATTCCATTTGTTTGACACTTTCTACTCTCCTGATCCATTCCCTTATTGTGGGGGCTTGGGGCTGATTCCAGTGTTTAGGGATCAGTTGAGCCGTTGTCATGGTCAAGAGTTTGAATAGTGTGCGCTGTGGTTTATGTAGAATGATGTTCGGGGGGGGGGGGTTCTTGGAAGAGGAACTGTAGTGGAGCCAGCGGGAATGTTATGTCCATTAAGGATTGGATAAGAGTGTGTATTCTACTCCAATATTTGTTTATAATTGGGCAATGCCACCAGACGTGGGTGTGGTGTGCTGTATTGTTGTTACATCTCCAGCATTTAACGTTATCGGTGCCGTGTATTTGGTGAATTTTCTCTGGGGTGTAGTGCCATCTAGAGATACGCTTGTAGTTACTTTCCTGCGCTATTAGAGAGGTAGAGGTTCTATGTGAAGATATGAAAATAGCTTGCCATTGTTTTGGGGAGATTTTGATTTGTAGTTCCTGTGACCATTTTTGTGTGCATTTTGGGAGTTCTAGTGGTTGTAGTTCTCTAATTGTTTGGTAAAAAGTGGATAATAACTTTTTTGTGAGTTTATGGTTCACACAGGTGTTTTCAAACTCTGTCAAAGAGCGATTACCTTCTGGTAGATGATTGTTGGAGTTAATAAATTGTTTTAGTTGGGTGTAGTGTAGTAGTTGGTTACCGGTTGGAGGAGTGGAGGGGAAGATTTGTTGCATTGATTTCAGTGCATTGTTGGTGATCATATCTCGGAGCCTCAGCGTGGATCCACTATGATAGTTAGCATAGGCCCTCCCTGATTGGCCTCCCTGGAAACTCGGGTTATTGGTGAGTGGGTATAAAGGTGAAGGATACGGGGATATCTTGGTAGTGCGTGTCAGTTTATACCATAGTTGTAGTGTGGGTGTGATGGTTGGGTGGGAACCTGTCATGCCTTAACTATGGTATCCTCTTACTTCCTGGTTCCACGGAGCCTAGCCACACCCCTTTATGACACGGTCTCCTTATTTAATCCGACCGCACCAGCTGATCGACGCTGGATTATTGAACTACGTTCCGTACTCACGAACCGGCTACAACATCGTTGTGAAAGCCCTCTGTTACCGGACCGGACTGGAAGACTTCAAGTTCCCTTCACCTCTCCTCATCCACGACTAAAGCTGAACTCTCTCCATTCAGGATAACCGCCTCTGAGGAGATCTCGGGAACCAGTGTTCTATGTGCCGGAAGCTAAGTAAAACCTCTGTGATAAGCGTTGCATCTCAAAGCTGTTATTTCCTGTCTCCAAAGTCCTTCGATAAAACAAACCAGTTACAGCTAACTTCAACTCATACTTTATATCAGTTAAGCTGCATCTGTCTTGCTTCAGTTAAAGCCTATGGAACAGCTATTGTAACTTCTTATCACCTAATTCATTAACACTACTAAGAGACTCTTTCTGATTCAGTGTCTGCTAATTACTACCGTTTACTACTTAAAGCTACAGTGCCTGTAATTGTGGACTTCAGTTATCGTTTACTAATTAAAGCTACAGTACCTGTAAATTGGAATTAAAGTCAATACCTTTTACTTTTTATAATAAATAATCAAACTATAAGAAATCTGCAGTTGTGTTCCTTCATAACAAATGTTTAGACGTGACAGAACCATTGAGGGATGAGAAGCGGGTTGGTGGGTTAGGTAGCCATGGACGGTCTTTCAAAGGTATGTCAGAGAATTCATTCTCTATTTGAACCCAGTGATGAGCTGGCACCGGTCTTGTCCATTCATAGATCCTGCTTAAGTGGATTGCTTTGTGGTATGAGTTAATATCTGGAAAGTTCAACCCTCCATTATCTTTGCTTTTTATGAGTGTTTCATATGCAATTCTTGGTTGTGAGTTTGACCATATGAAGCTAGTGAGAGTCTTCCTAATTTTGGAGAAGAAACTGGCATTTAGTTGGATTGGGAGGGCTTGAAGAGTATAAAGTAGGCATGGGAGAATATTCATTTTGATGATGTTGATCCTACAAAACCATCCGAAGCATGGTTTATGCCAATTATGGAGGTCATTTATGATGTTGTCTAGTAGTTTGTGGAAATTGAGATCGTAGATAAGTTTACGTGTTTGTGGTATGTGTACTCCCAAATATTTGATGGAGATGGGTTGCCAAGTGAAATGGAACCTATTTTTGAGTTGGACGTGCAGGTATTGGGTGGAGTGGATAGGCATCAGGTCACATTTGGTTAAATTAGCCTGAAAGTTGGAAATTGTGCCGTACAGTTCCATTTCCGAAATGATGGCTGGTATGGTGGTTAAAGGGTTTGCTATCGTGAAAAGGAGGTCATCGGCAAATGCCATGACTTTGTATTCATGGTTGTTTACTTGGAGGCCTCTGATGTTTGGGTTATCTCTTATCCCTTGGAGAAAAGGCTCCAGGACTAGTATAAACAAGAGGGGTGAGAGGGGGCACCTTTGCCTCGTCCCATTAGTGATTGGGACCTGTTGTGATAGTTGACCGTTTATACGTATGCGTGCCGTTGGTTTGGAGTAGATTGCAGCCAACCATTCCATCCATCGTGGGCCAAAGCCCAAGGCTTGCATCGTGTATGTAAGTAAGGACCAGTTGACCCTATCAAATGCCTTTTCGGCGTCTATTGCAAGAAGTGTGCTGTGGATTTTATGAGTTTGGGCCCAATGAATCAGGTTAAGGATTTTCGTTGTGTTATTTTTCGCTTCCCTACCGGGCACAAAGCCCGCCTGATCTGTATGAATTAGGTTTGGGAGGAAAGCTTTTAGTCTATTCGCCATTATCTTTGTTAGAATCTTAAGGTCTATATTTATCAAAAATATTGTCTATAGTTTCCACATCCGGTTGGGTCTTTACCCGGTTTCGGGATGAGTGTGATGGTTGCCTCCAGGGAAGATCTAGGAATATGTTCTGATAATTTTGGGGAGTTATATGCCTCGGTGAATGGTCGTGCTAGAATCGAGGAAAAGGTTTTATAATATTTCCATGTATATCCATCTGGCCCCGGGCTTTTGCCTGAAGGTAGAGACCTGACTACACTATAGAATTCTTCTAGTGAGATGGGTTCATCTAGAAATGCTACTTCATTGGGTGGGATTGTTTTCTTAATTCTTGGTTGTAAGTATGTGAGAATCTCCTCTTTAGATGGTTGAACTTTTGAGATGTTATAAAGATTGGTGAAGAATTTATGGAATTCATTACTGATATCTGGCATGTTTTTAGTCAGTTTCCCAGAATCTGTTTTAATTTCTGGGATGAAAGTGGTTTGTTTATCTGGTTTCAGCGATTGCGCAAGTAGTCTCCCAGCCTTACCCCCTTTTGTGTAGTAGAGGTGTTTTGTCATGGTTACCTTGCGTCTAGCATGGAGATGTAGAGTAGTCGTGAGTTCGGATCTTTTGGATAAGATTAATTTGTATGTGTCAAGAGTTGAGTCATGTTCATGATGTGTAGATTCTAGTGTTTTTAGTTCTCTCGTTAATTGGGCAACTCTTTGTTCTCTATTTCTTTTAACGGAGGAGGCAGTTCTAATGAATTCCCCTCTCATGACTGCTTTGTGAGCTTCCCATAAGAGGTGATGTTGTTTCAGGTTTTGTGTTCTCCTCAAAGTAGGTATTAATTGCTTTTTCTATATGTGATATGATGTCTGCATCGTTTAGTAGTAGGTCATTTAGTTTCCACTGAGTGGAAGGGTGGGGCAGATGTGGGATGTTTAATGTCAACTTCATCGAGGCATGATCCGACCAGGTAATCGGACTGTATGCAGCCGAAGTCACTAGAGACAGATACCTGTGTTGGAGAAACACTGAATCGATACGGGAATATGTGCCTGTTGGTGGAGAGAAAAAAGAGAAGTCTCTTCGTGAAGGGTGTAATAGCCTCCAGCAATCAAATAATTGAGCTTCGTAAAGTGTAGAGTTTATAATTTTTCTGGTTTGTGTCAAGTGTGGTTGTAATTTGGCTGTGGTGTCTAATTTACCATCCAGGGAAATGTTCATGTCTCCCCCTAGTATTAGGATACCTTCCTGGAAGTCTGAAAGCTTCTGCAAAACTTTTTTCAGGAACTGGTTTTGTTTTTTGTTAGGTACGTATAGGTTGACCAACGTTACCATAGTTGTGCCCAGAGTCCCTTTCACAAACAAAAATCTACCTGAATCGTCGGTAAGATGTTCTCGAATGGTGAATGGGGTATGTCTCCCTATCAATATCGCTACCCCTCTCGATTTGGATTCTGAGAAATGGCCGTAATAGCCCTGTGGGTAGTCCTTATTACGTAGTTTTATGTTTGTACCTTTGCGTAGATGCGTCTCTTGAACGAAAACTATGTCCGCTTTCTGTCTACGGAAGTCAGATAGAGCTAGTGATCTTTTTTCAGGGGTGTTTAAACCTTTGGCGTTTTGTGTTAGTAACGTTAACGAAGTCATTGTTAGGTGTGTAAGCTGAGGTAAGGAGATGAGTAGTGATTCAGATAATCGGTATATGAAAAAAGGGGGGGGGAACTTGAGGGTGTCTGATGCTTTAACTGAGGGTATCTGATAAGAAAGTAGTAGCTTGAGCTTTCCTTGTCTATAGTTATAAGCATGCACTTCAACAATTGTCTATGTCAGATGTATGTCTTCATGTAAATGTAACAATCAGATTTGCAAGGGTTATGTATCAACTCGTATACGAAAATGAAAAAAAAAAATTGAACAAGTTAAAAGATAAACAGTGATAATACAGGTAAGAACGGCTACCTTGTTGTACAACAGTTGAAAAGGATGTTTGATCGGATAGTTAGTTTACAAGGCTTCGGTGATAGCGCTGGTGATCCGTGTAATCGTAACAGGGTCGGTATCACCAAAGCTCAGAACCCACACGCCAGCAACTAGGTGGTATTAGTGCCTGAACGGGGGCTCTGTATTAACTAAAAGTACCTTACCCCTTACAGGAGGGGTATTCTCTCAATTAGTGAGAGTGTGAGTAATCTATCTAGGCGCAACCGATAGATACCCTTTTGTAAATGGGGAGATCCTCGTGGCGTTACTAAGGATCCCGGGTAGAGCAATCCTTTGATATATAGAAATATTTATATTGAGAGACATGAAAAAAGGGTCAAATACCAGAGACCGTAATGAGGCGGATGAGTAGGGGTCTGAGTGGTACAGCTGGAGGAGGAAAGGAAGGGGGGAGGAATAGAGGAGTGAGGGACGGGGGAAGAAGGAAAGAAAAGAAATGGGGGGGGGGGCAGGATGGGAGAAGGGTTCGGTTAGTTGGTTAGAGTGGGGGGTTGAGAGGAGAGGAGAAGGACATTGTTATTCAAACAAATACATGCATATCATGTGGGGTGTGAGGACTATACAGGTAATTATATCTTAATTTGTGAGAATGGCCTTGAATTAACAGGTCTCACTTGTAATATGGCTTGACATATCCTGCATTATACACATAATACACAATACATAGTATATTGGGTACGACCTGTACTCTGAGCGGACAGACAAAGTTGACCTGTTGAGAAGAGGTGTAGGGCTCTTTGTTGGAGTCGGTATTACCCGCTAATAGTCCAGGCTTGTTTCTTATATGTCCTGCTTAGCCCTCTTTATTCCCGGTAGTCCATAATTGTCATCTGTAGAAGAGCTAAAAACTGTTAATTAGGAGAATTTGATTCCGCATTAGAAAAGTAAGGGATTAGGGATTATAGGATGGAGTGGAGTATTCATCATCCGCTTCTAGATGAGGTTTGGATAGAGTGAGGTAATTGTCATCTGGTTGACCGTTATATATTATGGGTCGTGAGATATAGAATATTGAATTATGTTAAGGGTGAAAAAGATCTCTTATTCTGGAGATTGCAGGTTCCTGCGGGTTATAGTGTCCGTTGGTAATCTTGATCTTTGTGGTGGCGAAATAAATCGTTGGTCATTCCTTCTCTTTTTAGCTGGCGTAATCCAGCGTTGTCTCTGGGGAAGGCTTGCTGTATCTTGCTGTGTCTGCAGCCCATTTCAGTCCAAGACTGTGGTATTCGGTAAGTCTAGTGCCTGGATGAATGGAGGAACGTCTAAGATGGAGGATATCGTTATTAACGTGCCTTTGTGATGAACAATTAGGGCGAATGGGAATCCCCAGCGATATCTGATATTTCTGTTCCTTAAGTGTTCGGTAATTGGTTTCAAGGCCCTGCGTGCCTGAAGAGTGTAACGGGAAAGATCAGGGTAAATCTGTATGGGGTGACCGTGAAAGAGGAGGGGTTGGGAAGTTTCCCTGAGTGATTTGAGGATATTCTCCTTGATTGAGAAATAATGGATTCTGCAAATTATGTCTCTAGGGGTATCAGGAGTTAGGCCTTTGGGGCGTAATGAGCGGTGAGCTCTGTCTAGTAAAATTATGTTATCGCTTAGTTCCCCCAGAATGAGATTAAAAAGCTCAGATAAGATGGAATCTAAGCTCTCACCTTGGGATTCTGGCAGGCCTCTAATCCGCAGATTGTTCCTCCTCCCGCGGTTATCCAAGTCGTCGATATGTCTTTGTGTGGCTGCCATGTTAAAAGCATAGGAGTTTAATGTTGTCGATATATTTGTTAATTGGGCTTGTGTTATATCCCTCTCCTCTTCTAGGTCTACCACTCTGAGGTTTAGTTGGCGGACCTCCGTGCCTATCACCTCCATTTTCGTATGGAATGTGGCTTCCAGCTTACCCATCGAGCTTTGTAGGTCACTTTTCATGCTGTGTAGATCATTTTTGGAAGGTAAGTTCTTTAGTATTGTTTTTAAATCCGCATCGATTGTTATATCCGTCGAGGTGTGTGAAAGTTCTGAGGCAGATGGACTAGTTGGTTGCGGATCTGTATCCACCATTACGCTAGCAGTGGTCGTGGCCTCTTCCTCGCGGTTCGAGTTTTCTTTGAAATAACGGGTCAGGGCTCCCGATTTGGTGGAGGGAGTTTTCCCAGAGTGTCCTTGTGTTGGACCCTGCTTCTTGTGATTGCCCATATCTTATGTAAGTCTCCGATTAATATGGATTGGGGCCCGGTTCCTCAGGAGCTAAATCAGTGTGCATCCATGTAGCTCCGTGGTCGGCCATGCCCCCCCGTATCTGTATTCTTGTTGAACTATTTTTATAAATTTCTTCCTAGTCTGAAAATGAGCCCCCGCTCCTATACCAGTCATACACCATCCCCTCATATAAGAGAGGCATTCATACAAATAACCCTGAGTCATGAACTCTAGGTATAGATCCATAAGGGAAAAAAAACATAATTGGAATCGTGTCCTCATCAGGATTACTCTTAGATAAGGAGAAAATAAGAGCTGATAATTATTAAATTATTACTTCGCCTTCTAAAGTGCCGTAGAAATATCCAAAACCTGCCCCCAACAACAATGTTAACCAGACCTTTTACTCTTCAAAATTTGAAATCACCTACTATAAGACAACCTGTCCCACTCTTTGGTCTCACAATTATTCGAAGTTCCCTCCCTTCTTTATCCCCGACTTTCCCCTTAGAACCAGTGATGGGAATACTTCTATCTAATACTAAGTCTTTCTTTCAAGGATATAATCTTTCAATGTAGGGTAATAACTGCTTGATTCAAGGATAAATCTGACTGCCATTCTGGGGTCAATAAGGAATTTTTTGTCCTAGCTTGTTGCAAAATTGTGCTTCAAACTGGGGTTTTTTTTTTTTTTTCTTTTGGATCAACAGCAAAAAACAGGTGTGAGGAAGGCTGAACTTGATGGACGCAAGTCTCTTTTCAGCTAACTATGTAACTATGTAACTATGTAACTATGTACACATGTGGTTCAAATTTATCATCTTGTGCAAGTGTTATATTTATCTATTTTCCTTATATCATTCCAAATGCTACAAAATTTAAAAAAAGGAGACCCTATTCTAATAAAAATTAACCCAGTGATGCATAAATGTCACATCCATTAATTCTATTACATGTTCATCTTAATACTTTATCTAACATCGAAATTTTAATCAGCTTGTGTAAGTGCTAATTGTATCTGTTATCCTTTGAATTTGTTTAAAGTTCTACCCTATCATAGAAGGATACCCGATCCTAATAGATTTAAAATTAACCCAGTGATAAATAAATATCATTACCATTGATTCTGTTGCCTTATATTCCTCTTAATACCTTTCCTAACAGCAAGCCTGTATCAACAAACCAACATGCAATTATATATCGTGATTTTCTCCTAAATCGTGAAAAGTGATTCAAATTCAGTTATTAACATACTAAACCTTTTTCGTTTAAATAAAATATTGGTTCAATCTAAATACAAATCAGGAGATTTCATCTTATTTTAATTCTCTCCATAATTAAACCATATTTTCCAACCAATTTATAACCTTTTCAGGTGAGTCAAATGTGTGCATAATCCCATCTTTAGTAACTAAAAGTTTGGTTGGCAAACCCCATCGATATTTTAAATTATTTTCCCTTAAACGCAAGGTAGCTGGTAAGAATTGTGTCCTCGCTTTCCTTGCCTGGAAAGACAAATCCAGGAAGACCTTTATATCATTACATTTGCCTTGATCTCTTTCCCTTTGTCTTGCCGCTTTAAAAAAAATTTCTCTAAAGGAATAAGAGTGACAGGCGATGATTATATCTCTTGGAAGATCAGCTGGTTTATATAGTCGGTGTGTTCTTCCAAGAAAGTCCATTTTATCATCAATATTTATTTTGAGAGCCTTAAAAAACTCTGCAAGATAAATTGCCAAATTTTCTTGTGAGATGGATTCAGGAATGTTTCTTATTCTGAGGTTATTTCTTCTACCTCTATCTTCTATGTTTATAGATCTCTCTTCCAAATCATTTATCTTCATTTGTTGTTTCTCAATAATCTCACTTTGCTTCTGTAGGAGAAATTCTAAATTTTCTATTTTTTGTTCGTTAACTTTGACTTTTTGACCGATAGACATTATATCTTGCTTTAGACTTGCAAAGCTCTCCGGCATTTCTATTTTTTATTTGTTCCAGTTGTATATCTAGACATGCTTTTTTTTTTTTTTTTTTTATAAATTCTTTATTTTTTGTGTGCTGCTTAACAGAAGGTATAGTTACCACATGTAATAGTGAACATTATTATATATATCATCTGATTATCAACGCATATGTAGTAATTTGGCACAGTTTTTTATATTTTTGAAAACATTCTGAGACCTAGGAAGTAGGTTGGTGTAATATTGGGTATGGTTACGCCAGTTGGTACATGAGTGTCGTTCCCTAGGTCATGGGGTGGTAAAGGAGGCGTGATCCATAGTGGGTGGTTTTGTATTAATGCGAATAAACAAAAATGGGATACAGCTGAATAACGAAAAAACAGAAGAATACATAGCACATAGTGAAGTGCAATAATAGCAATTGGATTTAACGCACAATGATTGCACTCACGAAATAGTGTAGAGTAATGTGCCTTTAAGCCCACAATGGGGCTGAAGTAGCGTTCACCTTCCACGGATGGGTGACTCTGTCTTCCAAGAAATGGGAGTATGCCAATTTGAATGTAAAAAGTTTGTTATTATTATTAAGGCAATACAAAGCCTTAGTAAAAGATAAATGAATAAAATTAACTGCAATCTAACGCGTTTCGTCCATATATACTGGACTTCCTCAGAGATAATTGCACGGTATAAGCAGTAATATAAAAAACAAAGCATGCATAATTCCCACCCCCAAAAGAATTCCTTTAAATAAAACCAGTCCGTGTGTTGATTGGAGAAATCTCTCATAGAAACACCTTTCCAATAAGGGAGTATTACTTCCAGCTGATCTTCACATGAAAATTCAAATAAACGCGGCAAAGTTCAGTAGTTATCAGTCCGTATGCGTATCATTGCTTTGCGTTCCAAATGTCTATTTCCGGTTGCGTTCCACATACGTATTTCCGGTTGCAGGTGTCAACAGAGGTCATGGACGCTGACGTAGCGTTCCAAGACTTAAATATATGCATTCCAAGTAGCGAAACACTCTTATAACTTGATGAACTAAAAATAATCTTAGAATAATAACAAAATCAGCATACTTTCATATTTCAAACTGAGACACATATAACACAATAGAGACCATCAACCAATATTATAGTTAGATTTCCATCCTCTGCCAAGTGTAATGGAAGATCCTATCAAAAAGATTGAGAAAAAATAATAAAGAATAAATGAAATAAAAATTAAAAAAATTAATGAAAATGAAAATAAAAATAAATTTAAAATTAAAAAATATAATAATAAAAATACAAATAAAAATAATAATGAATAAATAAAAATAGAAATAAAAATAAATAAATATAAAAATATAAATAAAATATAAAAAAATATATATAATTTATGAATAATAAATGAAATTAATAAATGGAAAAAATAAATAAAATATATACCACCATGGCAGAAGTTGGAAATCCCCCTTAGAAAAAAACATCTATACACATGTAGTTGGAAAACATATGTTATACCATGAAGCTGGCCAAATCTACATCTATATTTAATCCCTTTGGTTCTAAAGTATCTAATTGATAAATCCAATAGGTCTCTCGTTGTGCTAATTTTAATTCACTATTAACTCCTCTCCAATGAGAGGACACATGTTCTATACCACAACCCTTGAAGTCTCTCCAATTGAAGGCCGGGCATGTATTGCAGTGAACTGGCACTGAATGAGTCGTTATACCTTTCCTTATATTATTACTATGCTCCATAAGACGTACTTTCAGGGGTCTTTTTGTCTTTCCCACGTATTGTTTGCCACACGGACACTGTAGCAGATAAATCACAAAGTCCGTGTGGCATCCAATATTGGACTTCACCGGGAAGGTAACTCCAGTAGTGTGGCTTATAAACTGAAGAGTTAAACCTAAGTTCATCCTTGAGCACGCCCGGCACATTTGGCATCCTTTGGATCCCTTTATATTGGTAATAGCCTTCTTTTTGGGGATATCTTTTCTCGGATAATTCGGAGCCACTAAGTCTTTCAGATTTTGACCTTTCCTATAGATAATAGATGGTCAATCAGGAAGAATACTTCCAAGAACTGGATCCTGGAGTAATATGGGCCAGTGTTTCTTAAGGCACTTGTTAATTTTCCAAAGGTCCGTATCATATTTTGTTATAAATGAATGTTTAAAGTGTTCATTTAATTCATTTTTTGGATGATTAGTCAATAGGACCCTTCTATCTTTTTTCTTAAGTGTTCTAATTTCCTTTTCGATCATGTTCTTATCATAGCCTTTATTTACCAATTTATTTTTTATATATTTTGCCTGGATTTCAAAATCTTGAGTATTAGAACAATTTCTACAAACCCTTGTTATTTGACTTTTGGCAATGCCTCTCAACCATGGTTGGTGATGACAACTTGACCTATGGACATAACTATTTCCATCGGTTTTCTTGAAGAAACATCTGGATCTGATTTTATCCCTTTCCCAAAACAAATTTAAATCTAAAAAATGTATGGTATCTTTATGCCATTCAGGTGTAAATTTTAAATTGAAAGGGTTGAAGTTTAAATACTGTACAAATAACAAAAAAGCCTCTTGGGTGCCTTTCCAGATGACTATCACGTCATCAATAAATCTCCGCCATAGATTTTGATCATGGTTTTGTATTAAGTCAGCTTTGTATTAAGCTGGGAGCTGAGGTATCGCATGGAGGGATTGTCTCCTTCATGGATCTGTAGTAATGTCAAGTGGTCTGTGTTGTCGGTCGGTTAGTCTTGAGAGTAGACTGTCAGGAGGCCTTTTCCTTGGTCCGTTTGAGCTACTCTTGAGAGGTAGTAACCCTAGGGGCTGTCGGGGTGGGGAAGTTGTATTCTGTGTTGCAATACACATTCCTCTAGTGCACTAGCGTGCCAGCGCCATCCCTGGCATGCTCTTAGAGCGTAATTTGGGTCAGGTTTTTAACTAGTGAGTCATCAACAAAACTTAAGTAATAGAAGGTAAAAAGTAATAGGAGAAAAACCTTAAGTCTCTGGGTCCCAGGCGGGAGAGGCGTTCTGGGTGTTCTTGGTTGGCAGACCCAGTTTTGGTAGTAGCGCGGTAGCCTCGGATCCTGTAGCGATTTTGTACGTGTTTCCTTGGTGTGTAACTAGGAGGTGGCGTGGGTTTCCCCACCGATATGGTATTCCCATTGAGCGTAGCTGGCTGGTGAAGTCACTGAGGGTTTTTCTCCATTGGAGAGTGGCTCTAGTTAAGTCCTGATAAAAAGTCAATTGGAACTCCTCGAAGTTGAGTGGCGTCTTGCCCTTGAGTGCCGACATTATGTGCCCCCTATCTTGGGGAAGGATGCAGCGGACTATGACGTCTCCTGCGAGGGGTGTAGATGCCCTTGTTGGAGTGGGTAGTCGGTATATTTTGGCAAAGGTGAGTTTCCTTGCCACCGCGGGGGGAAGTATTGATTGCATGAGACGTCTCACGTAGTGAGGTAGATCCTCCCTGGAGACTGAGACAGGAATACCTCGGATTTTAATGTGGTTGCATCTGTGTTTGTCTTCTTGAGCGGCTATTTGAACCTCTAAGTTTTGTTGATTGTGTTGTAGTTGGAGGAGGGATTGTTACAGCAAGGGGATTTCCCTTTGGATCTCTTTCACTTCTCCCTCAGTGTGTACTACCTTTTCAGTGATTTGTTGCATGCTGGTTTTAAGGGTAGGTAGTTCTGCAGCTAGTAGGCTTTGTATTTCTTGCAGCATGTTTTGTATATGCTGTAGGTCCTGTTTGGTGGCCGGTTCAGTGATACCCTGCTGGGGTGTGGGTTTTAGTAGTGTAGCCCCCTGAGTGCTTTGCTCCACTGAGTTAGACTCTTGTGGGGAATCAGGGCCTTGTGCGGCCGCCATTTTGGCGGGTGTTTGCTTCAGGAGCATTATGCCTATATCAGGCTGTGAAGTACCTTGTTGGGGTTTCTGGGATCTGAGCCCCATCTCTAAGGTTCCGTGGTTGGAGCTGTGCTGGGATGTGTCCCACGTGTCCTCGAGGAAGTCCCCGCCTAGCAGATAATCCAGGCCGTAGTGGGCTGATGGGAGGTAGGCCCGGGCTCTGTGTTTTGGTTTTGCCTGCTTCGGGGTGTACCGAAAGGGCATCGGTTGATTCCGGGGGATCTCCCCTGTGCTATGCCGGTATTTGTGTTGCTGGACGTCAAGGTTGTTGGCAGATTTTCGTTAGATTGGGCCCGTGAGTATCGGAGCTTGCAGAAATGGCGTCTGGCCTGTCTCGCTACCAGGCTCCGCCCCCCATCTAGACATTCTTTTAAGTACGCTAGGGTGATCATTTGTCTTTCATCTAAGCGTTCCTGTGATTCTATCTCGTTGAGATCTCCTGTGTGCTTACTTAAAGCCGTTTTATTTGGCGTTGATGTCGAATAAATTTCCAAGGTGCTTTTATCTGCTGGGGCATTAAAAAAAATTTGAGAGTCTCTTTTCCTGTTTTTCTTTTTTTTTTCTCGATCTTTTTTTGGGAGAGGTTTTGTATCTTGTCTTTGATCAGCTGTTTTCCTTGTTGCCATTATTCTAGTCTGTTTTGCCTCTATTTTCTCATATATTTTTTTCCCTTAGGGAGCTTTATTTAGCAGAAAAGCCCTGCAAGACGTTTCTGGTATTTATCACTTTAAAAGAGGTATTAAGTTCTTTTCTTTTTCTTTATATATAC
The DNA here is from genome assembly GCF_036172605.1 of Pelobates fuscus. NCBI lineage: Eukaryota > Metazoa > Chordata > Amphibia > Anura > Pelobatidae > Pelobates > Pelobates fuscus. The sequence goes on along the minus strand of NC_086323.1, from coordinate 206,243,332 downwards.
ACAACGTCTCCCCTTCTCTACCTTCTTTGTCTTCAGGCAGATTAATGAGCAGAGATTTCTATTATACTTTCTATTCCCCTTTTCTGGTTTTTTTTTCATTATCCTTTACTTATTTTTTTTTTCTTCTTCTATTCACCCCCTTTTTTTCCTTTAGAAACTGCTTCTCCTTCTGCTTCCTTCCTTTCTTTCCTTGTTTTTTTAACTTTACAGCTAGATCAATTTTACCTCATATGAGTGTCTTTTCCAGGTATTTAAATTCAGTCCGCACTCTTTATTTCCATTCACGTTGCATAACACCTTTCTAGGTGTAAGCCTTCATACACGGCAACACCGAGCATCGTGCTCGTTTTCAGCCGAAGTAACTCAGTTGCAGCCTAAAGACATGAAGCGACATGAAGCGAAACTACCTCTCTTGGCACATAAATCCAGTCGGGATACTCGCAGAGACAAGCACTTGAATATTCTAGCAGATAGCTGGTAGCGACTCCTTCTCTCCCGCGTGGGACTCCAGCTCAGCTCAGTCCGGCGGCGTGCACGCCACGCTATGTGCCCTGCGTGACGTCACATCGTCATCCCGCCCCGGTTTGTGTATATATATGTGTATATATATATATATATATACACACACACACACAATTATTTTAAATTTATTTAATTATTTTTACTTTTTAAAATTATTTATTTTTTATAATATTATACACACAATATATGCAGGCCAGGACCACCGGGCTCATTACAAGCCCAGCATTCCTGTTGGGGACCGGGAGCAAGGGGTTACCTTTGCAGCAGCTCCGTTCAGCTTCCCCAGTCTAAATCTTGTGAGACCCACGGCTGTCAGAGCCAAATCTAACAGTAATATCAAAGGGGAGAAAAGTAGAGAGGGGCTCTGTAGAGTTATCACAATCGCAACACCAATGCATCATTTATACATTGCTACTGTCAAAGGTATTATATATTGTGTCAGGGTGAGAACAATTCACAGTATTAGAGGTTTTATTCCCATGTTAATTTATAAACACATTATAAAAACTCTACTGTGTCAGTTATCTGATGTTTAACAAAATCTGGTTTACTGACAAAACTATTTTTCTATTCTGCACATGAGAAAGGTTTCTCACCTGTGTGGATTCTCTGATGTGAAACAAGATTTGAGTGCCACCTATAAGATTTCTCACATTCAGAACATGAGAAAGGTTTCTCTCCTGTGTGAGTTCTCTGATGTTTAACAAGATTTGAGTGCCACCTAAAAGATTTCTCACACTCAGAACATGAGAAAGGTTTCTCTCCTGAGTGGGTTCTCTGATGTGAAACAAGATTTGTGTGTCCGCTAAAACTTTTCCCACATTCAGAACATGATAAAGGTTTCTCTCCTGTGTGAGTTCTCTGATGTGTAACTAGAGTTGTGTAATGTCTAAACCATCTCCCACATTCGGAACATGAGAAAGGTTTCTCTCCTGTGTGGGTTCTCTGATGTATAACAAGATGTGAGTGCCCTCTAAAACATTTTCCACATTCAGAACATGAGAAAGGTTTCTCTCCTGAGTGGGTTCTCCGATGTGTAATAAGATTTGAGTGCCCGCTAAAACATTTCCCACATTCAGAACATGAGAAAGGTTTCTCTCCTGAGTGGGTTCTCTGATGTGAAACAAGATGTGAGTGCACGCTAAAACATTTTCCACATTCAGAACATGAGAAAGGTTTCTCTCCTGTGTGAACTCTCTGATGATAAACTAGAGATGTGTTATGTCTAAACCATCTCCCACATTCAGAACATGAGAAAGGTTTCTCTCCTGTGTGGGTTCTCTGATGTGAAACAAGATGTGAGTGCCCTCTAAAACTTTTCCCGCATTCAGAACATGAGAAAGGTTTTGTGTTTATGATCTCCTTTGTAGACATATAGGGTTCTGAGAGATTGCTTGAGTTTGGAGAGCTGGAATCCTTGGTTGTCTTATTAAAAGATTTCTTCATAATCTTGCTTAGTATATTTCTGTTGTTGTCCTGTCCTTTAGAAAAACTTCTGCTGCTGGAAATATCTGAAACAAAATGTACTGGGAGTTATGAAAAGAAAAAAATCTATCTATAACTGATGTATTGTTCACCATACTTAAAAAATGACTATTTTCATGAAACATCAGAAATATGACTATGAAACATTATGGTGATTAAGTAATACCTTAAAAAAAATATTTGTGTGCTCTAATTCCCATTATAATATAACAATTGCAAATACAAACTTACTTTTATTCACTTGGAAAAATGTAAAATGACTATGCTTCACGAACAACGTAAAAATCATAATGTCGCCTGCTCGGTTACCAGACAAGCCAAGAGAGCACTTTTCAGAGAAAAGATTTTCCCAAACAAGGGGAACATTCACTACATATGAGACAGAGGGAGACTTAATTTATGTTGATACAGGAACTCCACACAGTGGACCGGCCACTCTCCTTTCCTCGCTGTCAATTCGGCTATACTATACGGATTCGAGCGATATTTGCACAACTTGGGCGCTCAAATCCAGGCTATCCAGGGATATAATACTTGTGGGGGTTCTTATCAAACTTGTATACTGTAACAACCTCCTACCATGTTGCCTGGGAACCTCTATCTTTTGTTTTCCTGCCATTATCCACATTGCCCTGTACCTAAGAACAAAGACTTTCTGGCCCTTCAACTGTTTTGTGCAAAGGATTGGTACGTTTGATATGGCACTTCGGATACAGTCGAAGTGCCGAAGTAGACGAAGTGGCCGCCATTAGACAATCGAACACGTGGCGGCGGCCATTTTAATTCAGTCGAACCTGTACCTTCCCATTCGAAGATTCGAACGCACGTTCGAATGGGACTTTGTCATCTTTTTAATGTCAAACTTAACCCTGTTTTCACTTCGACAGAAGTCGAAGTGCGTTCGACTATTCGAATGCCGCCTTCGGATGGGACTTTGTTATTTTGCAGGGCAGAAATAGATCGACCGCACAGCCTGAATCTGTGGAACTGTTTTGGGCATACAAACAGACATCCAAAGACACTTTTTAATATTTCTGGAACCCCTGAACGGATTTGCACGAATTTTGAATATGTTTGTCCCCAAGTTGTGCTGTTCATAAAAATATAAGGAATATATTTATTCCTGTATGATGAAAAATCTGAAAGTTATAAAAATGCATAAAAAGTATAAGTTTTAGCGTGGAGATAATTGAGGATACAGTAAGAAACTCAATTATCTCCCAAGCAGAGGGGAGGGAATCTGTGGGTTGTAACCATTGTCTGATTGGTTAATGTCTAATTGTCTGCGGGTGTCTCCCTTGCATGAGAGCACCGCATAAAAGGAGAGTACCTGTCATTAAAACATCAGTTCTATTTTACCCTTCAAAACGTAGCTTTGTCTCGTTATTGAAAGGGAACCTGCTCAGCTAATCACTAGCTCTTTTAAGAGCTCTACCTCTCCCTCTCTACTTGGATCCAGCTGATAGAAAGAAGGCTACTCCATTACTACACAGCATTTTGCCGGGAAGAAGGACGTCTCCAACGGCTGATACCCCCTCTCCACTGATGTAGCTGTTACATATACATTTTGGGGTGTTTTGTGGTTTTGTATTGTACTTCGAATGCCTGGGAGATAATTAATTTAAGCAAAAGCAAGCTCACAGACATGTATTAAATCACATGTATCTAAAACAAAGTGTACTTGCCATATGTGTGCAGACCTTCTTTCTACATTTTGAATCCCTTTACACTTTTTAACCCTTACTAGTACACATGTTTGGTGGCAGCATTGTAACATGACAAAAAAAAACCTCAACCCCAATATGTAGAATAAAAACAAGGCAGTGGAGCCAACCTCAAAGCTAGATGGACACGTCTAAATCTGCTCTGAGCGTGCCTACAGCTAATCCCTATTCATCGGGCTCCTGACTAGCCATGGGACATTCAAAACATTCTCTATTGACCTAACAACCGCCTGGCAAAAAATGTACCTGGAAATCTGGGGCCTTAAAATTTTTTCACGATAATGCAGACCTACAACATGGTGCCGCAGGCCCCAATATGATGCCAGAATCCTCCCAAGGCCGATCAGCCTCCTCAAGCCATGAGAGCTTGGACCACCTGATATCCAAATCCAACCTGGAAATAAGCAAACCCTTGAGAACTCTGCTGTAACAGAACCCCTGTTATTGTCTGGCCCACAGACTTGAAACATTGTAACCCCCTGGATTTGTTACCATTGCTATATTTAACATACAAATGGCAAAACTAATAATACTGCTAACCCATTCGTATGAACAAACCAACTGCCAAACCAGAGATTACCCAGCCTAGGCGTGTCGCCATTTAACTCCTTGACTCTGTGCCAGACCGCAAACCGCAAATGTTCTAAATGGTTCACTGGGTGGCCGTCGATTCGTATTTACGAACACGTGGCAGCGGTCATCTTTTTTTGTTGAACGGCGTTTGTCCAGCGGTGTTTGGTCGTCGAGTGTCTGGAACTATTTTCAGACACTCAAACTCCTGAACACCGCTGAGACTTCCAGGACCACTTAGCTTTGCACACATTCATACGAACGAGGCGGTGTTCGGTAAAAGTATTGCACGAACGAGGCGGCACACGACCAGCAAAGGCACGAACAATAATAAGCATGACTGTTCAGTATTTTAATTGTACGAAAAGGGACCGGCCGCACCAGCTGAATGCATAGAACTATTTTGGGCAAGAGCCTCGTGTGTGGCTGGGCAGGGATGGGACTTCCAGTTATCGCCCAAACCCCTGAACTGATTCATATGATTTTTGAGTATGTTTGTCCCCTAATTATGCTTGTTCAGAAAATGTAAGTTTTATTGAATGTATAGTTTTGGTGTTATAAAAATTGGGTAAAAAGTATATTTTCCGCTTGGAGATAATTGAGCTGATACAGCAGTTAACTCAATTATCTCCCGGCAGAGGGGAGGAATGTACAGTAATGACTGGGACTGTTTAACTGTGTAACTGTAAATGATTGGTCATTAAGTTTGTGTCTTCGGTGCCCAACAAGGTCCACATGGGTGGTAACCTTGTGGGAAAAGTTGTATAAAAGAAATGATTGTGTGCCCATTCAATCAGTTCTGCTTAACCCTCAATACGTAGCCTTGTCTCTTTATTGAAGGGAACCTGCATCCAGCTAAATCACTAGTTCTTGTAAGAGCTCTGCCTCTCTCTACACTCATCCAGCTGATGGGATATCGGGAATACTCTGCAGCACAGCCTCTTGCCGGGAAAAGGATGTCTCCATTGGCATATACCCCTCTAACAACCTGGGTGGCCATTACACCTAACTTCTAAGAGAGACATTGCCAACATGATAGAGAAACTCGAGGTCTCCTTTCAAACCTATCTGGAGGCCTTAGGCACCGACATCCACCACATCAGTGAAAGAGTGCACTGAAAGACGCAATGATTTACTTCACACCTACGTACAGCTACTACAAGCCACTGTATACTCCCATTCCTCTTACCCGTCAGCCATGCATAGATCCTTTGATGATATCAACAACCGCGGAAGACACCACAACCTCCATATGAAAGGCTTACCGGAACAAGACAGGGAAGACCTCGTAAGTGTAAAAAAAGGAAATATAAGGGATATCGGGCGCTCCAAATGAATGATAGTACAGGTGCAGCCTAAAAACACTCCAAGTGTATTGTCACCAAGTACACTTATGTAAAGACAGAAGTACCAAAGAGAAAAAAGTGTCAAAGTGCACACAGTGAGAATTATTCTTTACCTTTAAAATAAAAGCAAAATGTGTGGGTCTTTCTATTGATATAACCCTAAATCATAAAAATACAAAGCAGAGGAACCATAGTGTAACCTGTATACATAAATATAACAGTGATAAAATAAAAATGGAACACTCACACTTTACAAAGCCTTTAGAGAATGGCTCTGAACTGTAAAGGCAGGTCATCCACAATAGGGATAGTTGCAGTGGTGTATCACTGGAACCTTGGAGTTTCAGAGTAAAAACTGGAACAAGGAACCAAATCAACGATGTAAAAAGGTATTTATTCCAAGTTGTAGTTAAAACATAAAATAAAATAGCACAACGCATTTCGACCTTAAGAGAGATCTTCCTCAGGTGCAGTCTACCTAGCAACTGACATAACAGGCTTTACATACCCTAATATGAACTAAACATAAACAACAGGTGTAATAATGAACACACACAAACTTTCATATATGGTCCGGACCGGATGTAATCCGCCTTACCCAACATGGTGGCTCATCCGGTTTCGGCCACATACGGAAAAGAAAATGCTGCTAACTAAGATGTCTGTGTGTCATATCATATGAGGCGGCAGACTTCAATTGGAGGTTTCCAGCATCTGTATTGTACATGGGCGGTCTTTGTGTTGGCTCTGGTGGCACTGACTTGAATCATATTATCCATATGTTTATAAAGCATGCGTGTTGCAAATGGGAGGTCTTGTCCAATAGTGAAGGGTTAAACCCAACACATTGTCTGTATCCAAGCTGACTATTTTTGTCATGGACATATACTAAAACTCTTAAATTACCTAATTTCCTTTAAACATTGTTATTTCTGCATTTGGCTCAAACGCCTATAACAGTTTTGCGTTTTTCCATTAAGCAAACAATAACTCAGTGCTAAAATTTTATGTTAAAGGGGACACATCTGTTTGTTTCTTTCCTTCTCAGGCTTTTTGATTTGAATGGACATTGTCTCTTCACACGTAATTTGTACTATATAAGAAATGTAAAGGCTGTCATTAAACGAGTAACTTTGAATAAGCTGACTTGATGTGTGTCATCACCGTGCTTTCTAAGTTCTCCCTCAATATTGAAGAAAGAGCAGTGAATATTCCAAGTGGCGGACAGCGGATGCTGAGATATAGGAGAAAAACACTTCCAAGGGAGAAGGATCGATTAACCCTTTCAGCTGGTGTCAGAAGTGGGATAGAACCAGGAGCACTAAGGGGTAAGTGTCTTGTGTCTATTTGACGCTGGTCCCTATGCCCCTGGTCTCCACATTGTTGCATCCTTAGGTAGAAAGGGTTGTGAAGTGTTTTTCTCTAGGGGTCTGCGGTAGACTCATGAATAGAAATATATATATATATATGTAGCGGAGAGCCGATCTTGCACAGCTATTCTCCACTAGAGATCCCAGTGAGGCTCAGGAACAAGGTGATGTTAAGTCCATAGGCAAGGTTTCCAGCAGGTAAAGTAATACAGCAGTATCCCCATCGCAATCCCAATAACTGGACGACACACAGTTTCAGGAGTAGACTGACTAGCTTTATTCCACAGTTCCTTATAAAGCCCTCTCCCATGCAAGGGAGGAGGTTCTATCACTTAAGACATTATCCAATCTCTAAGTAGTAACCTCCCACAGATCTCCTCCCCTCCTCTAGCATCATAATCCCCTTATTGTGTACACAGTTTTCCCCGAGTTTTGGATGTACCCTAAATACTTGGGGTACATCCACAAATCCAACATCCCCAGATAGCTCTATTCTGGGGGACCAACATACTTAAAAATTAGCCCATTCGGATGAAGCATTCGTGAGATATGGGGTTCCAAAGATTTGACCGACCGCATGGGTAAAGTATCCGAAAACAGTTCCATGCATTTTGGCCCTGCGGTCGGTCACAAACAAGGAAATGAAAACAGGCGAATTGCCTGTGTTATAGAGCCTGGAGAGGGTTTGAATGAATTCCCTTGTTTATGGGGTTCTTTCTACCGAACGGCGGGTCATTCGGTAGTTTCCATACGAATTTCTGGAAGTATGGAGGTCTCAGCGGTGTTTGCCTAGTCAAGTGTCCGATTTTAGTTCCAGACACTCGACGGCAAAACACCGCTGTTCGGTAGTTTAAGATGGCCGCCGCCACATGTTTGTTTCCCGAATGGCGGCCACCCAGAGGACAAAGAATACATTACACTGATTGCCAATTACCCGTTTGCAACATTGTTGCAAACTGTAATTGGAGGCACACTTATTCCTGGGTGGTCTGGTTGTTCGGTAGTTTCACTCAATATAATAAATGGAGTGATTCTACCGAACAACTAGAGGAATACAATTCTTTACATACATTTAACTGTCATTATACCCGGATACCATGCTTTCTATACATGTACATACACATTAAACCAGCCATATGACCAAATACACTTATTCTCATACATGTCGTGGGACAGCCCGGTACCAATCCGCTACAAACGCGGTTTGGACTATCTACTTGAACTTGAGACTATTGAGTCTACCCAGTATTACCTGGGATAAGTATTTTTTATTATATATATCTTGTTTTTATATTTCTTTGGAATAAATCGTTTTTTAAATCCTGACACACTGGGTACTTACTCCTATTTTGGAAACCAGTCAGAAAGACACCAAAGGAATTACTCAACATCCAGCACGCTGCCAAAGAAGGGTCCGGACAACCCCCAAATGGTCCAGAGGCTTATACCACCAGAGTCATATGAGGGTATGACTCCAGGCTTGTGAGTTTGACAAATATTTTAACCCTTTTCTATATACTGTGTTATAGACATATTGCACTATTTTCTGTATGTATTTTACTTTTACAGAACGCCTGCTGAAATCTAAAAGCTCCACTTGTTTTATGTATGTATTATTCTATGTTTTAAGTGGTGTAGGGGATACCACTTTACAGGTGTTTTTGAGCTAGTACACTATACCTACTTCCACGTTGTGCATATTTTCTGTTGTATAAGACTGCCCCAAGGGTTTAAAAACTCACCTACCCTATTTGGTTCAGCTCTAAGTCAAGATCTACTGGATTTCGAGTCCATCCCAGGAGAGTGTGTATTATTACAATATGTAGATGACTTGTTGATAGCCGCAGTCACAAGGGAAATCTGTCAGCAAGCAACACACGATCTACTACACATTCTCTGGAAGGCAGGATACAAGGTGTCTAGGAAGAAGGCTCAGTTGTGTCTGCCAACTGTCAAATATCTGGGATTCCATATCTCTGAAGGTCAAAGAATAATGGGGCCAGAGAGAAAAGAAGCTGTGTGCCAAATACCAACACCCAAGAATAGAAGACAAGTGCGAGAGTTCTTGGGGGCAGCAGGCTTCTGTAGGATATGGATTCCCAGTTACGCGATATTGGCAAAACCTCTGTATGCAGCTATCAAGGGTACAGAACACGACCCCTTCCTATGGACTCAAGAACAGCAAACGGCATTTGAAGATGTGAAGAAGGCTTTGATGAGTGCCCCAGCATTAGGTCTGCCTGATCACACACGGCCATTCTACCTGTATGTACACGAGCAAAGAAGAATGGCTGTGGGAGTATTGACACAGTACTTGGGATCATGGCAAAGACTATATGTCTAAGACTATATGTCTAAGCAACTGGATGCAGTGGCCAGCGGACTTCCACCTTGTCTAAGAGCCGTAGCTGCAGCTGCCCTGCTGGTAGCTGAAGCCGATAAACTCACTCTGGGTCAAGAACTTTATGTACGAGTCCCACATGCAGTACAGACGTTGTTGGATTACAAAGGCAATCATTGGATTAGCAACAGCCGTATGACCAAGTATCAAGCAATGTTGTGTGAAAACCCAAGAGTGCATTTAGAGACTGTCAACACCTTAAATCCAGCTACCCTTTTGCCGCAACCTACTGAAAGTCAACACGATTGTTTGGAAGTGATGGATGAAGTAATTTCAAGTAGACCAGATCTTCGTGATTTTCCCATCCAGAACCCCGATGTTCAATATTATACAGACGGCAGTAGTTATGTGAAAGAAGGGATTCGCTATGCAGGATACGCAGTAACAACGATAGACAGGGTGATAGAAGCTCGGCCACTGTCAAAAGGAACATCAGCACAAAAGGCAGAATTAATAGCACTGACACGAGCATTACAATTGGCTGAAGGTTTAAGAGTAAACATCTATACGGACTCCAAGTATGCGTTTTTAACCACTCATGCCCACGGAGCTTTGTATAAAGAAAGAGGACTATTGAATTCAGAGGGCAAAGAAATCAAGTACGCAGCCGAAATACTACAACTATTGGAAGCAGTATGGGAACCGAAGGAAGTCGGTATTATACATTGTCGAGCGCATCTGAGAGGAGATGGTGATGTAACTAAAGGAAACCGGATGGCAGATAATGTAGCTAAGCGTGCCGCTGAATCAGGAAGACAGGAATATGTGGAACATATAGCTGCTCTTATACCAACTCCACTGTCTCAATGGACTCCAGTTTATACAGCTCAAGAAGAAGAGTGGTTAAAGACTGAACCTGGAAAGTATTTGGAGAACAAATGGTATCAGTTAGAAGATGGAAGAATAGTTATTCCAGCATCACTAGCGGTAGAAATTGTCCAAAATTATCACAACGGGACACATTCTGGGAGAGACAGCACAGAAGAATCTCTCAGAAAACATTTCTACATACAAAAAATGGATAAGCAAAGCACTCCTCCTGAATTTCTCTAAGCAAAAATCAAAACCGCCTAGGTGCAATCCCGCGTACCAATATATATAATCATAAATAAAGGGAGCACACTAGGACTTTTCAATAGTGGAAAAATGGTCTTTACTGTATTAAATCATAATACCAAATCTGTGTACAAAAAAATCGACGTTTCGACCCTCCTGGGGTCTTTATCTTAAAACGTCGATTTTTTTGTACACAGATTTGGTATTATGATTTAATACAGTAAAGACCATTTTTCCACTATTGAAAAGTCCTAGTGTGCTCCCTTTATTTATGATTATATATATATATATGACTGCGGTAGGCTAGGTCTGTAGACCATATGGGAAAATTTATTTAAACCTAGGTTGTTTATCAGGTCCTCCTCTGCCTTTTGCATTTTTGCTCTCTGTATGTCTTGCATGTCTTATTGTATGTAAATAAATATTTGTTTTGCAACAGGCAAGGAACTGTCTTGGTAAGTGACAGGTTTCTTGTCCTTGAGTCACGGTGTGGACATGGGAAATTCACAATCTGTTTCCTACCCTCAACCACACCCTGGGGAGTCATGTTTAAATTATGTTACCAGAGTAGAGCCTTGGGAGGATTTTTAACCATCCCATTTGTCACTAGTTTAGCAGGATGGACGGAGGCTATGAGATCCTCCGACCCATTCCCCCATTGAGGGGCAAACAATGACTTTCACATAAATATGGTTAAGGAATAATGTTTAGAGGATAAAAGGGCATGGCCCTTGTATGGTCCGGACTCCGATTGGGACAAGGAGTATATGAAATTGCAAGGAGAAAACTGGTTGCAAGTGGCTCCCCACTGGTACCCAACAACCAATCAAGGCAGGAAGCTTAGGGGTAAGGAGAAGAAAGTAGCTACTTCTACAGGATAACCTTGATTTAGGGAACTCTGATTCAGTACAACATAAGAGCAATTAAGGATAAAGATTTACAAGTAAAAACTGTTCCCCGAGAGACACCCTTGCCGCCCCCGTATTCCCCCACATATACCTCTTTGCCTATAGCCCCTGAAGATGAGGAGGATGAGGAAGTTTTGTTAGTAGCTATTAATACTGGCATAAGGCATCGTATAACAGCAGAAGAAGAAGATAGTTCTGAAGAAGGAAATGAAGAACAGGCATCAGGGCAAGTCTCAGGAACCAGCCGTAGTACTCATTCTTTGCTTAACGCTCCCCCTATTAAAATTACTGTCACTAACACATCAGGCATGATATTAAAAAGTGGTAAACAAATCAAAACTACCTCTATAAAGACTGGTAACACAGATGAGACAATAGGTCCTTCTGCCTTCCCATTTTTAACAGTAGGAGACCAACTAATAATGAAACCCTTGAATCCTATTGTTCTAAAGGACGTCATTCAAGGTGCACCCAACCCACGTTCCAACCCTGCTGCATGTTTACTGTATTTAAAAAAAATTTGTCAACGTCCACGATAACATTGGCGCAGGAACTCCCCCCCCCCCCCCCCCTCCCCAAGATAGTTCAGGTAAACTACTCCGGTGGAACACCTCAACCCATGGACCATCTTTTAAGTAAACCACATATAGGTGCCAAGGGGTCATACTGATGTTTAAATGCATTGTTGACTCCGTTAAAAAACAAAAACCCACTTAGCGGGACACCATGTCTCAGCCAGTGACAATGCACAAATTGTATTGTTTTCTCTTTATCGCCTGCTGAGTGAACAAAATAAAGAATAAAAAAAAAAAAGAATGTGTCAAAGGCAAAACATGACGCAGATAGATATAAAATTAATTATTGATGGTATATTGGGTTATGATCCAGATTCAGGATGGGATTGGTCTAAGGTTCCCTCAGTGTCTACATTGAACTCTAGCACTACCATAGGTGGTGAGGATCCCTATGTATTGTCCACGTACAGGGCCGTTTGAAGGAATTTGGGGGCCCCAAGCAAAATAGACATGGAGGCCCCCCCCCAACTCTCCCCCCTCCCACACGCACACAAAGCCTTCAGGATCCACAACATAGCCATACAGTTCAAGTTCACCCACACTTTATATAAATAAAAAATGTTTACAGTGCAAATACTGCTGTTGCATATAATGTGCAAAAAATGTGAAAATTTTCAACAATTGAACATTTGCAAAAAACACCACTGTACCATAAAATCAAATATACATTAAAAAAGTGCACAATAACTAAATCCAACATACTTAAAGGGACTCTCCAGTGCCAGGAAAACAATCAGTTTTTCTGGCACTGCAGGTCCCCTCTCGCTCCCACCACCCATCCCCGGTTGCTGAAGGGGTGAAAACCCCTTCAGTGACTTACCTGAGAACCCCGCTGATGTCCCTCGGTGTTGGTTTTGGGTCGTCGCCGCTCCTCCCCTTAATTACGTCAGCCGGCGGGGGAGACTGATCCCGCCCGCCGGCTGAGGAGACCTAATGCGCATGCAGAGAGCTCTCCATAGGAAAGCATTGAAAATGCTTTTCAATGCTTTCCTATGGGGAATTGAGTGACGCTGGAGGTCCTCACACAGCGTGAGGACGTCCAGCGACGCTCTAGCACAGAAAACCTGTGCTATAAAGGAGGAAGTTCCCTCTAGTGGCTGTCTAATAGACAGCCACTAGGGGAGGAGTTAACCCTGCAAGGTAATTATAGCAGTTTATGAAAACTGCAATAATTACAGTTGCAGGGTTAAGGGTAGTGGGAGTTGGCACCCAGACCACTCCAATGGGCAGAAGTGGTCTGGGTGCCTGGAGTGTCCCTTTAAATCACACACAAACACATTTTTCAGTTCTCACAAACAAACATGTGCAAATTATCTAAAACTGTCCTTTTTACTCCCCCTCCCCATGTTTTTTTTAACTCCCCCCCTCCCCATGTTTTTTTTTTTACTCCCTCTCCCCGTGTTTTTTTATTTACTCCCCCTCCCCCTCCTATGTTCTTCTCACCTCCCCTTCCCTGTATCTTGGCCGAGCTCCTCTTCCTCCTGTCAGTCCGGCCGGGTACCGCGCGGTACAGGAGATTCAGTTTCCTGTTCCCAGCCGGACTGAAAGGAAGTGAGCACTCAGTACACAGCCAGGAGGAAGAGGCACTCGGCCACGCTACATGGAAGGGGAGGACGGAGGTAACGAGAGAGGAGTGCTGCAGCCGCCTGAGGCTCTCTATAGAGCGCTCAGGCGGCTGCAGCCTTATAGGAAGCACCGGCTCTGCTTGGGGCCCCGGGCCAGCTCCAGGATGGTGGGTAACCGCAAGCTAATAGACGAACAGCTGGGTGGTCACCGTTCGCATAGTCGAACACGTAGCGGCGGCCATCTTGTTTAGTGGAATGCGGTCAGCGGAGTTTTGCTGTCGAGCTCATGGAACTAAAATCGCCCTCCCTCCTCAGCGGCAGTGTACCTTGCAGGGACCCCTAACCCCAATGGTGCAGATGGGACCGCGGTCTCTGCACCGGACTTACAGGGATGCTGGCCGGCCGGTCCAGATTCCCAACCAACCCTGCAGGAATACCAGGAGGAGGAGGTAAGCGATCCCTTTTCTCCACAGCAGATTCACAACCAGGGCCTGGGGGTAGGATTCCCTGACTCCATCCAGCGAATGAGTTGGCATCTGGGCAGAGCGCAGTTGGCCTCTGCCCTCCCATATCCTCTGGTCCAGAGCCTGATTCCCTACAGGCTACCCCAGCGGAAGTGCTGGCATCCGGGCAGATTGCCGCTGACCTCTGTCCTACCTGTCCCTTTGTTACAGGGCAGGACTGCACACCAGTTAACCCCCCGGCTGAAGAGCTGGCACCAGGGCAGAGTATCACTGATCTCTGCCCACAAAGTAACCTCCACTCCAAGCCAGGGAACAACACAGAGACCGAGAGTGCCAGATATCAACCCAACCTTGGTAGACACACTGGACAGAGAGAGGCTACCAACTTCACCAGGTCCAGTATTTGGTTGTGGGTGGGCTGCAAGACTAACTCAGGAACCGACCGGCGTGAGGCAAGGCAAACGTCTCCATGGGGTGTTCCACCGGCAGATAGTGGATGTGGCTCACATGGCAAAATCCTACCAGTGGTTGGAAAAGGCAGGACTGAAAGACAGCACTAAGGCACTAATCCTATCAGCACAGGAACTAGCACTCAGCACCAAATCAATAGAAGCTGGAGTCTACCACAGCAGGCAAGACCCAAAGTGCAGAATGTGCCAAGAGGCTTTTAAGACAGTCCAACACCTAGTAGCCAGATGCAAGATGTTAGCAGGAACAGCATACACTGAGAGACAGAACCAAGTTGATGGGATTGTGCACCAAAACATCTGCACAGAATATGGATTGGACCAGCCTAAGTGCAGATGGGAGATACGAAAAAGAGTAGTTGAGAATGACTGGGCTACAATCCTGTGGGACTTCAAGATCCAGACAGACGAGCAAGTGCTGACCAACCAAACTGACTTTGTGGTCGTAAACAAGGAACGTAAGACTGCAGTCATGGTGGATGTTGCAATATCCAGTGACTATTACATCAGGAAGAAGGAACATGAGGTGGTAGAGAAATACCAGGGACTGAAAGACGAGCTAGAAAGGATGTGGAAGGTGAAGACAGTAGTAGTCCCAGTTGTGATAGCTGTGACTCCCAAGTTGGGGGAGTGGCTTCAACAAATTCCATGTGAGACATCTAAAATTATTGTCCAGAAGAGTGCAATTCTAGAAACAGCTAAGATACTGTGCAGAACCCTCAAACTCTCAGGCCTCTTGTAGAGGACCTGAGAAAATATATTTTTTTCTATTATATATATTTATATATTATAAAACCAAGAGGATTGCACTCACCTAAACCTGCATATATAAGCATCCTGCTGGGGCCAATTCATACAACATACACAATTCATCACATAGGTCTGCATACATATACTGTAACTAAGCCCCCATTGTTTTTCCCTAGATTAGGAGTGTATTACTATTGCATTATGTAAGCCTTGAAGTTGTTGTTTAGTGAATGAGTGCGTGTGCTGGATCTTTTATGTTTATATATATATAATATGTTTATAGATTATAATAAACATAAACTAAAAAAAAAAGGCACTGAACTTACCAAATAGAGATTGACAGCTGCTGTTTCTGTTTTAGGGAAAGTATTTTCCAATGAGCTCAGTTCTAAAAAAGAAAAAGAAATTGTAATGTTATTTTATGTACCTTGCATTCAGTTATCAAAACTATTCAGTGACACAACACAACACAAACTAATGCAAGCCCTCCTCACACATAATACCTCTACTGGCCGTTTGATGGATCTCAGCTTACCTTCTATGGGGACTTCTCTATGTTCCCCACGTACATCAATGAGCCCTGTGCACCCATGACCATGATGCCAGTTCACTTGCTGTCCTTCCATGCAATACTTTTGCATTCCGAGAACACCCATCAGACTTGCTCTGGTCCAGTCGTCTAGCCATCACTATTTGACCCTTGTCAAAGTCACTCAGATCTTTTTGCTTGGCCCTTTTTACGCTTCTAACACAAATTCAGGAACTGACTGCTCCCTTGCTGCCTAATTTATCTCACCCCATGACAGGTGCCATTGTAACGATACAATCAGTGATATTAATTTCACTTATTATATAAACCTCGTTCAGCCATGCTATCCATCATTAGGCATTCACATATCATTTGTTATATAATCAGTTAGTATCCAGCTAGTTTTACCCATTTATTATACTGTGCTGCATCCCTATGTGTCATTTATACTAAGTGGTCGTTGATTGTTGCTGACTTTACAAGTTTGGATTACTACAGCATACGTCAAACTAAACCTCTCTCACCCAATAGTAAATAATGTTATCCAACTTACTTATCGTCTGCTATGCACTTTACATCTAACCGCGCTCACTTGAACATGCATACATGAACATGCCCCAACAGCACTCTATAATGTATGCATGTTCAGGTGAGCGCAGCCCTCTTGGTTTTGTTTGTATATTTGGGAGTCCAGGCCAACTCCTTGGTTTTGCACCCCTCCCTGTCACCAGTGCCTCGTTCCAGGACCCTATTTAGCCTGGACTTTAGCCTTGAGTCTCCCTGGGAAGCTGAAGTGCTGCAGGGAAATCCAATGGAGCTCTGCAGGTCTTTTTGCTACTTCCCTGCTCTGAACTCAGTATGTCTCAATGACTTACCGGGGGGGGGGGGGGGGGTCTCCCAGGGGGTTAATACAGTTGAATAATCAATGTAGTCTAGCAATTTAAGTGTTAAAAACGTGAAGTATTAAAATGAACATACTACCGCGCATCCTGTTCCTGTTTCAGGCCCTGCCGATACAGGTCGCTAAATCACAGCTGGCTCCGCTACAAAAGGCAATAGGAGATTTCGTTTGGCACAACAAGAGGCACAGGATAGCCAGACAGGTGCTTTACAGACGCAAAGATAGAGGCGGGCTTGGCCTCCCAAACCTATACTTCTATTACCTGGCTGCTCAACTGACGCAGATTGCGATGTGGCACTCACCACCCGCCGAGAGGAGATGGGTGGACATAGAGTCCATGATGGTTGGATCCGACGTCCCCCAATTCGCCATGTGGGCCTCTAAAGACAGCAGACCTATCATACGGACGACGTGCCCGGCGGTCCTTAACTCTATTCACATTTGGGACCGTAGCAGATCCAAATACTCTCTCGCATCCACACCGTCCCCTCTCACTCCAATACTGCGGAACCGCGATTTTCCTCCAGGAATGGCACCTCGGGAATTTAAACGAATAGAAAAAACTGGACTACAGAGGATTCAACAGCTATACCGGAACGGAACCATAATTCAATTCACAGACCTCCAACAGGACTCCCACATGACCCCCGCAGATTTCTTTGGGTATCTTCAAATCCGGGACTATGCAAGACAAGCACACATAAAAGCGGCAGCTATGAAACAGATGACATTTTATGAATCAATGTGCCTACAAGGGGTAACTCCCAAGGGATCGATTACGCTCTTATACGCCCACCTAAGCGAGAAGAACAAGGAATGGGGAAACTTACCGTACACAGATAAATGGGAATCTGAATTGGGAGAAGTGCTCGAAGGCATTGAATGGCAAGAAATCTGGGAGGCAAACTCTACGGCCTCCATATGCACCACTTTTCAGGAACAATCCTGGAAGACCATGCTACGATGGTATACCACCCCTATACAACTTTACCATATGCACAAAACGGAAACTGACAATTGTTGGAGAGGATGTGGCATGCACTGGCACTTATCTACATATGTGGTGGGAGTGCCCAAAAGTTCAGGCCTTTTGGACAGCAGTCAAAGATATACTGATACGGGTGTTTGGCAGGCCACTGCCCCTGAATCCGTGGACCTATCTGCTTAACAGATCTGTTGAGGGCTGGTCCAAACGAGAACAGCCATTAATACACAAAGTGACCCTAAGTGCTCGCAGGGCAATAGCCACGGCGTGGCTGTCGCCGGAAGGCCCTGATATTCAAACCATAGTACCCAAAATAAAGGACTGCAGGCTTATGGATGACCTGACAGCCAGGGTGAAGGGATCTGTGGAGAGATTCCTGAAACTATGGGAACCTTGGGACAATTGCGCTCTGGCCTGATCGGGGAGGCTAGTAAATAGGCCCGTGGCTATTTGACTGGGTGCGGACGGGAGTGGGGACCGTGTTTTTTCATTTCTGATCATTGTTCAGTGGTGTCCCCCTTCTCCCTCCTCCTCCTCCTCCTCCTCCTCCCCTCCATTCTTCTTTAAGCATCCTTTAAGGGACATTCTCCGACGGAAGTAGGTTCGTCCTTGTCTCGTACCTCTCAATTTCCTCATCTTTCTCTGAGGGGGACTGTTACAAAACGGTTACAGACAAGGATTATGTTGGTTCTTTTGTGCTGCTATTGCTTCGGTACTTGAATTCTACACTCATCTCCCGAATGGATTATATACACCGGTTCGTGAAACGAATAACAGACCACCCGGTCCCTGGCGTGTGCCGCCACTTAACCCCGGTCACCTCTCCAACTACCAAACGGCCGACCAACCGGCTGGGAGAATGTGTCACCAATTGATCACCCAGGGAGCTCCGGTTTGCGGTTAACCGCAGGCTAATTGACGGCCCCAGGATATATCCGTTCGTGCCTTATCTCCCGATGGTTAAACTACCGAAAGGGTCACGAACTGGGACCACCTACAACCTGGCGTGTGGCCTCAATTAGAATGTGGAATGTTGCGGTTAACTACAGGTTAACCACAGAAGCGTGTCCGCTAAAGAAACTTCTATATTCACCATGAAGATCCTATCTACAGATCTCAAGCTCCTAAAGGAATAACAAGCAGCTGCTGACCCTGAAGAAATACAAAGCTGGAAAACAGAAAGGGGCAACCCTTAAAGACGGGCTGTACTCCAACACTCAAGTTCTGTTTACCCAAAAACATGTACTGGGCAGTGGTCCAGTGGGCCCATAGAGCTTTGTACCTATCCAAGACCCTCATGAACTCTTTGATCAATAAATACTCTGAAGCACCTAGAATTACCCCTCTGATCAACAGTTACTGTCGATCCTGTGCCGTTTGTGCCAAGGACAACTCAGGCAGAAAAAGGAGGAAAGTCCTAAGCATCTAGCTAAACTTCACTATCCCTTTCAAGAATCCAAGTGACTATATCCAGGTGCCAAAGAGTTGCCGGTTCAAATATGCAATAGTTATAATAGACATTTTGTCAGGATGGCCAGAGGCCTAGCCGGTCATCAATGTGACGACCAAGACCATATACCCAGTAATGCATCGTGAAAGTTGCAGAGATCACTCAGTGGATTCACCATTCCAGATTCAAGACTCTCTCTGCAACATGGGAAGTAACATTTGTTGATCTTGACAAACCTTTGACTCTAAAGGAAAAGTTACTTGTTAGAAGAAAGAAAAAAAAATGATATCAACAAGTAGGTGTTTTGAAGGCCATAATAACGCCTGACCACCTGCCATCGATGGAAAGCAGAGGACCCCAAAAGGAGACCTCGTGAAGCTAAAGAGATTCAGACGCCAAGCTTCTTTAGGATTATCTGCCCATCTTGAGTTTGTGGTGATATTAATATTGACTAAATGATCTGAGTCCACCTACACTGACGTAACATGGGACAGGTTTCATACTACGATGAATAAGTAAATGTGCCCTAGCCAAGGTTATTATGTCCACACACATAATACATGACGAGGTACTCTTGACACACCACATTCATGCTTCAGAACAAAAAGGAGCACCCCTGTAAAGGAAAGGTTGACCTGCACACACACACATATATATATATATATATATATATATATATATATATATATATATATTTATGCCATAGGTGTGCCAAGGGGGGTACCAGATGATTTCACAGTTAAAGAGAAGTTTGAGTCCATTTTCCCAACCGTCACTGCTAATGATATTTTGATTTGCATTTATTATATCTATTATAAGAAAATGTTACTTGCGCTTTCTCCTTAATCCCTATGTATATTTAGACAAATGGAGGTCATTTAGTTGCTCCAATGGCCATTGGAGGGATGCCCGCCTGCCAACGTCAAGGCAGACCCCCCTAAGCGGGTCCTAACACTGACCCTTCAGCCTGCTTCCTTGAGCTTCTGGCAAAGATATCTCTAATGAGACAGAAAGGGGTATTTTTTATATACACCCCTTTACTTATTAACCCTTAATAGGGAACACATGGGATGGGTAGCAGCATTGTAACCAGGCTGTGTGATACAAAGTAAATACAAATACAAAAAGAGAAGTCCTGCGCTTAAGCAGCAAGGACTACAACACACATCAGCCCCAATATATAGTAAAAACCAAAGAAAAGAAAATGTTACTTGCGCTTTCTCCTTAATCCCTATGTATATTTAGACAAATGGAGGTCATTTAGTTGCTCCAATGGCCATTGGAGGGATGCCCGCCTGCCAACGTCAAGGCAGACCCCCCTAAGCGGGTCCTAACACTGACCCTTCAGCCTGCTTCCTTGAGCTTCTGGCAAAGATATCTCTAATGAGACAGAAAGGGGTATTTTTTATATACACCCCTTTACTTATTAACCCTTAATAGGGAACACATGGGATGGGTAGCAGCATTGTAACCAGGCTGTGTGATACAAAGTAAATACAAATACAAAAAGAGAAGTCCTGCGCTTAAGCAGCAAGGACTACAACACACATCAGCCCCAATATATAGTAAAAACCAAAGAAAAGAAAATGTTACTTGCGCTTTCTCCTTAATCCCTATGTATATTTAGACAAATGGAGGTCATTTAGTTGCTCCAATGGCCATTGGAGGGATGCCCGCCTGCCAACGTCAAGGCAGACCCCCCTAAGCGGGTCCTAACACTGACCCTTCAGCCTGCTTCCTTGAGCTTCTGGCAAAGATATCTCTAATGAGACAGAAAGGGGTATTTTTTATATACACCCCTTTACTTATTAACCCTTAATAGGGAACACATGGGATGGGTAGCAGCATTGTAACCAGGCTGTGTGATACAAAGTAAATACAAATACAAAAAGAGAAGTCCTGCGCTTAAGCAGCAAGGACTACAACACACATCAGCCCCAATATATAGTAAAAACCAAAGAAAAGAAAATGTTACTTGCGCTTTCTCCTTAATCCCTATGTATATTTAGACAAATGGAGGTCATTTAGTTGCTCCAATGGCCATTGGAGGGATGCCCGCCTGCCAACGTCAAGGCAGACCCCCCTAAGCGGGTCCTAACACTGACCCTTCAGCCTGCTTCCTTGAGCTTCTGGCAAAGATATCTCTAATGAGACAGAAAGGGGTATTTTTTATATACACCCCTTTACTTATTAACCCTTAATAGGGAACACATGGGATGGGTAGCAGCATTGTAACCAGGCTGTGTGATACAAAGTAAATACAAATACAAAAAGAGAAGTCCTGCGCTTAAGCAGCAAGGACTACAACACACATCAGCCCCAATATATAGTAAAAACCAAAGAAAAGAAAATGTTACTTGCGCTTTCTCCTTAATCCCTATGTATATTTAGACAAATGGAGGTCATTTAGTTGCTCCAATGGCCATTGGAGGGATGCCCGCCTGCCAACGTCAAGGCAGACCCCCCTAAGCGGGTCCTAACACTGACCCTTCAGCCTGCTTCCTTGAGCTTCTGGCAAAGATATCTCTAATGAGACAGAAAGGGGTATTTTTTATATACACCCCTTTACTTATTAACCCTTAATAGGGAACACATGGGATGGGTAGCAGCATTGTAACCAGGCTGTGTGATACAAAGTAAATACAAATACAAAAAGAGAAGTCCTGCGCTTAAGCAGCAAGGACTACAACACACATCAGCCCCAATATATAGTAAAAACCAAAGAAAAGAAAATGTTACTTGCGCTTTCTCCTTAATCCCTATGTATATTTAGACAAATGGAGGTCATTTAGTTGCTCCAATGGCCATTGGAGGGATGCCCGCCTGCCAACGTCAAGGCAGACCCCCCTAAGCGGGTCCTAACACTGACCCTTCAGCCTGCTTCCTTGAGCTTCTGGCAAAGATATCTCTAATGAGACAGAAAGGGGTATTTTTTATATACACCCCTTTACTTATTAACCCTTAATAGGGAACACATGGGATGGGTAGCAGCATTGTAACCAGGCTGTGTGATACAAAGTAAATACAAATACAAAAAGAGAAGTCCTGCGCTTAAGCAGCAAGGACTACAACACACATCAGCCCCAATATATAGTAAAAACCAAAGAAAAGAAAATGTTACTTGCGCTTTCTCCTTAATCCCTATGTATATTTAGACAAATGGAGGTCATTTAGTTGCTCCAATGGCCATTGGAGGGATGCCCGCCTGCCAACGTCAAGGCAGACCCCCCTAAGCGGGTCCTAACACTGACCCTTCAGCCTGCTTCCTTGAGCTTCTGGCAAAGATATCTCTAATGAGACAGAAAGGGGTATTTTTTATATACACCCCTTTACTTATTAACCCTTAATAGGGAACACATGGGATGGGTAGCAGCATTGTAACCAGGCTGTGTGATACAAAGTAAATACAAATACAAAAAGAGAAGTCCTGCGCTTAAGCAGCAAGGACTACAACACACATCAGCCCCAATATATAGTAAAAACCAAAGAAAAGAAAATGTTACTTGCGCTTTCTCCTTAATCCCTATGTATATTTAGACAAATGGAGGTCATTTAGTTGCTCCAATGGCCATTGGAGGGATGCCCGCCTGCCAACGTCAAGGCAGACCCCCCTAAGCGGGTCCTAACACTGACCCTTCAGCCTGCTTCCTTGAGCTTCTGGCAAAGATATCTCTAATGAGACAGAAAGGGGTATTTTTTATATACACCCCTTTACTTATTAACCCTTAATAGGGAACACATGGGATGGGTAGCAGCATTGTAACCAGGCTGTGTGATACAAAGTAAATACAAATACAAAAAGAGAAGTCCTGCGCTTAAGCAGCAAGGACTACAACACACATCAGCCCCAATATATAGTAAAAACCAAAGAAAAGAAAATGTTACTTGCGCTTTCTCCTTAATCCCTATGTATATTTAGACAAATGGAGGTCATTTAGTTGCTCCAATGGCCATTGGAGGGATGCCCGCCTGCCAACGTCAAGGCAGACCCCCCTAAGCGGGTCCTAACACTGACCCTTCAGCCTGCTTCCTTGAGCTTCTGGCAAAGATATCTCTAATGAGACAGAAAGGGGTATTCTTCTCTTTTTGTATTTGTATTTACTTTGTATCACACAGCCTGGTTACAATGCTGCTACCCATCCCATGTGTTCCCTATTAAGGGTTAATAAGTAAAGGGGTGTATATAAAAAATACCCCTTTCTGTCTCATTAGAGATATCTTTGCCAGAAGCTCAAGGAAGCAGGCTGAAGGGTCAGTGTTAGGACCCGCTTAGGGGGGTCTGCCTTGACGTTGGCAGGCGGGCATCCCTCCAATGGCCATTGGAGCAACTAAATGACCTCCATTTGTCTAAATATACATAGGGATTAAGGAGAAAGCGCAAGTAACATTTTCTTTTCTTTGGTTTTTACTATATATTGGGGCTGATGTGTGTTGTAGTCCTTGCTGCTTAAGCGCAGGACTTCTCTTTTTGTATTTGTATTTACTTTGTATCACACAGCCTGGTTACAATGCTGCTACCCATCCCATGTGTTCCCTATTAAGGGTTAATAAGTAAAGGGGTGTATATAAAAAATACCCCTTTCTGTCTCATTAGAGATATCTTTGCCAGAAGCTCAAGGAAGCAGGCTGAAGGGTCAGTGTTAGGACCCGCTTAGGGGGGTCTGCCTTGACGTTGGCAGGCGGGCATCCCTCCAATGGCCATTGGAGCAACTAAATGACCTCCATTTGTCTAAATATACATAGGGATTAAGGAGAAAGCGCAAGTAACATTTTCTTTTCTTTGGTTTTTACTATATATTGGGGCTGATGTGTGTTGTAGTCCTTGCTGCTTAAGCGCAGGACTTCTCTTTTTGTATTTATATCTATTATAGCCAACAGCGCTTTGTTAATTATACTAGAGATGCCTTACAAGAGCTGGCTTAACTCTTACAAGACCAGCCGGGATAACAGTGAGTGAAACACCTACATTATAGAGGACTGTGCTTTATCCAGAGGAGCAAAATTGATGCGTTCCTGTAGCTCCCTAATGACAGGTGCTCTGAACAGTAGGTCTTACTGCCAGAGGGCCCAATTCTTTAGATTCTAGCTCCGATAGTTTGGCGTCCATACGGAACGGAGCCTTTACCTGCGTACGGTGCAGAACCGCATTAGCATCGTCTAGAAGGCACATGGGGCATAGTGCCCAATCTCGCATGATGGCTAGGTCCAGGTTCGTACCCACCATGTAGACCTCGTCCGCCAGGACCAACATCCTGCGCAAGGGACCCAGCATATCCCGTTGTCTATCCTGCGCTTAGCGGAGGCTTTCCTGGGGTCCCGACCCATAGAAGTAAAGTACGAGGCCACCAGGGGCCAAAATCCGTGGCTGCTGCCACCTCGTCCGGCAGGATGGGCCTGGGGTAGTCCGCCCCCAGCTTCTCGCGGGCCTCCCCTTAAGGGATCTGCGGATCCAGTAGTGCACGAAATGTGCCGAGTGGCCGGGCAGTGACCATTCCGAGGTCCTGTGGCGTCTGATAGACCGAGGGTTAAACAGATGAACTCCTGTAGCGTCCAATAGACATCGTCCCCCAGCATCGCCGTGGAGGCCTCTGTCGCCGGCGCGTCTTCATCCACCCAGCGCCAACCGGGACCCTCCCCACGGTCCTCATCCCAATCATCTCCCTCATCCGAGGGAGACTGGTCTGCCCGCCACTCCTCCAGCAGGCCAATGTAGGGGGGGGGGTGTAACGGACCGTTTCACTTACAAGAGGATAAAACCCAGTTTAGGCGATAATCCCCTTTGCAGATGCACAGGCAGCTACTGCAAACACCATTCTCCCGACTGGAACCACACGAACCCTGGAACAGCTGAACAAGAAAAGCAGACATCGGCTTACACTCTTGGCAGTCAGCATACAATCCCATTCCCCCAAAGACCGAGACGACACATCGCTTTGAGGGTTAAGCAAGACTCAAGACTGGGACACCCAGTCTGGCTTTTATTCCCAACTCACACATACAGGCCACACCCAGGGGGAGGCATAAAAGAACCAATGACATAGATGTTACCTCCCACACATCCCCTCCCCTTAGTGTGACACATAATCCCATTATGCATACAGAGTAAAATATACTTTTACACAACTTTCATAACTTTAAAACCATACATCACATTCACATAAAAATACATATCCACAATCAATCCATTCAGGGGAACAACATATTAAAAAATGGCATGAATCAGACCAGGGGTTCAACAGTTAGTAAAACTATCTTTTATTCCCCCTGGCTCAAACAGTAAAAGTAAAACATCCCCACAATGCATCCTGGCTTCCTCCCTTCTGCCCTGGAGATAATTGGAGAAGAAATCTAATTATCCAGGACTAGAGGCAGACTCCATTAACCACATGGTTGCAAAACAACATAAAACTCTTTAAAATACATAAAGTCACATTCTATACATTAAACACAGACATTTAACATATCCCCAGATAGCTCAGGTCTGCGTGCACATTATTAGGTGAATGGCACACAGACCACACAAATACAGTTTAATTGCCATGGAGCCAAAGTCTTTCCCATAGTCTTTCATTATATGAATAGGCTCCATGGCATAGCTATCTGGGGGGTATCACTGCTCACACAGGGCAAGCACCGAATGGCCCCACTGCATTCAAAGGGCCAGAATGAGTGACATGCACTCTGCCAGGGCCGAACACTGTTTGCAAAGGGCCCAATCTCCCAGGGCCATAGTCCAAAGGCAGGAGGCTAGCAACCAGGCCTCTCCAGTTCACAGTGGCGAAGCTGGTTTCGCCACATTTCTCCCCTTTGTCAAGTAGACTAACAGGGTACCTGACTTTCTGCCGGTCAGTGCCCTGGTTAGTCCAGCAACCCACCCACGAAACAGAAATAACAGAGCAGCCCACCCCCACTAACCGGTTACTACATCTGGGTGAGGAAGAATTTTGTCCAAGTTCTGGTGTTTCACCACTGCTGGGTGGGAGACGGGTAGGCTGCCTAGGTGGGTTGCTGAGGGGGCAGAGACCAGCGGTACTCTGTCCTGTTGCCAGCACTACCACGGGAGTAGTCTGGTGGGCGCCTGGTTGCTGGAGACTGGCTGTCTCCCCTTTAGGTGCACAGCTCGACTGCCGGAGGGAGAGACTGACTGTCTCCCCTTTGGATCCATCACACTGAGGCTGGGGAACAGGACCGACCGTCCCTATCCCTTGTGCTGTAAGTGCAGAGACTACGGTCCCATCTGCACAGTTGTGGGGCTTAACATCTCCCCTTGGTGGGTTAGGTTGCCGTGGGAGAGAGGGTGTAACAAGCTCCTCTCTCTGGATGGCAAACTGCCGCTGGGGAGGAAGGACTGCACCTTCTGCTCCCTGAAACACACACTGCCGCTGGGGAGGGAGGACACTGCTCTCCTCTCCCTTCATTTCACACTGCCTTCCTGGCATATCACTTTGCTGCTGGGGGGCAGGAACAACAACCTCTGCCCCCTGTAACTCAGCCTGCCGCTGGGGAGGAAGGACGACACCTTCATCTCCCTGGGGTACACACTGCCGCTGGGGAGGGAGGACGCTGCTCTCCTCTCCCTTCATTTCACACTGCCTTCCTGGCACATCACTTTGCTGCTGGGGGGCAGGAACAACAACCTCTGCCCCCTGTAACTCAGCCTGCCGCTGGGGAGGAAGGACGACACCTTCATCTCCCTGGGGTACACACTGCCGCTGGGGAGGAAGGACGACACCTTCATCTCCCTGGGTTACCCACTGCCGCTGGGGAGGAAGGGCGACACCTTCATCTCCCTGGGGTTGCTCACAGGACCAGTCTAGGAGCTCTGCTACCTCGGGTACTGCTGGTTGCTGTTGGGCGGGAGGACCGGTTGTCCCTTCCCAGGCCTCATTGATGAGTCGCAGGTAATCCCCCTCCAGGTTCCATTCCTGGGTAACCAAATATCGTAGGTCTGCCTCGAGGTCAATAGCGCCAAAGAGACCCAGCATGTTCTCTCGGATGCCGTACAGGTCCCAAAAACGATAGTCGGTATCTTCCCCAAAGTCCTCGTCACCACTATTATTCCAAAATCGACCGGGGCCAGTGTAATCTCCGCCTTCTGGGAACTCATACTCTGCCATCCTGGGGATACACTGAGCCGCGTACCACTGTAGCGCCTGGTATGCGTCGTCGAGCACCAGTTCTGCGTATACTAGAATCTCGAGTCTAGTCACCCACTTTTCTGTGGTCTGTTTTCTCAGGAGGGGCATCCGCTCTGCCATTCTAGCCAGAATTCGCTGCCTTCTGCTGCGGCGCTGATCCCCTCGTGAATACTGTACTTCCTCTAGGGCTTCGTCCCACAATTCGGCTCTGGCCATATCTCTGTACCTCATCATGTCCTCCTCTGGGACTCCTCCACCCCACAGGCTTACGTAACTGGACATTACATCCTGAAGCTTCTTCTCCATTTTCTGAGTTCCTTTGTAGATAGGGTCGCTGTACGGATACTAGCGTTGCCCTCAATTTGTAATCCAGAAATGGTGTTGTCTGTAGCTGTCCCTCTGGTTGTAGGAACGATCCCACCGCTGCCACCAATTGTAACGGACCGTTTCACTTACAAGAGGATAAAACCCAGTTTAGGCGATAATCCCCTTTGCAGATGCACAGGCAGCTACTGCAAACACCATTCTCCCGACTGGAACCACACGAACCCTGGAACAGCTGAACAAGAAAAGCAGACATCGGCTTACACTCTTGGCAGTCAGCATACAATCCCATTCCCCCAAAGACCGAGACGACACATCGCTTTGAGGGTTAAGCAAGACTCAAGACTGGGACACCCAGTCTGGCTTTTATTCCCAACTCACACATACAGGCCACACCCAGGGGGAGGCATAAAAGAACCAATGACATAGATGTTACCTCCCACACATCCCCTCCCCTTAGTGTGACACATAATCCCATTATGCATACAGAGTAAAATATACTTTTACACAACTTTCATAACTTTAAAACCATACATCACATTCACATAAAAATACATATCCACAATCAATCCATTCAGGGGAACAACATATTAAAAAATGGCATGAATCAGACCAGGGGTTCAACAGTTAGTAAAACTATCTTTTATTCCCCCTGGCTCAAACAGTAAAAGTAAAACATCCCCACAATGCATCCTGGCTTCCTCCCTTCTGCCCTGGAGATAATTGGAGAAGAAATCTAATTATCCAGGACTAGAGGCAGACTCCATTAACCACATGGTTGCAAAACAACATAAAACTCTTTAAAATACATAAAGTCACATTCTATACATTAAACACAGACATTTAACATATCCCCAGATAGCTCAGGTCTGCGTGCACATTATTAGGTGAATGGCACACAGACCACACAAATACAGTTTAATTGCCATGGAGCCAAAGTCTTTCCCATAGTCTTTCATTATATGAATAGGCTCCATGGCATAGCTATCTGGGGGGTATCACTGCTCACACAGGGCAAGCACCGAATGGCCCCACTGCATTCAAAGGGCCAGAATGAGTGACATGCACTCTGCCAGGGCCGAACACTGTTTGCAAAGGGCCCAATCTCCCAGGGCCATAGTCCAAAGGCAGGAGGCTAGCAACCAGGCCTCTCCAGTTCACAGTGGCGAAGCTGGTTTCGCCACAGGGGGTAAGGAGGCCACCTCCCCTGCGCCAGAAAGGCGGGGGCGCCTGGCTGGTGAGGTTCGACAACCTCGAACCATGTCGCTTCGCCGGAGCCTTGTCCTTCAAGGAGCGTGGTTCAGGGCCTTCACCCAATAATAATACTGAGTATCTATACGCTGATAATAAACATGTGGCTCTGTATAATAATACTGAGTATCTATACACTGATAATAAATATGTCGCTCTGTATAATAATACTGAGTATCTAAACGCTGATAATAAACATGTCGCTCTGTATAATAATACTGAGTATCTATACACTGATAATAAACATGTCGCTCTGTATAATAATACTGGGTATCTATACACTGATAATAAACATGTCGCTCTGTATAATAATACTGAGTATCTAAACGCTGATAATAAACATGTCGCTCTGTATAATAATACTGAGTATCTAAACGCTGATAATAAACATGTCGCTCTGTATAATAATACTGAGTATCTATACGCTGATAATAAACATGTCGCTCTGTATAATAATACTGAGTATCTAAACGCTGATAATAAACATGTCGCTCTGTATAATAATACTGAGTATCTAAACGCTGATAATAAACATGTCACTCTGTATAAAAATACTGAGTATCTATACACTGATAATAAACATGTCGCTCTGTATAATAATACTGAGTATCTAAACGCTGATAATAAACATGTCGCTCTGTATAATAATACGGAGTATCTATACGCTGATAATAAACATGTCGCTCTGTATAATAATACAGAGTATCTATACGCTGATAATAAATATGTCGCTCTGTATAATAATACTGAGTATCTATACACTGATAATAAACATGTCCCTCTGTATAATAATGCTGAGTATCTATACGCTGATAATAAACATGTCACTCTGTATAATAATACTGAGTATCTATACGCTGATAAGAAACATGTCGCTATGTATAATAATACTGAGTATATATACGCTGATAATAAACATGTCGCTCTGTATAATGATACCGAGTACCTGTTATGTTTGAGGATAGCTGACTTACAATAACATACCGTCTATTAATCAGCCAGGATTTATTGATCACAAGTCACATATTATGTTCGATCCCTTTGTTGATATACACATTCCTGCTGTAACATACACCCAACATGGCCGAACTCCATACACACACTGGGAAGAGAGCAAATCTAGGGGGTGTATCCATCCCAGCATGCCTTGCACACTTACTACAGGAGCTGGTTAGGGACAAACTGTGCATTGTGCAAAGCTCCCCTAGAGGGGACTGCTGGTATACACCACAGTATCCACATAATAATGTAGTCACTAGTCTGTATAATAATACTGAGTATCTATACGCTGATAATAAACACGTCGCTCTGTATAATAATATTGAGTATCTATACGCTGATAATAAACATGTTGCTCTGTATAATAATACTGAGTATCTATACACTGATAATAAACATGTCGCTCTGTATAATAATACTGAGTATCTATACACTGATAATAAACATGTCACTCTGTATAATAATACTGAGTATCTATACACTGATAATAAACATGTCGCTCTGTATAATATTACTGAGTATCTATACAGTGATAATAAACATGTCGCTCTGTATAATGATACTGAGTATCTATACACTGATAATAAACATGTCGCTCTGTATAATAATACTGAGTATCTATACACTGATAATAAACATGTCGCTCTGTATAATATTACTGAGTATCTATACAGTGATAATAAACATGTCGCTCTGTATAATGATACTGAGTATCTATACACTGATAATAAACATGTCGCTCTGTATAATGATACTGAGTATCTATACACTGATAATAAACATGTCGCTCTGTATAATGATACTGAGTATCTATACACTGATAATAAACATGTCGCTCTGTATAATAATACTGAGTATCTATACGCTGATAATAAACATGTCGCTCTGTATAATAATACTGAGTATCTAAACGCTGATAATAAACATGTCGCTCTGTATAATAATACTGAGTATCTATA
The DNA here is from genome assembly GCF_036172605.1 of Pelobates fuscus. Taxonomy (NCBI): domain Eukaryota; kingdom Metazoa; phylum Chordata; class Amphibia; order Anura; family Pelobatidae; genus Pelobates; species Pelobates fuscus. Next base: position 206,212,593 of record NC_086323.1, on the reverse strand, counting down.
CGATGATAATAAACATGTCGCTCTGTATAATAATACTGAGTATCTATACACTGATAATAAACATGTCGCTCTGTATAATAATACTGAGTATCTATACACTGATAATAAATATGTCGCTCTGTATAATAATACTGAGTATCTATACACTGATAATAAACATGTCGCTCTGTATAATAATACTGAGTATCTATACGCTGATAATAAACATGTCGCTATGTATAATAATACTGAGTATCTATACACTGATAATAAACATGTCGCTCTGTATAATAATACTGAGTATCTATACGCTGATAATAAACATGTCGCTATGTATAATAATACTGGGTATCTATACACTGATAATAAACATGTCGCTCTGTATAATAATACTGAGTATCTATACGCTGATAATAAACATGTCGCTCTGTATAATAATACTGAGTATCTATAAGCTGATAATAAACATGTCGCTCTGTATAATAATACTGAGTATCTATACGCTGATAATAAACATGTGGCTCTGTATAATAATACTGAGTATCTATACGCTGATAATAAACATGTCGCTCTGTATAATAATCCTGAGTATCTATACGCTGATAATAAACATGTCGCTCTGTATAATAATACTGAGTATCTATACGCTGATAATAAACATGTCACTCTGTATAATAATACTGAGTATCTATACGCTGATAATAAACATGTGGCTCTGTATAATGATACTGAGTATCTATACGCTGATAATAAACATGTCGCTCTGTATAATTATACTGAGTATCTATACCCTGATAATAAACATGTTGCTCTGTATAATAATACTGAGTATCTATACGCTGATAATAAACATGTCACTCTGTATAATAATACTGAGTATCTATACGCTGATAATAAACATGTCGCTCTGTATAATGATAAAGAGTATCTATACGCTGATAATAAACATGTCGCTCTGTATAATAATACTGAGTATCTATACGCTGATAATAAACATGTCGCTATGTATAATAATACTGAGTATCTATACACTGATAATAAACATGTCGCTCTGTATAATGATACCGAGTACCTGTTATGTTTGATGATAGCTGACTTACAATAACATACCGTCTATTAATCAGCCAGGATTTATTGATCACAAGTCACATATTATGTTCGATCCCTTTGTTGATATACACATTCCTGCTGTAACATACACCCAACATGGCCGAACTCCATACACACACTGGGAAGAGAGCAAATCTAGGGGGTGTATCCATCCCAGCATGCCTTGCACACTTACTACAGGAGCTGGTTAGGGAAAAACTGTGCATTGTGCAAAGCTCCCCTAGAGGGGACTGCTGGTATACACCACAGTATCCACATAATAATGTAGTCACTAGTCTGTATAATAATACTGAGTATCTATACGCTGATAATAAACATGTCGCTCTGTATAATAATACTGAGTATCTATACACTGATAATAAACATGTCACTCTGTATAATAATACTGAGTATCTATACACAGATAATAAACATGTCGCTCTGTATAATAATACTGAGTATCTATACGCTGATAATAAACATGTCGCTCTGTATAATAATACTGAGTATCTATACACTGATAATAAACATGTCGCTCTGTATAATAATACTGAGTATCTATACACTGATAATAAACATGTCGCTCTGTATAATAATACTGAGTATCTATACCATGGGTCGTCAACCTGGTCCCTACCGCCCACTAGTTGGCGTTTTACGATTTCAGGTGGGCGGTAGGGATTTCCAGGTTTTGACGACCTGACGACCGGGCGGGCGGGTTCGAGCCGGCGGTACCTCTGCGACTGGGTACCGCCGTGACAATTTGCGGCCCCGGCCCACGCGGCAAACCGCCGGGGCTGCATATGGAGGGGTCCATCGGGTGGCCCATGCTGTCAGGGCCACCCGATGGATGTGGATTGTGAGGGGGCCCGGTCAGCGCTGGGCGCTTTAACAGCGCAACCGGGCCCCCTGTGATGACATCGCAGAGCTGGGAGGAAGTGACTGCACGTCACTCCTCCCAGCTAACAGTGAGAGCCGCGCGGGAGGAAGACCAGGGAGTCAGAGTGGGAACTCTGACTCCCATCCACCTGAGCCACCACTGGACCCCAGGGAAAGTCACCCTCCTGAATCTAAAAGGTAGGAAACAGGAGGGTGACTTAAATATAATGTGTGTGTCTTTGTATGTATGTCTTGTGTGTGTGTCTGTATATATTTGTGTCTTGTGTGTGTGTCTGTATATATTTGTGTCTTGTGTGTGTGTCTGTATATATTTGTGTCTTGTGTGTGTGTATGTATGTGTGACTGTCTGTTGGTATGTGTGTCTTGTGTGTATGTGTGTCAGTTTTCCTGTATGTGTGTGTGTATGTATGTATGTGTGTGTGTATGTATGTATGTCTGTATGTGTTGTGTGTGTGTCTGTATGTGTCGTGCGTCGTGTGTGTATGTATGTATGTCTGTATGTGTTGTGTGTGTGTCTGTATGTGTCGTGCGTCGTGTGTCGTGTGTGTCTGTATGTGTCGTGTGTGTGTATCTGTATGTGTGTCTGTGTGTGTGTCTGTATGTGTATCTGTGTATCTGTATGTGTGTCTGTGTATGTGTCTGTGTATGTGTCTGTGTACTGTATTTGTCTGTGTATGTGTCTGTGTGTGTGTGTGTGTGTGTGAATCATGTGTGTCTGTATTTGTGTATGTGTGTCTGTATTTGTGTATGTGTGTCTGTATTTGTGTGTGTGTCTGTATTTGTGTGTGTGTCTGTATTTGTGTGTGTGTCTGTATTTGTGTGTGTGTCTGTGTGTGTGTGTCTGTGTGTGTGTGTCTGTGTGTGTGTCTGTATGTGTGTCTGTATGTGTGTCTGTATGTGTGTCTGTATGTGTGTCTGTATGTGTGTCTGTATGTGTGTCTGTATGTGTGTCTGTATGTGTGGACATTTTTTCAACCAAAAAGATGCATTAGTGGGCGGTAGGTAAAAAAAGGTTGACTACCACTGATCTATACGCTAATAAACATGTCGCTCTGTATAATAATACTGAGTATCTATACGCTGATAATAAACATGTCGCTCTGTATAATAATACTGAGCATCTATACACTGATAATAAACATGTCGCTCTGTATAATAATACTGAGTATCTATACGCTGATAATAAACATATCGCTCTGTATAATAATACTGAGTATCTATACAATGATAATAAACATGTCGCTCTGTATAATAATATTGAGTATCTATACACTGATAATTAACATGTCGCTCTGTATAATAATACTGAGTATCTATACACTGATAATAAACATGTCGCTCTGTATAGTAATACTGAGTATCTATACCAGTGATGGCGAACCTATGGCACGCGTGCCACAGGTGGCACGCCGAGCCCTCTCTGTGGGCACGCGGCCACAGGTCCGCCATCACTGCAGAATAGGCGCCTGCCTGCCCGAAACGGCAGGCGCCTATTCTGCTTCCGGGTCGGGAGGCAGGGGGAGGGATCTGTGTAGCAGCTCCCCCTGTCCTCCCGCGCGATGCTGTGTGGAGCGTTGCCGAGCGTTACCATGGCAACGCTCCACACAGCATCGCGCGGGAGGACAGGGGGAGCTGCTACACAGATCCCTCCCCCTGCAGTACTTACCACCACCGGACCACCAGGGATGGCTGTGCCCCCCCCCCCCCACTTCATTGAAGGTAAGAAGGAGGGGGTGGGATACTAACACACCACCCCTACCCCCCCAGAAGTACCCTTACTCCCCCAGCACCACCCCTACCCACCACAGCACCCTACCCACCACAGCACCACCCCTACCCCCCCAGAAGTACCCTTACCCCCCTGCAGCACCCCACCCCCCAGCACCACTCCTACCCACCACAGCACCCTACCCACCACAGCACCACCCCTACCCCCCACAGCACCACCCTACCCCCCCCAGCAGCACCCTACCCCCCAGCACTACCCCTACCCACCACAGCACCCTACCCACCACAGCACCACCCCTACAGCACCACCCCTACCCCCCAGCAGCACCACCCCACCCCCCAGCAGCACCCTACCCCCCCAGCAGCACCCCTACCCACCACAGCCTCACCCCTACCCCCCACAGCACCACCCCTACCCACCACAGCACCCTACCCACCCCCCAGCAGCACCCTACCCCCCCAGCACCCTACCCACCACAGCACCACCCTTACCCCCCACAGCACCACCCTACCCCCCAAGCACCACCCCTACCCCCCCCAGCACCACCCACCCCCCAGCAGCACCCTACTCCCCCAGCACCACCCTACCCCCCAGCACCACCCCACCCCCCCAGCAGCACCGTACCCCCCCAGCACCACCCCACCCCCCCAGCAGCACCCTACCCCCCCAGCACCACCCCACCCCCCCAGCACCACCCCACCCCCCCAGCACCACCCCTACCCCCGCAGCACCACCCCTACCCCCGCAGCACCACCCCTACCCACCACAGCACCACCCCTACCCACCACAGCACCACCCCTACCCACCACAGCAACACCCCTACCCACCACAGCACCACCCCACCCCACCAGCAGCACCCCTACCCCCCCAGAAGTACCCCTACCCCCCAGAAGTACCCCTGCCCCCCAGAAGTACCCCTACCCCCCAGCAGTACCCCTACTCCTCCACAACATTACCCCTACTCCCCCACACACAGTACCCCTACTCCCCCACACACAGTACCCCTACCCCCCCACACAGTACCCCTTACCCCCCACAGCACAGCACCCCTCTCACACACATACAGCACCCCTCTCACACACATACAGCACCCCCCACACACACACACACACACAGCACCCCCCCAAACACACACCCAGCACCCCCCCAACACACACACAGCACCCCCCCAAACACACAGCACCCCCCAAACACCCAGCACCCCCCCAAACACCCAGCACCCCCCCAAACACCCAGCACTCCCCCCACACACACCCAGCACTCCCCCCACACACACCCAGCACTCCCCCCACACACACACCCAGCACTCCCCCCACACACACACCCAGCACTCCCCCCACACACACCCAGCACTCCCCCCACACACACACCCAGCACTCCCCCCACACACACCCAGCACTCCCCCCACACACACCCAGCACTCCCCCCACACACACCCAGCACCCCCCCACACACACCCAGCACCCCCCCCCACACACAGCACCCCCCCACACACACAGCACCCCCCACACACACACAGCACCCCCCCACACACACACAGCACCCCCCCCCCACACACACAGCACCCCTCATACACACACACAGCACCCCTCATTTACACATACAACACGCACCCTCCCCCCCCACACGCACCCCCCCCCCCCACACACACCCCCCCCCCCCCCCACACACGCAATTGCCGTGTTGGCACTTTAAGGAAAAAAAAGTTGGCATGTATTGCGGTTTCGGCACTCGGGCTCAAAAAGGTTCGCCATCACTGATCTATACACTGATAATAAACATGCGGCTCTATAGAATAATACTGAGTATCTATACACTGATAATAAACATGTCGCTCTGTATAATAATACTGAGTATCTATACGCTGATAATAAACATGTCGCTCTGTATAATAATACTGAGTATCTATACACTAATAATAAACATGTCGCTCTGTATAATGATACCGAGTACCTGTTATGTTTGATGATAGCTGACTTACAATAACATACCGTCTATTAATCAGCCAGGATTTATTGATCACAAGTCACATATTATGTTCGATCCCTTTGTTGATATACACATTCCTGCTGTAACATACACCCAACATGGCCGAACTCCATACACACACTGGGAAGAGAGCAAATCTAGGGGGTGTATCCATCCCAGCATGCCTTGCACACTTACTACAGGAGCTGGTTAGGGACAAATTGTGCATTGTGCAAAGCTCCCCTACTGCTGGTATACACCACAGTATCCACATAATAATATAGTCACTAGTGTGTATAATAATACTGAGTATCTATACGCTGATAATAAACATGTCGCTCTGTATAATAATACTGAGTATCTATACGCTGATAATAAACATGTCGCTCTGTATAATAATACTGAGTATCTATACACTGATAATAAACATGTCGCTCTGTATAATACTGAGAATCTATACACTGATAATAAACATGTCACTCTGTATAATAATACTGAGTATCTATACACTGATAATAAACATGTTGCTCTGTATAATAATACTGAGTATCTATACACTGATAATAAACATGTCGCTCTGTATAATAATACCGAGTATCTATACACTGATAATAAACATGTCGCTCTGTATAATGATACTGAGTATCTATACGCTGATAATAAACATGTTGCTCTGTATAATAATACTGAGTATCTATACGCTGATAATAAACATGTCGCTCTGTATAAGAATACGGAGTATCTTTACACTGATAATAAACATGTCGCTCTGTATAATAATACTGAGTATCTATACCAGTGAAGGCGAACCTTTTTGAGCCTGAGTGCCCAAACCGCAATACATGCCAACTTTTTTTTCCCTAAAGTGCCAACACGGCAATTGCGTGTGTGTGTGGGGGTGCATGTGTGTAAGGGGTGCTGTGCGTGTGTGTGTGGGGGGGGAGCTGTGTGTGTGTGTGGGGGGAGCTGTGTGTGTGTGGGGGGGTGCTGTGTGTGTGTGGGGGGGGTGCTGTGTGTGTGTGGGGGGGTGCTGTGTGTGTGTGGGGGGGGGTGCTCTGTGTGTGTGGGGGGGTGCTGTGTGTGTGTGGGTGGGTGCTGTGTGTGTGGGGAGGTGCTGGGTGTGGGGGGGTGCTGTGTGTGTGGGGGGGGTGCTGTGTGTGTGGGGGTGCTGTGTGTGTGGGGGGTGCTGTGTGTGTGTGTGTGGGGGTGCTGTGTGTGTGTGGGGGGGGTGCTGTGTGTGTGTGGGGGGGGTGCTCTGTGTGTGTGGGGGGGTGCTGTGTGTGTGTGGGGGGGGTGCTCTGTGTGTGTGTGGGGGTGCTGTGTGTGTGGGGAGGTGCTGGGTGTGGGGGGTGCTGTGTGTGTGGGGGGGGTGCTGTGTGTGTGGGGGTGCTGTGTGTGTGGGGGGTGCTGTGTGTGTGTGTGTGGGGGTGCTGTGTGTGTGTGGGGGGGTGCTGTGTGTGTGTGGGGGGGGTGCTCTGTGTGTGTGGGGGGGTGCTGTGTGTGTGTGGGGGGGTGCTGTGTGTGTGGGGAGGTGCTGGGTGTGGGGGGGTGCTGTGTGTGTGGGGGGGGTGCTGTGTGTGTGGGGGTGCTGTGTGTGTGGGGGGTGCTGTGTGTGTGTGTGGGGGTGCTGTGTGTGTGGGGGGGGGGTGCTGTGTGTGTTTGTGGGGGGTGCTGTGTGTGTTTGTGGGGGGTGCTGTGTGTGTTTGTGGGGGGTGCTGTGTGTGTGTGTGTAAACAGTAAATAGTATTGCAGCAATAATATCGTCCGTGTAAGTGCTGTTTGTGCGTGAAAAATGCAAAAAACTTCACTTTTACTGGCGATATCATCGTTGTAATACATTTTACTGTTTTGAAACACTAATATTTGTGTTCAGCGAAGTCTCCCGAGTAAAACAGTACCCCCCATGTACAGGTTTTATGGTGTCTTGGAAAGTTATAGGGTTAAATATAGTGCTAGCAAAATAAATTCCCTATACTTTCGGCATGGGTTGTCAGGCAGGCCCCGCTAATTGTAATTAATTAGGATACCTAATTATGTAAAATTATGACATAAATATATGTGTAGAATTAATATATATATATATATATATATATATATATATATTTTTTTTTTTAAATATTTTTATTTATATATAGGTATATATATATATATATAGTGATATATACGTATATATTTATGTATATAGATATATATATTTTGTTCTACGTGTATTTTGATATATATATATATATATATATATATATATATATATATATTAATATCACAATACAGTTGGAACTAAATAAAACATTATATATTTAATAATTTTTTTTTTACGTATTTACATATTTTTTTATATTATATATAAATATATAACAATAATTATATATATATATTTAATCAGTATCAGTCTACGTGTAATTTGATATTAATATACATAATTATATATATATATTTTTTTTTACACTTATTTTAACTGTTGTTTATTTGAATTTAGCCAGCAGGGGGACTAACTGTCATTACAGGCAGTCCCCCTGCTGGCATTGCTGCAGCCAGCTATCCCGGCCATGTGATTGTGAGGTCCTCGCAAGGACCTCACTCTCAAATGGCCCGGGGAGGGGCTGAAGAGGACGGAGGTGCCGCGGGGGGCTCCCTGGGAGTCCCCCCAACCGCGATCGCCGGCGTGGGATCGTCGGCGACCGGGTAAGTGAAAAAAAAACGGAGGGCGTACAATTATGTCCGGCGGCGTTTAGAGCCGCTTTAAAAAGGACGTAATTGTACGCCTCCGGTCTTAAGGGGTTAAAAAACTGAAATAGAAAATCCACAGTAGGCAATCATTACTTACCCAGTATAACAGTGCATATGTATTTGCTAGAATTGGGCAGTGCTACATTTCAGCGCAAAACAGACCTTAGATCATTCGTATATATTAAATCTACCAATGCTGTGCTTTGTCGGTAAGTTGGTGCATAAAGAACCCAACTTTAGACCTCTCTGTGGGAAATGAACGTGGATACATCTCAAAGTGAAACTCTATTTGGTTAATGAACCCTCTGCATGTCTTAGAATCCCCTCCATACCTAGGAGGAGGTGTAAAATGGGCCGAAGTATTAGGCAAAGTAGATACTTCAGGAAGCAGGGGTGTAGGAGGGTTAGGTGTGGTTGCTGGAATGGTTCTAGCTAAGAGCGTCTGGAGAGCCTGAGCTATCTGATCCATACGGTGATCCTGCTCTATAAATCTAGCCTCATGGGACGCCATCTGTTGAGCTAAATCTGCGGGGTCCATGGCCCTATCGTAATGTAACGAGAATATACCCCTACACGCAGGATCCAACTAAACAGAATACAGCACAGAGGAGAGATACGTCTACCGGACCTTAGAGTGGCCGGACTCGACGTATATAGGAGAAGTACTGAGTCAGGAACGATCCGAGGTCAAGGGCACAAAGAGACAGCGTAAACGAGAACTAGCCGGGGTCTGGTACACAGGAATCAGCAAGCCGGCAAACAGAACAGACAAGGATAAAGCGAAAACGAAGTCAGAATACAAAGCCAAGGTCAAATACGGAGGAACACAACTGAACACAACAAGCGCTAAAGGGAACTGTAGCAGAAACCACGATAGGGCAAGGAACTAAGGGAAAAGGGTAAGTATAAGTAGCCTCCAAACTAATGTGATTGGCTCCTGTCACTTCCACACCCCCAAAAGGTAAGTGTATGGGGTGATTGGCATGACAGGAGCCAATAAGAGCCTTTTTGCAATTTAGGCTCCCACTGTCTCTTTAAGAGCGCGCCCGAGACTTGCGGCGCGCTCTTAGCTTCAGGCGGGACACGTGACCGCGTCTCGCGGTCACTGCCCGTCTTCCTGTTAGGAGAGTCGGATGAGCCGCGTGCGGCTCATGGAGCCGCAGGACCGCGCGCGGCTTGAAGAGAGGACCGCGGCCGGCCCCCGGATAAGGTAAGTAACGCTACACACAGAGCCTATAGTGGGTACATATACCGAGGCTGTGCTCTCACAGCAACTAACACATAGAGCATATAGTGGATACATACACTGAGGCCGTGTCCTCATAGTAACTCACACACAGAGCATATAGTGGACATACACACTGAGGCGATGTCCCCACAGCAACTCCTACATAGAGCATATAGTGGATACATACACACACACACATATATATATATATATATATACACACATACTGAGGCCGTGTACTCATTGTAACTTATACCAAGAGCACATAGTGGATACATATACTGAGGCTGTGACCTCATAGTAACTCATACAAAGAACATATAGCGGACACATACACTGAGGCCGTGTCCCCACAGAAACCCATACATATAGCATATAGTGGATACATATACTGAGGCTGTGTCCTCACAGTAACTCATACAAAGAGCATATAGTGGATACATATACTGAGGCTGTGTCCTCACAGTAACTCATACAAAGAGCATATAGTGGATACATATACTGAGGCTGTGTCCTCACTGTAACTCATACATAGAGCATATAGTGGATACATATACTGAGGCTGTGACCTCATAGTAACTCATACAAAGAGCATATAGCGGACACATACAATGAGGCCGTGTCCCCACAGAAACCCATACAAGGAGCATATAGTGGATACATATACTGAGGCTGTGTCCTCACAGTAACTCATACATATAGCATATAGTGGATACATATACTGAGGCTGTGACCTCATAGTAACTCATACAAAGAGCATATAGCAGACACATACACTGAGGCCGTGTCCCCACAGAAACCCATACAAGGACCATATAGTGGATACATATACTGAGGCTGTGTCCTCACTGTAACTCATACATAGAGCATATAGTGGATACATATACTGAGGCCGTGTCCTCACTGTAACTCATACATAGAGCATATAGTGGGTACATATACTGAGGCCGTTTCTGTCATGGCAAGGGTGCATAATTTAGTATTGCACTATGAAATATTATCCTTTAATGTAATTTGTGTAGTGAAGATGCTATTGCTGAGGTCAACAGGGGTTACATCTTTTGAAGCTGGGACCACCCACAGAGGTCAGATGACAGAAGGGGTAGTATGAATGGCATAGGAATGTGAAAAGGATTTTACTACATGGACGGGAAGTAATTAAGACTCTGCAAGGTGTGAGGTTCTACACTTGGAAAAAGTCTGAATGTCTCTTCATCCATTTGGCCTGTACCTTGTAAGTGATGAGTACATCTCTTTGATATGTAAATGCCATTAGCTTTGTTCCAGTATCATACCCAAAGGAAGGACAAAAACATTCATATTTACCCCACAGAATAATAATAAAGCCTCATTTTTATTATATTTGGAATGGGACAAGCCCAATTTTTTATTTAAGCCTAAACATGAGTTGCCCAACTTAAACCGTGTGGCAGTAGTTGTGATGTCTGTCCTATTGGATCGTGGGCGGGGCGTGCAACATGTCTATGGAATGGGAAAACAATAACAAATTCATAGAGGCAATTATTATTTCTGTGGCAAGTACAGTAGAGGAGATAAAACCAAAAGTTTATATTTGGCTTGTTGTTTCTGGAACAAAGGAGGTGGTCACTTAGTATCTCCATAGGTACGCCCCTGGGTGAGGTGTGATAATTCCACAGGGTATATCTCCTGTGATCCTGAAGGGTGGTAGTGTACTTGCTTGGGGCCAAGATCTAATTTTGAGTGAGTCACCATCATCCTTCCTTGCCAGAGACCCCCTGGACAGAAGTTGTACTTTGAAAAACCTAAGTGAGTGAGTAATTAGGACTTCTGTATTTTATCCTTTTTGTTTTTATCTGTTGTTGGTGTAAATAATTTGTTTATTATATATTGTTATATGCACTGTGACTATTTTTGCTCATAATAAACATTCATTTATTAAGTTCTACCTTTGTCTGGTTAAGAATCACGTTACCTGAAGAGACTAGTTAGTATTTTTGTAATTCCTTAAATATTGTACTAAGTAATATTTGATTGGTTTTATTGTTGATTTACCTGGGGTACCAAGGCACCCCATTTATAAATTGTCTCGGTGGTGGCAGCGTTAAAATAGTAATAGTTATATTATTATGTTTAAGTGTGGGTGGTGTTAAAAAGGGGGATTTTGTCATTATTTCCGGTCTAGTGCAGACAAATAGTGTACTTTAACCCTTTCACCGCCACAACTACGTCACGCACACTCTTGGAGTAGGGTGCGTTCGTGACAGTGTCCTCATAGTAACTCATACCTAGAGCATATACCGGACACACACTGAGACTTTATACCAATTCATATATTAGAGCATATAGTGGAAAGATACCGATGCTGTATCACCACCAGTTCATGAACAGATACTGAGGCCCGGTGGTCTCCTGTGCAGTATATTCTTCCTCTGTCTGCAAAAGCCCGCTTATTTGTGATAATGCACAGGAAAACAGCAATCAATGCCACATATCTTGATAGAAACCAGTGTGTGTGTGGACTTGGAGTTAGGTTTTTAAAACCTGTCATATACATGTGTGTACTTCAAACAGTATAGCCCTTTGCCCAGACGAAATCATAAGATATTTTAATAAAATACTTATCTTCTCTAGATAAATTTGTTGTCATCATAGGCGTGCGCAGCCTGTTGCATTAGGGTGTGCACCCTAAAGTACAAACACACGCCGCGTGTATATGTATTTTTATATACACATACACACACATACATATATTTACATACATGCATACACACAAATATACATAGATGCAGTGTGTGTGATTGTGAGCAGTGCAGCGTGTAAGGGGTGCAGTGTGTTTGATTGCGAGGGGTACAGTGTGTGTGTAATTGTGAAAGGTACAGTGTGTTGTAATTGTGAAGGGTGCAGTGTGTATGATTGTGAAGGGTACAGTGTGGTTAATTGTAAGGGGTACAGTGTGTGTAATTGTGAGGGGTACAGTGTGTGTAATTGTGAGGGGTACAGTGTGTGTGATTGTGAGGGATGCAATGTGTGTGGGGTACAGTGTGTATGATTGTGAGGGGTGCACTCTGTGGGCGACAGGGGTTAGGTGGTTGGAGGGGCAGTGACAGGGGGTAGCGGGTGGAGGAGCAGCGACAGGGGCTAAGGGGGGTAGAGGGACAGGTGGTGGGGGCGGTCGAGGGGCAGTGACAGGAGGTAGCAGGGGTAGATGGATAGTGACAGGGGTTGGGGTAGAGGGGCAGAGTAAGGGGTTAGGGGTAGTGACAGGGGTTAGGGGTAGAGGGGCAGTAACAGGGGGTGTGGGTGAGTGGAGGGGCAGTGACAGGGGGTAAGGGGGTAGTAACAGGTGTTGGGGGTACTGACAGGGGTTGGGGGTACTGACAGGGGTAAGGGGGGTAGAGGGGCAGTAACAGGGGGTGTGGGGGAGTGGCAGGGGGTAGGGGAAGTGACAGGGGTTAAGGGGGTAGAGGAGCAGTAACAGGGGGTGTGGGGGAGTGGAGGGGCAGTGACAGGGGGTAGGGGGGTAGTGACATGGGTTAGGGGGGTTGAGGGGCAATGGCAGGGGGTAGGGGGTAGTGGCAGGGGTAAGGGGGGTAGAGGGGCAGTGACAGGGGTTAGGGGGGTAGAGGGGCAGTAACAGGGGGTGTGGGGGAGTGGAGGGGTAGTGACAGGGGTTAGGGGGGTAGAGGGGCAGTAACAGGGGGTGTGGGGGAGTGGAGGGGCAGTGACAGGGGGTAGGGGGGTAGTGACATGGGTTAGGGGGGTTGAGGGGCAATGGCAGGGGGTAGGGGGGTAGTGACAGGGGTAAGGGGGGTAGAGGGGCAGTGACAGGGGTAAGGGGGGTAGAGGGGCAGTGACAGGGGTTGGGGGGTAGAGGGGCAGTAACAGGGGGTGTGGGGGAGTGGAGGGGTAGTGACAGGGGTTGGGGGGTAGAGGGGCAGTGACAGGGGGTTGGATGGGGGGCAGTGAGTGACAGGGGGTAGAAGGGGGTGAGTGAATGGGGTGGGGGGCAGTGAGTAGATGGGGGTGGGGGAGCAGTTAGTGACAGGGGGTAGAAGGGGGTTTATAAATACCTTCCCTGGTGGACCAGTGGGCGCCCTCTCTCTTCAGTCTGCAGCTCCGCTGGGAGTGAGCTGCAGACCACATGGTGAGTCTCGCGATCTCCAGTCAGAGCGTTGCCGCGGCAACGCTCTGACAGGCTGGAGATCGCGAGACACCTCAGTCTGCAGCTCACTCCCGACGGAGCTGCAGACTGAGGCCGGATCTCTGTCAGGGCAGACTGACAGGAGGGGCCTCGCACCCGGCGGCATTGTGGGCACGCCGCCGGGCCCCCTCCTGTGTCGGTTCGAGGACCCGACATGTCAGTCTGCCCAGAGGCAGTGCCGCACGGAGGTGTGATTAGGGTGTGCCCAGGCACACCCGGCACACCCCGTGCGCACGCCTATGGTTGTCATTATTGTAGTCTTATTAGTATTTAATTTATAGTTTGAATATTCAATATACTGGCCCAATATTCTTATCAATTCCGGCAGCGAGGATCTAGGATTCTGCAACATAAGCATAACGTCATCAGCATATAGATTGATCTTATGTTCTAAATTATTACACCTAAGTCCCTTTATCTTCTCATTTTGCCTTATATCTTCTGCCAAAGGCTCGATGGTTAAAACATAAAGTAACGGGGACAGGGGACAACCCTGCCTAGTGCCATTCTTAATATTAAACCAGTCTGCCTCTAGTCCTGGGCCTATTGTCCTAGCGGAGGTAGCAGTGTATAATGCCATAATGGCATCATAGACTGCTCCAACTATGCCATACGATTTAAATGCATTTCCCAAAAAATCCCATCTGACCCTGTCAAACGGTTTCTCAGCGTCCAATGACAGGGTCAGAAGGGAAACATTCTTCCTGATCCCAACATCATGGACATCTAGTATTCCTCTGAGGCAACCTGAGGCTGCTCTGCCATGAACAAATCCGGCCTGGTCTTGATGTATCAAAGCAGGAATGCAGATTTTTAAGCAATCTGCTATAATCGAGGCATAGATCTTTACATTTCCATTAAGAAGAGATATTGGACGATAATTCGCCAATTTAGTTGGATCTTTATCCGGCTTCAAGATTAGAATAATATTCGCTTGGAGCATCTCTTTAGGGAATATACGATTTTTCACTATCTCGTTAAATATCCTAGCGAGACATACCGAGAGAGTATCTCTAAATATCTTATAAAATTATTTGAATAGCCATCTGGGCCAGGAGCTTTATTTATCTGTAACTTATTTATTCCTACTTTAATATCATCTGAAGTTATTGGTTTATTTATCTCATTAAGTTGTTCTCTAGTTATTTTTGGCATTTTTTATTTTTAAAGTATTCTGATGAGGGAGGGTGTTGTCCTGCAGATTCTAAATTATATAATCAAATTTTTTTGGGGAACAAAAACGTTTCCTTTTCAGTCTCAATTTTATGAATCCTCCTCAGTTGTTTTTTTATTTTTCAATTTATTTGTAAGCAACCTATCTACTCTGTTACTCTTATAATACCAGTTAATCTTTAAGGATTGTAAATTTCTCTTTTTCTCCTCAAATAATAATTCATTTATACTATTTTGCATTAATGGCATTTTTATACTTATCTCCTGGGTTGGTGAGGTTTTATTTTCATTAGATAAATTATAATAATCTACATAAAGATCCTTCAGGGATTTTCCCTTTTTTTTTATCAATAGTGCCCAATTTAATTAGATAGCCTCTTGTATCACATTTATATGCATTCCATACTACTGGAAGTGAAACTTCTCCACCCTCATTTTCCTGGAAAAATCTGTCATCTCCTCAATATATTCTCTATTTTCTTTGCTAGAAAGGATATTATCATTTAATCTCCAGTTTGTTCTTCTTGCACTATTATTCAGTATAACTAAATCCAGAATTATGGCATTGTGGTCGGACCATGTAACTTCATCTATAAGAACTTTTTTAGTACAATTGGCCAGGCCATCATTGCCCAAGAATAAATCAATTCTTGAGTATGTGTTGCGGTTACCGGCCCGCCGAGCCTCACGGCCGTGCCCGACCGGCACGGCCACGCCGACAACACGAGCTTACCTGCTCGTCGGCGAGCCGGGAACCGCTCCTTCCGTTCTTCCGGGCATCACGCCCGAATCAAACATGGCGCTGACCACGTGGTCGCGCCTAAGAGTAGCTCCGCCCCCGAAAATTATACTAACGTGTGCGTGACGTCACGACGTCAACGCACACGCACGTTTTGGGGTCAGAGGTCGCCCTCTGACCAATCATAGCCTAGAGAGGGGTATTTAAACCCCTAGCTTTCCCCATTACTTTGCCATGTCGTGGTTTCAGTTTCCTGGTTCCCTGAAAGTGCTATTCTCGTGTTTCTGATTTCCTGGTATCCTGATCCTTGGCGTTTCCCTGGTTATTCTGATTTCTGGTTTCCCTGACTTGGCTTGTCTTATCGGTATTGAGTATTTTCTGGCTTCCTTGACCTCGGCTTTCCCTTTGACCATTCTCTGTCTCTAGCGTATTAGTCCGGCCATTCTAAGGTCCGGTTTACGCTCTATCCTGTTATTTTCCTTTTCTTTCTTATGTATATATTTACATAGTTTCTGCGTGCTGGACCACATTACTAGTCGTGACATTACGACATGGCCATGGATCCTGCAGAACTATGCAAACATATGATCGCCTGTGAAAATAGGGTGGAGGATATGGACCACAGGTTAGACCAATTTGCCCAGGCATTTCAGACCTTGCTCCAGAGGACTGCCTATTTAGAGGTCCCTCCGGTACCACCTGTGGTTCCGCCACCTGTAGTGGTTCCCGTACCACATAAACCACCGTCCATAACCTTGTCACCGCCCCCTCGTTATGGAGGTGATTCTAAGGAATTCAGAGGTTTTTTAAACCAAATAGAATACCACTTTGAGGCCTCCCCAGGTTCATTCCCAACAGATAGATCTAAAATAGGCTATCTGATGAACCAATTAACTGGAAAAGCCTTGACTTGGGCTAACCCCTTATGGGAAAGTGGTGACGCAGTAGCCCGTGATTACAGTACCTTTCTTACGGCCTTTAAGGCTACATTTGAACCTAAAGGCAGGGAGAGGAACGCTGACCTTCCGGTTAATCTTAATGAGTTTATTGCCTACATGATAGACATTGATAACCGGCTCAGAGAGAGAGAGAAAAACAAACAACATAACAGACGTTCTAATTTGTCCATAGCTCCTCGTTTCTCTAACCCAGTGGTGAGTAGCCAAACACCTCTTCCAGAACCTGAACCCATGCAATTGGGTAGTGCTAAACTCACTGAGGCAGAGAGACAACACAGACGTAACGAGGGGTTATGTATGTTGTGGCGAAACCGACTTTGCCACGTGTCCTTGGAGGGGGCTGATTGCCCGCCTCTTGCCTTTGGACTATGGACCAGACTTTATGGGAATGTGATACCCCAGATAGCCATACCATGGAGCCTATTCATATAATGAAAGACTATGGGAAAGACCTTAGCTCCATGGCAATTGTACTGTGTGAGTAGGATCTGCGCGCTATTCGGTAGTTTTGGTGCGTGCAGATCCCAGCTATCTGGGGATAGGTGAAATGTCTGTGTGTTATGTGTAAATGTGACTTTATGTATTTTAAAGTGTTTTATGTTGTTTTGCAACCATGTGGTTAATGGAGTCTGCCTTTAGTCCTGGGTAATTGGATTACTTCTCCAATTAACTCCAGGGCAGAAGGGAGGAAACCAGGGTGCATTGTGGGGATGTTTTTCTGCCAGCTAGAAAGGAACAAAAGATACTTTTAGTAACTTTTGAACCCCTGGTCGGATTCATGCCATTTTTTAATATGTTGTTCCCCTGAATGGATTGATTGTGGATATGTATTTTTATGTGAATGTGATGTATGGTTTTAAAGTTATGAAAGTTGTGTAAAAGTATATTTTACACTGTATGCATAATGGGATGATGTGTCACAATAAGGGGAGGGGATGTGTGGGAGGTAACATCTATGTCATTGGTTCTTTTATGCCTCCCCCTGGGTGTGGCCTGTATGTGTGAGTTGGAAATAAAAGCCAGGCTGGATGAGCCAGTCCAGAGTTCCTGTTTTACCCTCAAAGTGAAGTGTCGTCTCATTATTGGGGGAAGGATTTATTGCATGCTGTTCCAGTTGATTGCTAGGAGTGTAAGCCTATTCGTATGGTTCCTATTCAACGGTCTACAGCATTCATATGCTAGAGAGGATTCCTATGCTTCTCTGATTCGGTGATTGTGGTGTCTGCCAGAGTGCTTGGAGTCCTCAGGAAGCACTAGGAGCATCCATTAACGGAGGTACCAAGTCGGGGTGCCAGGCGATCCGTTACATTGGTGGCAAGCGGTGGGATGGCGTCCTAGTGCGAGGAGAAGCAGCTCAGAGACACTGGTAACGTTTGGAATTACAAATTGAGGGCAACGCTAGTATCCGTACAGCGCCCCTGGCTACAGCAGGATGGAATCAGCTAGTTTTTGGACAGCGTTCCATGATGAGGAGGAGGAGGCGGCCGCGGACTACAGGGATGCAGACAGAAAGGAAGTCTGGTATGATGCCCTGGAAGACGCCCAGTGGCGGCGAGGTGAGAGTCTCCCCAGTGATGAGCAGCGACTACAGAAGCGTGTGGCGATGCGCATGTATCTATTGGGAGAGCAGCCCCTGGATGAGTGGGTGACAAGACTAGAGACCCTGGTATGGCGAGAGATCTGGCTAGACAACGCATACCAGGCCCTCTGGTGGCATACCATTCGACTTACCCCCTGGACGGCCGAGCACGACTTACCGGAGGGGGATGATTATGATGGCCCGGGTTTATTATGGGATGCCTTGGAGGACGACATTGATCTTGGCAGCACGGAGGGGTCTAGGTTTTGGGACATCTACGACTACCGGAGGGGCATGTATGTCTGGGCTGACGAATGCGAGGTGAGCAAAGACATGACCCACCTGGTAACAAGGGAGTGGGAGCTGGAGCAGGACTACCAACACCTGCTCAGCTTCGTGCAGCTCCAACCTACCCGACAAGCAGAACCAGACCTCATAGACTGGTCCTGGAGAGACCCACAGATGGCAGGTGGAGATGGGATCGAGGTCTCTCTACTGGCCCTACAGGGATGCTGGGCAGTCGGCCCAGATCCCCAGCGGCAGGTTACAGTTCAGAGAGAGGAGCTTGTTACACCCTCTCTCCAGCGGCAGCCTAACCCACCAAGGGGAGACCGTAAGCCCCACACCAGCGCAGATGGGACCGTGGTCTCTGCGCCCAAGTTACAGGGAGCTGAAGGAGCCGTCCTCCCTCCCCAGCGGCAGTGTGATTTGTTGGGAATTGGGAGCCCGGTCTCCATTCCCCAGCGGCAGAGTATCCAGCAGGGAATAGAGAGCCCATCCCCCTTTCCCCCACAGCAGGACTCTGTGCTGGGAGGAGAGACAGTCGGTCTCCCTCCGCAGAGACGGGAAGTATGCATGGGAGAGGAGATTGTTACCACCTCTCCCCAGCGGCGGATCATTAATGTACAGGGAATAGAGAGCCCAGTCTCCATTCCCCAGCGGCAGAGTGTTCTAATGGGAGAGGAGCTGGTTACCACCTCTCCCCAGCGGCAGCTTAATGTACCAGGGGGAGACTGTAAGCCCCACACCTGTGCAGATGGGACCGTGGTCTCTGCACTTCCAGCACAGGGGGTAGGGACGGTCGGTCCTGCCCCCCCACAACAGGGCTGTTTAGCCAAAGGGGAGACAGTCTGTCTCCAGCAGCAGAGCTGTGTAACTAAAGGGGAGACAGTCGGTCTCCAGCAGCAGAGTTGTGTAACTCAAGGGGAGACAGTCGGTCTCCAGCAGCAGAGCGGTGTAACTCAAGGGGAGACAGTCGGTCTCCAGCAGCAGAGCGGTGTATTTAAAGGGGAGACAGTCTGTCTCCAGCAGCAGAGCTGTGTAACTAAAGGGGAGACAGTCGGTCTCCAGCAGCAGAGCTGTGTAACTCAAGGGGAGACAGTCGGTCTCCAGCAGCAGAGCGGTGTAACTCAAGGGGAGACAGTCGGTCTCCAGCAGCAGAGCGGTGTATTTAAAGGGGAGACAGTCGGTCTCCAGCAACCAGGCTCCAACCAGACTACTCCCGTGGTAGTGCTGGCAACAGGACAGAGTACCGCTGGTCTCTGCCCCCTCAGCAACCTACCAAGGCAGCCTACCAGTCCCCCACACAGCCGTGGTGAGGCACCGGAACCTGGACAAGATTCTCCCTCACCCAGGTGTAGTAACTGTTTATTGTGGGTGGGCTGCTCTGCTGTTTCTGTCTTGTGGGTGGGCTGCTGGACTAACAAGGGCACTGACCGGCAGGAGGTCAAGTACCCTGTTAGTCTGGGGGGTAAAGGGGAGAAGTGTGGCGAAACCGACCTCGCCACGTGTCCTTGGAGGGGGCTGATTGCCCGCCTCTTGCCTTTGGACTATGGACCAGACTTTATGGGAATGTGATACCCCAGATAGCCATACCATGGAGCCTATTCATATAATGAAAGACTATGGGAAAGACCTTAGCTCCATGGCAATTGTACTGTGTGAGTAGGATCTGCGCGCTATTCGGTAGTTTTGGTGCGTGCAGATCCCAGCTATCTGGGGATAGGTGAAATGTCTGTGTGTTATGTGTAAATGTGACTTTATGTATTTTAAAGTGTTTTATGTTGTTTTGCAACCATGTGGTTAATGGAGTCTGCCTTTAGTCCTGGGTAATTGGATTTCTTCTCCAATTAACTCCAGGGCAGAAGGGAGGAAACCAGGGTGCATTGTGGGGATGTTTTTCTGCCAGCTAGAAAGGAACAAAAGATACTTTTAGTAACTTTTGAACCCCTGGTCGGATTCATGCCATTTTTTAATATGTTGTTCCCCTGAATGGATTGATTGTGGATATGTATTTTTATGTGAATGTGATGTATGGTTTTAAAGTTATGAAAGTTGTGTAAAAGTATATTTTACACTGTATGCATAATGGGATTATGTGTCACACTAAGGGGAGGGGATGTGTGGGAGGTAACATCTATGTCATTGGTTCTTTTATGCCTCCCCCTGGGTGTGGCCTGTATGTGTGAGTTGGAAATAAAAGCCAGGCTGGATGAGCCAGTCCAGAGTTCCTGTTTTACCCTCAAAGTGAAGTGTCGTCTCATTATTGGGGGAAGGATTTATTGCATGCTGTTCCAGTTGATTGCTAGGAGTGTAAGCCTATTCGTATGGTTCCTATTCAACGGTCTACAGCATTCATATGCTAGAGAGGATTCCTATGCTTCTCTGATTCGGTGATTGTGGTGTCTGCCAGAGTGCTTGGAGTCCTCAGGAAGCACTAGGAGCATCCATTAACGGAGGTACCAAGTCGGGGTGCCAGGCGATCCGTTACATATGTATTGTGGCAAGAAGGGACATCTAAGATCGTCATGCCCGGTTCGGCCGGAAAACTTGCACACCTAAGGCACGTACGGGGACCGACCTTAGGTGTGATGTATATGTCCCCTAAATTGACTAAGAACCGTTTCCTTATCAAAGTAACCTTATCCTTCGAGAACACTGCTGTTCAGTGTGAGGCTATGATTGACTCTGGGGCAGCGGAGAATTTCCTAGACAAAGAATTCTCTGCAAAACATCTCCTGCCCTTAAGACATAAAGAGAAACCTATAGCAATCGAGGCCATTGATGGAAGGCCTCTTACCCAGCCTTTCATCACACACGAAACTCTGCCAATCACTGTTTCAGTGGGTATTCTCCACTCTGAAGAAATGACCTTTCAAATCATATCTTCACCTACAGTTCCGATAATACTCGGTTTCCCTTGGCTCCTGAAACACAATCCACGTTTGGATTGGATTGAAGGAGAGATTGTGAGTTGGGGTGAGAGATGCAAAGGTGTTTGCTTTAAGCAAATCCCACAACCTATTGGCACCATTAATGTTCCTGTTACACCTCCCTTGACCACACAAATTCCACAGCAGTATATGGATTTGAAAGAGGTATTTAACAAGGTCCAGTCAGAAGGGTTACCTCCTCATAGACCTTATGACTGTACTATAAACTTATTACCAGGGACTATGCCTCCCAAGGGAGGAGTCTATGCCTTGTCCCCCCAGGAAAATCTTTGTTTGGAGGAATATATTAAGGATGCTCTCAGAAAGGGTCATATCGATAGGTCCTCCTCACCAGCCGGGGCTGGATTCTTCTTTGTCTCTAAAAAAGAAGGAGACCTACGCCCTTGTATTGATTATAGGGGCTTGAATAGGATTACCATAAAAAATGCCTACCCTATTCCCCTTATATCAGAGCTATTTGACAGATTGAAGGGAGCTCGAGTCTTTACCAAGCTCGATCTCCGAAGTGCATACAATCTAGTCAGGATTAAGGACGGTCACGAATGGAAGACCGCATTTAACACCAGAATGGGACATTACGAATACCTGGTTATGCCGTTTGGATTATGTAACGCTCCAGCGGTATTCCAGGATTTTATTAACGATGTCCTAAGAGAGTACCTTCACATGTTCGTTCTAGTGTATTTGGACGACATTCTCATCTATTCCCCAGACCTAGAGACACATCACGAACATGTGAGAATTGTACTGAAAACCCTGTTACAGAACGGCCTTTACTGTAAACTGGAGAAATGCCAGTTTGACCAAACGGAGATACAATTCCTTGGATACGTTATATCTCCGTCTGGTTTCCAGATGGATCCTCGCAAACTGGAGGCAGTCTTACAGTGGCCATTACCCAAGGGCCTTAAAGCTACTCAACGCTTTATAGGTTTTGCGAATTACTACCGCAAATTCATAAGGGGATTTTCCTCCGTGATCTCCCCTATAACCAATTTAACAAAAAAAGGAGCAAATTGTATATCTTGGCCCAAAGAAGCAAGAGAGGCATTTGAACGATTAAAATCTTTATTTTCCTCAGCACCTGTCCTGACCCATCCTGATCCATCCAAACCATTTATCCTAGAGGTGGATGCATCAGAGACAGGAGTTGGAGCCATTCTGTCTCAAAGAGAAAGTCCTGATACGCCTTTACATCCCTGTGGATTTTACTCTCGCAAACTCACACCTGCAGAGAGGAATTACGACATAGGGAATAGGGAACTTTTGGCCATTGTACTTGCCCTTAAGGAATGGAGGCATCTCTTGGAAGGTTCCAAAGAGCCACTTTTGATCTTTACTGATCATAAGAATTTGGCTTATATTGGGGACGCTAAGAGACTGTCCTCTCGTCAGGCTAGGTGGTCATTGTTCCTCTCCCGATTCAATTTCGTAATTACATACAGACCTGGTACTAAAAATACCAAGGCAGATGCACTTTCTCGGCAGTTTGAGACAGATGAAGTTCCGGAACAGGTGATATATCCTATTGTACCTCCTGAATGCCTCATTGCCACTACAGTTTCCGAAGTGTCTTCTCCACTCTTCTGTGCCATAATAGCAGATCAAACTCAGGCACCTGTGGGAAAACCTCCGGACAAACTGTATGTGTCACCTCAGTTTAGAAAGAAGGTACTAGATTTGTTTCATGACAACCTCACAGCAGGCCATCCTGGAGTTCACAAAACCCTCTCTGCCATCTCCCGGAGGTTTTGGTGGCCTGCTCTTAGAAATGATATCAAAGAATATGTTGGGGCATGTCAAATATGTGCCGTTTCTAAAGTTCCTCCTAGATCGCCTCCTGGACTCTTACAACCACTGCCCATACCCAGTGCTCCTTGGACCCACTTAGCCATGGATTTCATTGTGGATCTACCCAGTTCAAACGGGTTTAATACAGTCCTTATGGTTATCGATAGGTTCACAAAGATGGCACATTTTGTCCCCCTTAAAAAATTACCATCTGCTCAAGATCTAGTTCAAATATTCTTGAGAGAGATCTTTCGGTTGCACGGTGTACCTAAAAGCATAGTATCTGACAGAGGTACCCAGTTTGTTTCTAGGTTTTGGCGTTCCTTTTGTAAGCAATTAGGCATTGAACTCTCCTTTTCGTCGGCATATCACCCTCAAACTAATGGAGCAGCAGAGAGGGCGAATCAGTCTCTAGAAGCCTATTTGCGTTGCTTCATAAATGCCAATCAGTCCAACTGGTGTGAGCTCTTACCCATGGCTGAGTTCGCCAGGAACAACGCCACTCATGAATCTTCTAATCACAGTCCATTCTTTGTAAATCAGGGTTATCACCCCGCTGTTTTTCCTTCTGAATTCTCAGACACGGAAATTCCTGCCTTGAACACCCGTTTGGAATCAATTCATGATACCTGGGATTCCGTCCATTCAGCTCTGCAGAAAGCTTCATTACGAGCAAAGGCCCAAGCTGACAAAAAACGGGGCGCTAATCCTGTATATCTTCCAGGTGACAGGGTGTGGCTCTCCACAAAACATATCAAGCTTAAGGTCCCGTCCATGAAATTTGCCCCTCGGTACATAGGTCCCTTTTGAGTTACCCAACGTATTAATCCAGTGACCTATTCTTTGGCACTTCCGGCTCATATGAGAATTGCAAATACTTTCCATGTGTCTCTGCTCAAGCCCCTTACTTGCAATCGCTACACCAGCTTGTCCACTCCTCCTCCGCCCTTGGTGGTGGGTGACCAAGAAGAATACGAAGTCCATTCTATCATGGACTCCAAATTATCCAGAGGTGTCTTGTCCTATCTCGTTGACTGGAAGGGTTATGGTCCCGAGGAACGTTGTTGGGTTCCTGCTGACCGGGTCCATGCGCCCCGTCTTATCCGGTCATTTCACAACCGCTTTCCTCTTAAGCCGGGTCCTTCCCGCCCGGTGCGCGGTCTTCGAGTGGGGGGTACTGTTGCGGTTACCGGCCCGCCGAGCCTCACGGCCGTGCCCGACCGGCACGGCCACGCCGACAACACGAGCTTACCTGCTCGTCGGCGAGCCGGGAACCGCTCCTTCCGTTCTTCCGGGCATCACGCCCCAATCAAACATGGCGCTGACCACGTGGTCGCGCCTAAGAGTAGCTCCGCCCCCGAAAATTATACTAACGTGTGCGTGACGTCACGACGTCAACGCACACGCACGTTTTGGGGTCAGAGGTCGCCCTCTGACCAATCATAGCCTAGAGAGGGGTATTTAAACCCCTAGCTTTCCCCATTACTTTGCCATGTCGTGGTTTCAGTTTCCTGGTTCCCTGAAAGTGCTATTCTCGTGTTTCTGATTTCCTGGTATCCTGATCCTTGGCGTTTCCCTGGTTATTCTGATTTCTGGTTTCCCTGACTTGGCTTGTCTTATCGGTATTGAGTATTTTCTGGCTTCCTTGACCTCGGCTTTCCCTTTGACCATTCTCTGTCTCTAGCGTATGATTCCGGCCATTCTAAGGTCCGGTTTACGCTCTATCCTGTTATTTTCCTTTTCTTTCTTATGTATATATTTACATAGTTTCTGCGTGCTGGACCACATTACTAGTCGTGACAGTATGAGAAATAGGATCTGGAGAAGCATTTGAAATCCCTCTCCACTGGATGGAACACACGCCATATGTCCATTAATCCGTATTTCCTAAGTATCTTTTGAAACTGAACAGCCTGTGAAGTTACTGCTTTATTTGGCCCAGAGAGGATTAATGTTTTCCTATCCAAATTAACATCCAATATATGATTAAAGTCCCCCGATAGAAGTAATTTTATATTTTTCAACTTTGTCTAAAAGATCATAGAAATACTTGTTAGAAGGATTATTAGGCGCATAAACGTTGACTAGAGTATAAATTTCTGTTTGAATTTTAATTATTAGTATTATAACTCTAGCTTCCTCATCTATTTCTTGGTAGATAATTTAAGCATCTATATCATCACTTATGATAGCTACCCCTCTTTCTCTGCTTCTCTAATGAGGCGGATACCACTATTGAGAACCTTTGTGGGATAAATCTTAGATTATCATCTCTTTTCCAATGCGTCTCCTGTAAAAAAATGATTTGAGCTTTTTCTCTCTTAATATAGTCAAACAGAATCGCTCTCTTATTAGGGGAATTAAGGCCCTGAGAATTTAACAATATCATTTTAACCATTACACTTTTTTAACCTCTTATAGAATTTCTCCAAGATCCAATATCCGTATCTGTATTCTTGTTGAACTATTTTTATAAATTTCTTCCGTCTGAAAATGCGCCCCCGCTCCTATACCAGTCATACACCACCCCCTCATATAAGAGAGGCATTCATACAAATAACCCTGAGTCATGAACTCTAGGTATAGATCCATAAGGGAAAAAAAACATAATTGGAATCGTGTCCTCATCAGGATAACTCTTAGATAAGGAGAAAATAAGAGCTGATAATTATTAAATTATTACTTCGCCTTCTAAAGTGCCGTAGAAATATCCAAAACCTCCCCCCAACAACAATGTTAACCAGACCTTTTACTCTTCAAAATTTGAAATCACCTACTATAAGACAACCTGTCCCACTCTTTGGTCTCACAATTATTCGAAGTTCCCTCCCTTCTTTATCCCCGACTTTCACCTTAGAACCAGTGATGGGAATACTTCTATCTAATACTAAGTCTTTCTACACATGTGGTTCAAATTTATCATCTTGTGCAAGTGTTATATTTATCTATTTTCCTTATATCATTCCAAATGCTACAAAATTTAAAAAAAGGATACCCTATTCTAATGAAAATTAACCCAGTGATGCATAAATGTCACATCCATTAATTCTATTACATGTTCATCTTAATACTTTATCTAACATCGAAATTTTAATCAGCTTGTGTAAGTGTTAATTGTATCTGTTATCCTTTGTATTTGTTTAAAGTTCTACCCTATCATAGAAGGATACCCGATCCTAATAGATTTAAAATTAACCCAGTGATAAATAAATATCATTACCATTGATTCTGTTGCCTTATATTCCTCTTAATACTTTTCCTAACAGCAAGCATTTATCAACAAACCAACGTGCTATTATATATCATGATTTTCTCCTAAATCGTGAAAAGTGATTCAAATTCAGTTATTAACATACTAAACCTTTTTCGTTTAAATAAAATATTGGTTCAATCTAAATACAAATCAGGAGACTTCATGTTACTTATTTTAATTCTCTCCATAATTAAACCATATTTTCCAACCAATTTATAACCTTTTCAGGTGAGTCAAATGTGTGCATAATCCCATCTTTAGTAACTAAAAGTTTGGTTGGCAAACCCCATCGATATTTTAAATTATTTTCCCTTAAACGCAAGGGAGCTGGTAAGAATTGTTTCCTCGCTTTCCTTGTCTGGAAAGACAAATCCGGGAAGACCTTTATATCATTACATTTGCCTTGATCTCTTTTCCATTGTCTTGCCGCTTTAAAAAAATTTCTCTAAAGGAATAAGAGTGACCGGCGATGATTATATCTCTTGGAAGATCAGCTGGTTTATATAGTCGGTGTGTTCTTTCAAGAAAGTCCATTTTATCATCAATATTTATTTTGAGAGCCTTAAAAAACTCTGCAAGATAAATTGCCAAATTTTCTTGTGAGATGGATTCAGGAATGTTTCTTATTCTGAGGTTATTTCTTCTACCTCTATCTTCTTTGCTTATAGATCTCTCTTCCAAATCATTTATCTTCGTTTGTTGTTTCTCAATAATCTCACTTTGCTTCTGTAGGAGAAATTCTAAATTTTCTATTTTTTGTTTGTTGGTTTCGACTTTTTGACCGATCGACATTAATCTTGCTTTAGACTTGCAAAGCTCTCCTGCATTTCTATTTTTATTTGTTCCAGTTGTATATCTAGACATTCTTTTTTTTTTCTTTTATAATTCAGTATTTTTTGTGTGCTGCTTAACAGAAGGTATAGTTACTGTGACGAAACCAACCTCGCCACTGGGCATTGGAGAAGCCTGCTTGCTAGCCTCCTGCCCTGCGACTATGGCCTTGGGGTGTATTAACACTGTAAAAAGGGTATTTGGGCACAATGGATGTTTATATGCTGTTCCTGGCCCTTTAAATACTGTGGAGCAGTATTGCAACTTTAAATTGGCACTTCGGATACAGTCGAAGTGCCGAAGTGGCCGCCTTTCGACAAACGAACACGTGGCGGCGGCCATTTTAACTTATTCGAACGCGGTCAGCGGTGTGTGCAGCCAAATCTATGAAACTGTTTGCGGCTACCCAATTGCACGAACACCGCTGACCCGTACCTTCTTCGACACTGCGGCTGGAGACTAAGTCCCGTTCGAAGATTCGAACACTCGTTTGAATGGGACTTAGTCGTTTTTTCAGCCTGAAATAGACCGACCGCACAGCCCAGATCTATGGAACTGTTTTGGGCATGAAAATGTGCCTGGGGTCGGTCATAAAGGACTTCCGACCAACTTTTTATCCACTGGAGGGATTTGTCTGATTTTTGAGAGTGTTTATGTTTAAAGTGTGCGGATTCTAAATATGTAATTTTTATGAAGATTGGATGTATGGTTTTAAAGCACATGTATAAAAACTGTATTTTTCCTGGCTGTAATAATTATGTTAACTGGTTATCTAAGGGAGGGAATCTGTGGGTTGCAACCATTATGCTATTGGCTATTTTACACCTCCCCTGTGGGCGGTCTTATATGTGTAAAATGGAAATAAAAGCCAGACTGGGTGTGCTAGCACCTCAGATCATCTTGTACCTTCATGAAGTTTCGGCTCATGTTTGGGGGATTGGAGAACTACACTCTGGGGATTGCTATAATCACTATACTCCCCAGGGTATAATCGCTGAGCTCTGCTAAGAGCTTGTTCCTGTTCCTGCTCTCTGGAATTCGGAGAGGTCCACCTACTGGAAGCTGGACCCTGGTCTTGGGTCCAGAGTGGGTGGAGTCGGCAAGACCCCAACCAAGCTGCGGCGGTTCGTGGGGTCAGCAGTGGTTATGGTGTCAGGCAGAGTGCTTGGAGACCTCGGAAAGCACTAGGAGCATCCGTCAGCGGAGGGTACCCAGTCGGGGTGCCAGCAGTTCCGTTACAGTTACCACATGCAATAGTGAACATTATTTTATATATCAGCATCTGATTATCAACGCATATGTAGTAATTTGGCACAATTTTTTATATTTTTGAAAACGTTATGAGACCTAGGAAGTAGGTTGGTGTAATATTGGGTATGGTTACATCAGTTGGTACATGAGTGTCGTTCCCTAGGTCATAGGGTGGTAAAGGAGGCGTGATCCATAGTGGGTGGTTTTGTATTAAGTCAGCTTTAAGCTGGGAGCTGAGGTATCGCATGGAGGGATTGTCTCCTTCATGGATCTGTAGTAATGTCAAGTGGTTTGTGTTGTCGGTCGGTCTTGAGAGTAGCTTGTCAGGAGGCCTTTTCCTTGGTCCGTTTGAGAGGTAGTAACCCTAACCTAGGGGCTGTCGGGGGGAAGTTGTGTTCTGTGTTGCAATACACATTCCTCTAGTGCACTAGCGTGTCAGCGACATCCCTGGCATGCTCTTAGAGCGTCATTTGGGTCAGGTTTTTAACTAATGAGTCATCAACAAAACTTAAGTAATAGAAGGTAAAAAGTAATAGGAGAAAAACCTTAAGTCTCTGGGTCCCAGGCGGGAGAGGCGTTCTGGGTGTTCTTGGTTGGCAGACCCAGTTTTGGTAGTAGCGCGGTAGTCTCGGATCCTGTAGCGATTTTGTACGTGTTTCCTTGGTGTGTAACCAAGAGGTGGCGTGGGTTTCCCCACCGATATGGTTTTCCCATTGAGCCTAGCTGGCTGGTGCAGTCACTGAGGGTTTTTCTCCATTGGAGAGTGGCTCTAGTTATGTCCTGATAAAAAGTCAATTGGGACTCCTCGAAGTTGAGTGGCATCTTGCCCTTGAGTGCAGAGATTATGTGCCCCCTATCTTGGGGAAGGATGCAGCGGACTATGACTTCTCCTGCGAGGGGTGTAGATGCCCTTGTTGGAGTGGGTAGTCGGTATATTCCGGCAAAGGTGAGTTTCCTTGCCACCGCGGGGGGAAGTATTGATTGCATGAGACGTCTCACGTAGTGAGGTAGATCCTCCCTGGAGACTGAGACAGGGATACCTCGGATATTAATGTGGTTGCGTCTGTGTTTGTCTTCTTGAGCGGCTATTTGAACCTCAAAGTTTTGTTGATTGTGTAGTAGTTGGAGGAGGGATTGTTGCAGCGAGGTGATTTCCCTTTGGATCCCTTTCACTTCTCCCTCAGTGTGTACTACCTTTTCAGTGATTTGTTGCATGCTGGTTTTAAGGGTAGGTAGATCTGCAGCTAGTAGGCTTTGTATTTCTTGCAGCATGTTTTGCATATGCTGTAGGTCCTGATTGGTGGCCGGTTCAGTGATACCCTGCTGGGGTGTGGGTTTTAGTAGTGTAGCCCCCTGAGTGCTTTGTTCCACTGAGTTAGACTCTTGTGGGGAATCAGGGCCTTGTGCGGCCGCCATTTTGGCGAGTGTTTGCTTCTGGAGCATTATACCTATATCAGGCTGTGAAGTACCTTGTTGGGGTTTCTGGGATCTGTGTCCCATCTCTAAGGTTCCGTGGTCGGAGCTGTGCTGGGATGTGTCCCACGCATCCTCCAGGAAGTCCCCGCCTAGCAGATAATCCAGGCCGTAGTGGGCTGATGGGAGGTAGGCCCGGGCTCTGTGTTTTGGCTTTGCCTGCTTCGGGGTGTACTGAAAGGGCATTGGTCGATTCTGGGGGATCTCCCCTGTGCTATGCCGGTATTTGTGTTGCTGGATGTCAAGGTTGTTGGCAGATTTTCGTTAGATTGGGCCCGTGAGTATCGGAGCTTGCAGAAATGGCATCTGGCCTGTCTCGCTACCAGGCTCCACCCCCATCTAGACATTCTTTTAAGTACGCTGGGGTGATCATTTGTCTTTCATCTAAGCGTTCCTGTGATTCTCTCTCGTTGAGATCTCCTGTGTGCTTACTTAAAGCCGTTTTATTTGGCGTTGATGTTGAAGAAATTTCCAAGGTACTTTTATCTGCTGGGGCATTAAAACAATTTGAGAGTCTCTTTTCCTGTTTTTCTTTTTTTTCCCGATCTTTTTTTGGGAGAGGTTTCGTATCTTGTCTTTGATCAGCTGTTTTCCTTGTTGCCATAATTCTAGTCTGTTTTGCCTCTATTTTCTCATTTTTATTTCCCTTAGGGAGCATTATTTAGCAGAAAAGCCCTGCCAGACGTTTCCGGTATTTATCACTTTAAAGGAGGTATTAAGTTATTTTCTTTTTCTTTATATATACACAACGTCTCTCCCTTCTCTACCTTCTTTGTCTTCAGGCAGATTAATGAGCAGAGATTTCTTTTATACTTTCTATTCCCCTTTTCTGTTTTTTGTTTCATTATCCTTTACCATTTTTTTTTTCTTCACCCCCTTTTTTTCTCTTTTCCTCTTTTTTTTTAATCTGCTTCTCCTTCTGCTTCCTTTCCTTTTTTTTTTTTAACTTTACAGCTAGATCAATTTTACCTCATATGAGTGTCTTTTCCAGGTATTTAAATTCAGTCCGCACTCTTTATTTCCATTCACGTTGCATAACACCGTTCTAGGTGTAAGCCTTCATATACGGCAACACCGAGCATCGTGCTCGTTTTCAGCCGAAGTAACTCAGTTGCAGCCTAAAGACATGAAGCAACATGAAGCGAAACTACCTCTCTTGGCACATGAATCCAGTCAGCATACTCGTCCAGTCGGGATACTCGCAGAGACAAGCACTTGAATATTCTGGCAGATAGCTGGTAGCGACTCCTTCTCTCCCGCGTGGGACTCCAGCTCAGCTCAGTCCGGCGGCGTGCACGCCACGCTATGTGCCCTGCATGACGTCACGTCATCATCCCCGCCCCGGATTGTATATATATATATATACACACACACACACACATAATTATTTTACATTTATTTAATTATTTTTACTTTTTCAAATTATTTATTTTTATAATATTATACACACAATATATGCAGGCCAGGACCACCGGGCTCATTACAAGCCCAGCATTCCTGTTGGGGACCGGGAGCAAGCGGTTACCTTTGCAGCAGCTCCGTTCAGCTTCCCCAGTCTAAATCTTGTGAGACCCACGGCTGTCAGAGCCAAATCTAACAGTAATATCAAAGGGGAGAAAAGTAGAGAGGGGCTCTGTAGAGTTAACACAATCGCAACACCAATGCATCATTTATACATTGCTACTGTCAAAGGTATTATATATTGTGTCAGGATGAGAACAATTCACAGTATTAGAGGTTTTATTCCCATGTTAATTTATAAACGCATTATAAAAACTCTACTGTGTCAGTTATCTGATGTTTAACAAAATCTGGTTTACTGACAAAACTATTTTTCTATTCTGCACATGAGAAAGGTTTCTCTCCTGTGTGAGTTCTCTGATGTGAAACAAGATTTGAGTGTCCGCTAAAACTTTCCCCACATTCAGAACTTGATAAAGGTTTCTCTCCTGTGTGAGTTCTATGATGTTTAACAAGAGTTGTGTAATGTCTAAACCATCTCCCACATTCAGAACATGAGAAAGGTTTCTCTCCTGTGTGGGTTCTCTGATGTCTAACAAGATGTGTGTGCCCGCTAAAACATTTTCCACATTCAGAACATGAGAAAGGTTTCTCTCCTGTGTGAGTTCTCTGATGTATTGAAAGTTGACACTGCCGACTGAAACATTTCCCACATTCAGAGCATGAGAAAGGTTTCTCTCCTGTGTGAGTTCTATGATGTTTAACAAGAGTTGTGTAATGTCTAAACCATCTCCCACATTCAGAACATGAGAAAGGTTTCTCTCCTGAGTGGGTTCTCTGATGTGAAACAAGATTTGAGTGCCCGCTAAAACATTTCCCACATTCAGAACATGAGAAAGGTTTCTCTCCTGTGTGAGTTCTCTGATGACTAACTAGAGATGTGTTATGTCTAAACCATCTCCCACATTCAGAACATGAGAAAGTTTTCTCTCCTGTGTGAGTTCTCTGATGACTAACTAGAGATGTGTTATGTCTAAACCATCTCCCACATTCAGAACATGAGAAAGGTTTCTCTCCTGTGTGGGTTCTCTGATGTCTAACAAGATGTGTGTGCCCGCTAAAACATTTTCCACATTCAGAACATGAGAAAGGTTTCTCTCCTGTGTGAGTTCTCTGATGTGAAACAAGATGTGAGTGCCCGCTAAAACATTTTCCACATTCAGAACATGAGAAAGGTTTCTCTCCTGTGTGAGTTCTCTGATGTGAAACAAGATTTGAGTACAAGCTAAAACATTTCCCACATTCAGCACATGAGAAAGGTTTCTCTCCTGTATGAGTTCTCTGATGTGAAACTAGAGCCGGGTTACGGCTAAAACATTTCCCACATTCGGAACATGAGAAAGGTTTCTCTCCTGTGTGAGTTCTCTGATGTGAAACTAGAGCCGGGTTATGGCTAAAACATTTCCCACATTCCGCACATGAGAAAGGTTTCTCACCTGTGTGAGTTCTCTGATGTTTAACAATGTGTGACTGCCAGCGAAAACATTTTCCGCATTCAGAACATGAGAAAGGTTTTGTGTTTATGATCTCCTTTGTAGACATAAAGGGTTCTGAGAGATTGCTTGAGTTTGGAGAGCTGGAATCCTTGGTTGTCTTATTAAAAGATTTCTTCATAATCTTGCTTAGTATATTTCTGTTGTTGTCCTGTCCTTTAGAAAGACTTCTGCTGCTGGAAATATCTGAAAAAAAAATGTACTG
The DNA here is from genome assembly GCF_036172605.1 of Pelobates fuscus. Classification (NCBI taxonomy): domain Eukaryota; kingdom Metazoa; phylum Chordata; class Amphibia; order Anura; family Pelobatidae; genus Pelobates; species Pelobates fuscus. Next base: position 206,179,289 of record NC_086323.1, on the reverse strand, counting down.
GGAGTTATGAAAAAAATAATCTATAACTGATGTATTGTTTACCATACTTAAACACTGACTTTATTTTCATGAAACATCAGAAATATGACTATGAAACACTATGGTGATTAAGTAATACAATAAAAAAATATTTGTGTGCTCTAATTCCCATTATAATATAACAATTGCAAATACAAACTTACTTGTATTCACTTGGCAAAATGTAAAATGACTATGCTTCACGATCAACGTAAAAATCATAATGTCGCCTGCTCGGTTACCAGACAAGCCAAAAGAGCACTTTTCAGAGAAAAGATTCTCCCAAACAAGGGGAACATTCACTACATATGAGCCAGAGGGAGACTTAGTTTATTTTGATACAGGAACTCCACACACTGGACCGGCCACTATCTCCTTTCCTCGTGGTCAATTCGGCTATATTACACGGATTCGATATTTGCACAACTTGGGCGCTCAAATCCGGGCTATCCAGGGATATAATACTTGTGGGTGTTCTTATCAAACTTGTATACTGTAACAACCTCCTACCATGTTGCCTGGGAATCTCTATCTTTTGTTTTCCTGCCATCATCCACATTGCCCTGTACCTAAGAACAAAGACTTTCTGGCCCTTCAACTGTTTTGTGCGAAGGATTGGTATGTTTGATATGGCACTTCGTAAAACAGTCGAAGTGCCGAAGTAGACGAAGTGGCCGACGTTAGACAATCGAACACGTGGCGGCGGCCATTTTAATTCAGTCTTACCTGTACCTTCCCATTCGAACGCACGTTCAAATGGGACTTTGTCATCTTTTTAATGTAAAATAGACCTCCACTTAACTAACGAACACCGCTGAAACTTAACCCCGTTTTCACTTCGACACTTCGACAGAAGTCGAAGTGCGTTCGACTATTCGAATGCCGCCTTCGGATGGGTCTTTGTTATTTTGCAGGGCAGAAATAGACCCACCGCACAGCCTGAATCTGTGTAACTGTTTTGGGCATACAAACAGACATCCAAAGACACTTTTTAATATTTCTGGAACCCCTGAACGGATTTGCACGAATTTTGAATATGTTTGTCCCCAAGTTGTGTTGTTCATAAAAATATAAGTTTTATTCCTGTATGATGAAAAATCTGAAAGTTATAAAAATGCATAAAAAGTTTTAGCTCGGAGATAATTGAGGATACAGTAAGAAACTCAATTATCTACCAAGCAGAGGGGAGGGAATCTGTGGGTTGTAACCATTGTCTGATTGGTTAATGTCTAATTGTCTGCGGGTGTCTCCCTTGCATGAGAGCACCGCATAAAAGGAGAGTACCTGTCATTAAAACCTCAGTTCTATTTTACCCTTAAAAACGTAGCTTTGTCTCGTTATTGAAAGGGAACCTGCTCAGCTAATCACTAGCTCTTTTAAGAGCTCTACCTCTCCCTCTCTACTTAGATCCAGCTGATAGAAAGAAGGCTACTCCATTACTACACAGCATCTTGCCGGGAAGAAGGATGTCTCCAACGGCTGATACCCCTCTCCACTGGGGTAGCCGTTACATATACATTTTGGGGTGTTTTGTGGTTTCGTATTGTACTTCGAATGCCTGAGAGATAATTAATTTAAGCAAAAGCAAGCTCACAGACAGAGGCGTCTGGGCACGCTTACTGTAAAACTGAATGGAAACCCCATTTCGGGGCTCTTTGTATATAACCAGGCAACTTGCCCTAATAAAACAAACATTCTGATTTACCCTTCATCAAGTCTTGGCTGATGTTTGGGAACACAAGAGCTATATCACACTATCACATTGCGGGACTAGGGAGACTCTTCTGCAGATATACTCAGTCAGAGTATAGGGGTTACGGAGTTACAATTAAATCACATGTATCTAAAACAAAGTGTACTTGCCATATGTGTGCAGACCTTCTTTCTACATTTTGAATCCCTTTACACTTTTTAACCCTTAATAGTACACATGTTTGGTGGCAGCATTGTAACATGACAAAAAAACCTCAACCCCAATATGTAGAATAAAAACAAGGCAGTGGAGCCAACCTCAAAGCTAGATGGACACGTCTAAATCTGCTCTGAGCGTGCCTACAGCTAATCCCTATTCATCGGGCTCCTGACTAGCCATGGGACATCCAAAACATTCTCTATTGACCTAACAACCGCCTGGCAAAAAATGTACCTGGAAATCTGGGGCCTTAAAATTTTTCACGATAATGCAGACCTACAACATGGTGCCGCAGGCCCCAATATGAATCCTCCCAAGGCCGTTCAGCCTCCTCAAGCCATGAGAGCTTGGACCACCTGATATCCAAATCCAACCTGGAAATAAGCAAACCCTTGAGAAATCTGCTGTAACAGAACCCCTGTTATTGTCTGGCCCACAGACTTGAAACATTGTAACCCCCTGGATGTGTTACCATTGCTATATTTAACATATGAATGGGAAAACTAATGATACTGCTAACCCATTCGTATGAACAAACAAACTGCCGAACCAGAGATTACCCAGCCTAGGCGTGTGTCACCATTTAACTCCTTGACTCTGTGCCAGACCGCAAACGTTCTAAGTGGTTCACTGGGTGGCCGTCTATTCGTATTTACAAACACGTGGCAGTGGCCATCTTTTTTTGTTGAACGGTGTTTGTCCAGCGGTGTTTGGTCGTCGAGTGTCTGGAACTATTTTCAGACACTCAAACTCCTGAACACCGCGGAGAATTCCAGGACCACTTAGCTTTGCACACATTCATACGAACGAGGCGGCGTTCGGTAAAAGTATTGCACGAACGAGGCGGCACACGACCAGCAAAGGCACAAACAATAATAAGCATGACTGTTCAGTATTTTAATTGTACAAAAAGGGACCGGCCGCACCAGCTGAATGCATGGAACTATTCTGGGCAGGAGCCACGTGTGTGGCTGGGCAGGGATGGGACTTCCAGTTATCGCCCAAACCCCTGAACCGATTCATATGATTTTTGAGTATGTTTGTCCCCTAATTATGCTTGTTCAGAAAATTTAAGTTTTATTGAATGTATAGTTTTGGTGTTAGCTCAATTATCTCCAAGCGAAAAATATACTTTTTAACCAATTTTTATGATACAGCAGTTAACTCTATTATCTCCCGGCAGAGGGGAGGAATGTACAGTAATGACTGGGACTGTTTAACTGTGTAACTGTAAATGATTGGTCATCAAGTTTGTGTCTTCGGTGCCCAACAAGGTCCACATGGGTGGTAACCTAGTGGGAAAAGTTGTATAAAAGAAATGATTGTGTGCCCATTAAATCAGTTCTGCTTAACCCTCAATACGTAGCCTTGTCTCATTATTGAAGGGAACCTGCATCCAGCTAAATCACTAGCTCTTGTAAGAGCTCTGCCTCTCTCTCTACGCTGATCCAGCTGATGGGATATCGGGAATACTCTGCAGCACAGCCTCTTGCCGGGAAAAGGATGTCTCTATTGGCATACACCCCTCTAACAACCTGAGACATTGCCAACATGATAAAGAAACTCGAGGTCTCCTTTCAAACCTATCTGGAGGCCTTAGGCACCGACATCCACCACATCAGTGAAAGAGTACACTGAAAGACGCAATGATTTACTTCACACCTACGTACAGCAACTACAAGCCACTGTATACTCCCATTCCTCTTACCCGTCAGCCATGCATAGATCCTTTGATGATATCAACAACCGCGGAAGACACAACAACCTCCATATGAAAGGCTTACCGGAACAAGACAGGGAAGACCTCGTAAGAGTGAAAAAAGGAAATATAAGGGATATCGGGTGCTCCAAATGAATGAGCGTACAGGTGCAGCCTAAAAACACTCCAAGTGTATTGTCACCAAGTACACTTATGTAAAGACAGAAGTACCAAAGAGAAAAAAGTGTCAAAGTGCACACAGTGAGAATTATTCTTTACCTTTAAAATAAAAGCGAAATGTGTGGGTATTTCTATTGATATAACCCTAAATCATAAAAATACAAAGCAGAGGAACCATAGTGTAACCTGTATACATAAATATAACAGTGATAAAATAAAAATGGAACACTCACACTGTACAGAGCCTTTAGAGAATGGCTCTGAACTGTAAAGGCAGGTCATCCACAATAGGGATAGTTGCAGTGGTGTATCACTGGAACCTTGGAGTTTCAGAGTAAAAACTGGAACCAGGAACCAAATCAACTATGTAAAAAGGTATTTATTCCAAGTTGTAGTTAAAACATAAAAGAAAATAGCACAACGCATTTCAACCTTAAGAGAGATCTTCCTCAGGTGCAGTCTACCTAGCAACTGACATAACAGGCTTTATATACCCTAATTAACTAAACATAACAAACAAAAGGGGTAATAATGAACACACATGTGAAAAAAAACTTTCATATATGGTTCGGACCGGTTGTAATCCGCCTTACCCAACATGGTGGCTCATCCGGTTTCGGTCACATACGGAAAAGAAAATGCTGCTAACTAAGATGTCTGTGTGTCATATCATATGAGGCGGCAGACTTCAATTGGAGGTTTCCTGCATCTGTATTGTCCATGGGCGGTCTTTGTGTCGGCTCTGGTGGTACTTACTTGAATCAGATTATCCATATGTTTATAAAGCATGCGTGTTGCAAATGGGAGGTCTTGTCCAATAGTGAAGGGTTAAACCCAAAACATTGTCTATATCCAAGCTGACTATTTTTGTCACGGACATATACTAATAAACTCTTAAATTACCTAATTTCCTTTAAACATTGTTATTTCAGCATTTGTCTCAAACGCCTAGAACTGTTTTGCGTTTTTCCCACAATGCAATATGGTTCCCTCCCCTCTGCCCTGGAGATAATTGGGAAGTAATACAATTATCTCCAGGACAAAGACACTTCGCCATTTTAAATTCAAAACCAGAAAGTACATAAAAAGTACATAAAAATACATAACTTTATAATAACTGTACATTTCACATTCACATCACATATCCCAAGATAGCCGGGATCTGAGGGCATATTATTGGCGAATAGCGCTCAGATCCCATACGCATAGTTCAATCGCCATGGAGTCAAAGTTCTTACAGTCTTTTGGTATGCGATTGACACCATGGGAAGGCTATCTGGGTTAAGTCCTTTCGTCGATGGTAAAACTCCCGAACAGCCGGTGTTCGTACGCGTTTGTCGAGACAGCCAGGCGACCCGTTGTTTCAGCGGTGTTCGGCAGAAAGAGTGTCCATTTTTAGCTCCATGAAATCAGAGCCGAGCTTTCGTGCGTTTTAAAATGGCCGCTGCCTCGTGGTCGACATACGAACGACGGCCACAATGAATTCGGTTTAATTGAGAAGTGTCTGCGGTTAACCACAACGTTCTAATTGGGATCAAGAGGTTAACCAGCAGCACACTTCTATCCTGGGTGGCCATCCGTTCGGTAGCTTTATTCAGTAAAAACAGTCATTCGTATGGCTGGGCTATTGGAAACAGCCATTTACACGGACGTGCAGGAAATAGACGAATCCACCACAATAGACAGACGGATGGTTCTGTCACAGCACCCAACCCACGTTCTAACCCTGCTGCATGTTTACTGTATTTAAAAAGAATTTGTCAACGTCCACGATAACATTGGCGCAGGAACTCCCCCCCCCCCAAGATAGTTCAGGTAAACTACTCCTGTGGAACACCTCAACCCATGGACCGTCTTTTAAGTAAACCACATGTAGGTGCCAAGGGGTCATACTGATGTTTAAATGCTTTGTTGACTAACATGCTTCCGTTAAAAAACAAAAACCCACTCAGCGGGACACCATGTCTCAGCCAGTGACAATGCTTTTGTTATTATATGTGACCGTTATGGGCAACAGCCCACATATTGTATTGTTTTCTCTTTATCGCCTGCTGAGTGAACAAAATAAAGAATAAAAAAAATAAAAAAATAAAGAATGTGTCAAGGGCAAAACATGACGCAGATAGATATAAAATTAATTATTGATGGTATATTGGGTTATGATCCAGATTCAGAATGGGATTGGTCTAAGGTTCCCTCGGTGTCTACATTGGACTCTAGCACTACCATAGGTGGTGAGGATCCCTATGTATTGTCCACGTACAGGGCCGTTTGAAGTAATTTGGGGGCCCCAAGCAAAATAGACATGGAGGCCCCCCCAACTCCCCCCCTCCCACACGCACACAAAGCCTACAGGATCCACAGCATAGCCATACAGTTTAAGTTCACCCACACTTTATTTAAATAAAAAATGTTTACAGTGCAACTACTGCTGTTGCATATAATGTGCATAAAATTTGAACATTTTCAACAATTGAACATTTGCAAAAAACACCACTGTACCATAAAATAAAATATACATAAAAAAAAGTGCACAATAACTAAATCCAACATACTTAAAGGGACTCTCCAGTGCCAGGAAAACAATTAGCTTTTCTGGCACTGCAGGTCCCCTCTCCCTCCCACCACCCATCCCCGGTTGCTGAAGGGGTGAAAACCCCTTCAGTGACTTACCTGAGAATCCCACTGATGTCCATCGGCGTTGGTTTTGGGTCGTCGCCGCTCCTCCCCTTAATTGCGTCAGCCGGCGGGGGAGACTGATCCCGCCCGCCGGCTGAGAAGACCTAATGCGCATGCAGAGAGCTCTCCATAGGAAAGCATTGAAAATGCTTTTCAATGCTTTCCTATGGGGAATTGAGTGATGCTGGAGGTCCTCACACAGCGTGAGGACGTCCAGCGACACTCTAGTACAGAAAACCTGTGCTATGAAGCAGGAAGTGCCCTCTAGTGGCTGTCTAGTAGACAGCCACTAAAGGAGGCGTTAACCCTTTATGAAAACTGCAATAATTACAGTTGCAGGGTTAAGGGTAGTGGGAGTTGGCACCCAGACCCCTCCAATGGGCAGATGTTGTCTGGGTGCCTGGAGTGTCCCTTTAAAACACACACATACACACACTAACAGACAAACACACACACACATTAACATTTTTCAGTTCTCACAAACGTGCAAATTATCTAAAACTGTCCTTTTTACTCCCCCCTCCCCCTATTCATGTTTTTTAACTCCCCCCCCCCCCCTGTTTTTCTTTACTCCTACCCCTCCCCATGTTTTTTTACTCCCCCCATGTATTTTTTTACTCTACCCCCATGTTTTTTTTTTTACTCTACCCCCATGTTTTTTTTTACTCCCCATCCCGTGTTTTTTTACTCACCCCCTCCTTATGTTTTTTTCACTCCCCCTCCCCCCTCCTATGTTCTTCTCACCTCCCCTTCCCTGTATCTTGGCCGAGCTCCTCTTCCTCCTGTCAGTCCGGCCGGGTCCGCGCGGTACAGGAGATTCAGTTTCCTGTTCCCGGCCGGACTGAAAGGAAGTGAGCACTCAGTACACAGCCAGGAGGAAGAGGAGCTCGGCCACGCTACATGGAAGGGGAGGATGGAGGTGACGAGAGAGGAGTGCTACAGCCGCCTGAGGCTCTCTATAGAGCGCTCAGGTGGCTGCAGCCTTATAGGAAGCACCGGCTCTGCTTGGGGCCCCGGGCAAGCTCCAGGATGGTGGGTAACCGCAAGCTAATAGACGAACAGCTGGGTGGTCGCCGTTCGCAGAGTCGAACACGTAGCGGCGGCCATCTTGTTTAGTGGAATGCGGTCAGCGGAGTTTTGCCGTCGAGCTCATGGAACTAAAATCGACCTCCCTCCTCAGCGACAGTGTACCTTGTAGGGACCCCTAACCCCGATGGTGCAGATGGGACCGCGGTCTCTGCACCGGACTTATAGGGATGCTGGATGGCCGGTTCAGATTCCTGCAGGAATACCAGGAGGAGGAGGTAAGCGATCCCTTTTTTCCACAGCAGATTCACAATCAGGGCCTGGGGGTAGGATTCCCTGACTCCATCCCAGCGGATGAGCTGGCATCTGGGCAGAGCACAGTTGGCCTCTGCCCTCCCATATCCTCTGGTCCAGAGCCTGATTCCTACAGGCTACCCCAGCGGAAGTGCTGGCATCCGGGCAGAGTGCCGCTGACCTCTGCCCTACCTGTCCCTTTGTTACAATGCAGGACTGCACACCAGTTAACCCCCCGGCTGAAGAGCTGGCACCAGGGCAGAGTATCGCTGATCTCTGCCCACAAAGTAACCTCCACTCCAAGCCAGGGAACAACACAGAGACCGAGAGTGCCAGATATCAACCCAACCTTGGTAGACACACTGGACAGAGAGAGGCTACCAACTTCACCAGGTCCAGTAATGGTTGTGGGTGGGCTGCCAGACTAACTCAGGTACCGATCGGCGTGAGGTCAGGCAAGGCAAACCTCTCCATGGGGTGTGTTACAAATCGCTATTTGTAACTGGCCCTTTAAATGGAAAATTGCCCTGCTTCCTTGGATTGTGGAGAAGCCTATTTGCCAGCCTCCTTCCTCATGACTATGGCCCCTGGAAGATTGTGCCCCTGATAATGTATTAACTTTTATTGGGTGTGTATGGCCCTTTAAGAACCGTCTGGGGACATATTGTGACTTTGCTGAACAATACCCCTTTAAAACTGTGTCCCTAGACCTGTAAAATAACTTGCCCCTGGCTCTCTCCCACTTGGTTCAGTAAATAGGGCTTACTGAACCAAGTACCACACAGGCGGACCACCCAGAAGTTAAAGTGTGCAGGCAATTTACCTCCCAGGCTGTGAGGTTACTGCAGGTTAATTGCCGAGCGCTGGGTGGCCGCCATTCGGCAGCCGAACACGTGGCGGCGGCCATTTTAGTCATTCGAATGCGGTCAGCGGTGTATGCTAAAGATTCTGTGGAACTAAAATCGGCTACACATTTTGCCGAACACCGCTGACCCTTCCCTTCTCCCATACTGAACTTGCAGCTCCAGAGACTAAGTCCCGTTCGAAATGGGACTTAGTCGTTTTTTCGCATGAAATTGACCGACCGCACAGCCCAAATCTATGGAACTGTTTTGGGCAGGAAATTGTGCTTGCGGTCGGTCATAAAGGGACTTCCAGCTAACTTTTGATCCACTGGAGGGATTTGGCTGATTTTTGGAAGTGTTTATGTTTGATGTATGCTGAGTCTGAATATGCAACTTTTATTGAAATTGAATGTATGGTTTTAAAGTTACAGTGTGTGTGTAAAAACTGTATTTTTATTGTATGTAATAATTGGTTTAACTGTTTATCTGAGGGGAGGGAACCTGTGGGCTGTACTATGCTGTTATTGGTTAATTTCATCCTCCCCCTGGGAGTGTCCTGTGTGTACCTTATCCTAATAAAAAGCAGGCTGGGTGCTCCAGTCCTCAGACCTCTTCTGACCCTCAATACGTAGCCTTGTCTCGTTATTGGAGGGAACTGCTATATCACACTGGGGATTGCTATGCGCTGCATATTCCCCTGAGCTCTTAATCACTTAGCTCTTTTAAGAGCTTGTTCCGGATACGCTCTCCAGGAGGAGAGATCTTCCCCACACGTTCCTGAATGCTGAAGGTTCATTCCAGGGTGGACGGAAGACGGCGCGGCTCCAGTTAAGCTACGGCGGTTGTGGAGCCTTCGGTGGTTGTGGTGTCGTCTGCAGTGCTTGGAGTCCTCTGAGAGCGCTAGGAGCATCCATCAACGGAGGGTACTCGGTCGGAGTACACGGAGCTCCGTTACAGGGTGTACCACCGGCAGATAGTGGATGTGGCTCACATGGCAATATCCTACCAGTGGTTGGAAAAGGCAGGACTGAAAGAGAGCACTAAGGCACTAATCCTAGCAGCACAGGAACTAGCACTCAGCACCAAATCAATAGAAGCTGGAGTCCACCACAGCAAGCAAGACCCAAAGTGCAGACTGTGCAAAGAGGCTTTTAAGACAGTCCAACACCTAGTAGCCGGATGCAAGATGTTAGCAGGAACAGCATACACTGAGAGACAGAACCAAGTTGATGGGATTGCGCACCGAAACATCTGCACAGAATATGGATTGGACCAGCCTAAGTCCAGATGGGAGATACGAAAAAGAGTAGTTGAGAATGACTGGGTTACAATCCTGTGGGACATCAAGATCCAGACAGACGAGCAAGTGCTGACCAACCAAACTGACATTGTGGTCGTAGACAAGGAACGTAAGACTGCAGTCATGGTGGATGTTGCAATACCCAGTGACTATTACATTAGAAAGAAGGAACATGAGATGGTAGAGAAATACCAAGGACTGAAAGACGAGCTAGAAAGGATGTGGAAGGTGAAGACAGTAGTAGTCCCAGTTGTGATAGCTGTGACTCCCAAGTTGGGGGAGTGGCTTCAACAGATTCCATGTGGAACATCTAAAATTATTGTCCAGAAGAGTGCAATTCTAGAAACAGCTAAGATACTGTGCAGAACCCTCAAACTCTCAGGCCTCTTGTAGAGGACCTGAGAAAATATATTTTTTTCTATTATATATATTTATATATTATAAAACCAAGAGGGTTGCACTCACCTAAACCTGCATATATAAGCATCCTGCTGGGGCCAATTCATACAACATACACAATTCATCACATAGGATTGCTTACATATACTGTAACTAAGCCCCCATTGTTTTTGCCTAGATTAGGAGTGTATTACTATTGCATTATGTAAGCCTTGAAGTTGTTGTTTAGTGAATGAGTGCGTGTGCTGGATCTTTTATGTTTATATATATATATAATATGTTTATAGATTATAATAAACATAAACTAAAAAAAAAAGGCACTGAACTTACCAAATAGAGATTGACAGCTGCTGTTTCTGTTTTAGGGAAAGTATTTTCCAATGAGCTCAGTTCTAAAAAAGAAAAAGAAATTGTAATGTTATTTTATGTACCTTGCATTCAGTTATCAAAACTATTAAGTGACACAATACAACACACCACAAACAAATGCAAGCCCTCCTCACACATAATACCTCTACTGGCCGTTTGATGGATCTCAGCTTACCTTCTACGGGGACTTCTCTATGTTCCCCACATACATCAATGAGCCCTGTGCACCCATGACCATGATGCCAGTTCACTTGCTGTCCTTCCTTGAAATACTTTTGCATTCCGAGAACACCCATCAGACTTGCTCTGGCCCAGTCGTCTAGCCATCACTATTTGACCCTTGTCAAAGTCACTCAGATCTTTTTGCTTGGCCCTTTTTACGCTTCTAACACAAATTCAGGAACTGACTGCTCCCTTGCTGCCTAATTTATCTCACCCCATGACAGGTGCCATTGTAACGATACAATCAGTGATATTAATTTCACTTATTATATAAACCTCGTTCAGCCATGCTATCCATCATTAGGCATTTACATATCATTTATATAATCAGTTAGTATCCAGCTAGTTTTACCCATTTATTATACTGTGCTGCATCCCTATGTGTCATTTATACTAAGTGGTCGTTGATTGTTGCTGACTTTACAAGTTTGGATTACTACAGCATACGTCAAACTAAACCTCTCTCACCCAATAGTAAATAATGTTATCCAACTTACTTATCGTCTGCTATGCACTTTACATCTAACCGCGCTCACTTGAACATGCATACATGAACATGCCCCAACAGCACTCTATAATGTATGCATGTTCAGGTGAGCGCAGCCCTCTTGGTTTTGTTTGTATATTTGGGAGTCCAGGCCAACTCCTTGGTTTTGCACCCCTCCCTGTCACCAGTGCCTCGTTCCAGGACCCTATTTAGCCTGGACTTTAGCCTTGAGTCTCCCTGGGAAGCTGAAGTGCTGCAGGGAAATCCAATGGAGCTCTGCAGGTCTTTTTGCTACTTCCCTGCTCTGAACTCAGTATGTCTCAATGACTTACCGGGGGGGGGGGGGTCTCCCAGGGGGTTAATACAGTTGAATAATCAATGTAGTCTAGCAATTTAAGTGTTAAAAACGTGAAGTATTAAAATGAACATACTACCGCGCATCCTGTTCCTGTTTCAGGCCCTGCCGATACAGGTCGCTAAATCACAGCTGGCTCCGCTACAAAAGGCAATAGGAGATTTCGTTTGGCACAACAAGAGGCACAGGATAGCCAGACAGGTGCTTTACAGACGCAAAGATAGAGGCGGGCTTGGCCTCCCAAACCTATACTTCTATTACCTGGCTGCTCAACTGACGCAGATTGCGATGTGGCACTCACCACCCGCCGAGAGGAGATGGGTGGACATAGAGTCCATGATGGTTGGATCCGACGTCCCCCAATTCGCCATGTGGGCCTCTAAAGACAGCAGACCTATCATACGGACGACGTGCCCGGCGGTCCTTAACTCTATTCACATTTGGGACCGTAGCAGATCCAAATACTCTCTCGCATCCACACCGTCCCCTCTCACTCCAATACTGCGGAACCGCGATTTTCCTCCAGGAATGGCACCTCGGGAATTTAAACGAATAGAAAAAACTGGACTACAGAGGATTCAACAGCTATACCGGAACGGAACCATAATTCAATTCACAGACCTCCAACAGGACTCCCACATGACCCCCGCAGATTTCTTTGGGTATCTTCAAATCCGGGACTATGCAAGACAAGCACACATAAAAGCGGCAGCTATGAAACAGATGACATTTTATGAATCAATGTGCCTACAAGGGGTAACTCCCAAGGGATCGATTACGCTCTTATACGCCCACCTAAGCGAGAAGAACAAGGAATGGGGAAACTTACCGTACACAGATAAATGGGAATCTGAATTGGGAGAAGTGCTCGAAGGCATTGAATGGCAAGAAATCTGGGAGGCAAACTCTAAGGCCTCCATATGCACCACTTTTCAGGAACAATCCTGGAAGACCATGCTACGATGGTATACCACCCCTATACAACTTTACCATATGCACAAAACGGAAACTGACAATTGTTTGAGAGGATGTGGCATGCACTGGCACTTATCTACATATGTGGTGGGAGTGCCCAAAAGTTCAGGCCTTTTGGACAGCAGTCAAAGATATACTGATACGGGTGTTTGGCAGGCCACTGCCCCTGAATCCGTGGACCTATCTGCTTAACAGATCTGTTGAGGGCTGGTCCAAACGAGAACAGCCATTAATACACAAAGTGACCCTAAGTGCTCGCAGGGCAATAGCCACGGCGTGGCTGTCGCCGGAAGGCCCTGATATTCAAACCATAGTACCCAAAATAAAGGACTGCAGGCTTATGGATGACCTGACAGCCAGGGTGAAGGGATCTGTGGAGAGATTCCTGAAACTATGGGAACCTTGGGACAATTGCGCTCTGGCCTGATCGGGGAGGCTAGTAAATAGGCCCGTGGCTATTTGACTGGGTGCGGACGGGAGTGGGGACCGTGTTTTTTCATTTCTGATCATTGTTCAGTGGTGTCCCCCTTCTCCCTCCTCCTCCTCCTCCTCCTCCTCCCCTCCATTCTTCTTTAAGCATCCTTTAAGGGACATTCTCCGACGGAAGTAGGTTCGTCCTTGTCTCGTACCTCTCAATTTCCTCATCTTTCTCTGAGGGGGACTGTTACAAAACGGTTACAGACAAGGATTATGTTGGTTCTTTTGTGCTGCTATTGCTTCGGTACTTGAATTCTACACTCATCTCCCGAATGGATTATATACACCGGTTCGTGAAACGAATAACAGACCACCCGGTCCCTGGCGTGTGCCGCCACTTAACCCCGGTCACCTCTCCAACTACCAAACGGCCGACCAACCGGCTGGGAGAATGTGTCACCAATTGATCACCCAGGGAGCTCCGGTTTGCGGTTAACCGCAGGCTAATTGACGGCCCCAGGATATATCCGTTCGTGCCTTATCTCCCGATGGTTAAACTACCGAAAGGGTCACGAACTGGGACCACCTACAACCTGGCGTGTGGCCTCAATTAGAATGTGGAATGTTGCGGTTAACTACAGGTTAACCACAGAAGCGTGTCCGCTAAAGAAACTTCTATATTCACCATGAAGATCCTATCTACAGATCTCAAGCTCCTAAAGGAATAACAAGCAGCTGCTGACCCTGAAGAAATACAAAGCTGGAAAACAGAAAGGGGCAACCCTTAAAGACGGGCTGTACTCCAACACTCAAGTTCTGTTTACCCAAAAACATGTACTGGGCAGTGGTCCAGTGGGCCCATAGAGCTTTGTACCTATCCAAGACCCTCATGAACTCTTTGATCAATAAATACTCTGAAGCACCTAGAATTACCCCTCTGATCAACAGTTACTGTCGATCCTGTGCCGTTTGTGCCAAGGACAACTCAGGCAGAAAAAGGAGGAAAGTCCTAAGCATCTAGCTAAACTTCACTATCCCTTTCAAGAATCCAAGTGACTATATCCAGGTGCCAAAGAGTTGCCGGTTCAAATATGCAATAGTTATAATAGACATTTTGTCAGGATGGCCAGAGGCCTAGCCGGTCATCAATGTGACGACCAAGACCATATACCCAGTAATGCATCGTGAAAGTTGCAGAGATCACTCAGTGGATTCACCATTCCAGATTCAAGACTCTCTCTGCAACATGGGAAGTAACATTTGTTGATCTTGACAAACCTTTGACTCTAAAGGAAAAGTTACTTGTTAGAAGAAAGAAAAAAAAATGATATCAACAAGTAGGTGTTTTGAAGGCCATAATAACGCCTGACCACCTGCCATCGATGGAAAGCAGAGGACCCCAAAAGGAGACCTCGTGAAGCTAAAGAGATTCAGACGCCAAGCTTCTTTAGGATTATCTGCCCATCTTGAGTTTGTGGTGATATTAATATTGACTAAATGATCTGAGTCCACCTACACTGACGTAACATGGGACAGGTTTCATACTACGATGAATAAGTAAATGTGCCCTAGCCAAGGTTATTATGTCCACACACATAATACATGACGAGGTACTCTTGACACACCACATTCATGCTTCAGAACAAAAAGGAGCACCCCTGTAAAGGAAAGGTTGACCTGCACACACACACACATATATATATATATATATATATATATATATATATATATATATATATATATATATATATATATATATATATATATATATATTTATGCCATAGGTGTGCCAAGGGGGGTACCAGATGATTTCACAGTTAAAGAGAAGTTTGAGTCCATTTTCCCAACCGTCACTGCTAATGATATTTTGATTTGCATTTATTATATCTATTATAGCCAACAGCGCTTTGTTAATTATACTAGAGATGCCTTACAAGAGCTGGCTTAACTCTTACAAGACCAGCCGGGATAACAGTGAGTGAAACACCTACATTATAGAGGACTGTGCTTTATCCAGAGGAGCAAAATTGATGCGTTCCTGTAGCTCCCTAATGACAGGTGCTCTGAACAGTAGGTCTTACTGCCAGAGGGCCCAATTCTTTAGATTCTAGCTCCGATAGTTTGGCGTCCATACGGAACGGAGCCTTTACCTGCGTACGGTGCAGAACCGCATTAGCATCGTCTAGAAGGCACATGGGGCATAGTGCCCAATCTCGCATGATGGCTAGGTCCAGGTTCGTACCCACCATGTAGACCTCGTCCGCCAGGACCAACATCCTGCGCAAGGGACCCAGCATATCCCGTTGTCTATCCTGCGCTTAGCGGAGGCTTTCCTGGGGTCCCGACCCATAGAAGTAAAGTACGAGGCCACCAGGGGCCAAAATCCGTGGCCGCTGCCACCTCGTCCGGCAGGATGGGCCTGGGGTAGTCCGCCCCCAGCTTCTCGCGGGCCTCCCCTTAAGGGATCTGCGGATCCAGTAGTGCACGAAATGTGCCGAGTGGCCGGGCAGTGACCATTCCGAGGTCCTGTGGCGTCTGATAGACCGAGGGTTAAACAGATGAACTCCTGTAGCGTCCAATAGACATCGTCCCCCAGCATCGCCGTGGAGGCCTCTGTCGCCGGCGCGTCTTCATCCACCCAGCGCCAACCGGGACCCTCCCCACGGTCCTCATCCCAATCATCTCCCTCATCCGAGGGAGACTGGTCTGCCCGCCACTCCTCCAGCAGGCCAATGTAGGGGGGGTAAGGAGGCCACCTCCCCTGCGCCCGAAAGGCGGGGGCGCCTGGCCGGTGAGGTTCGACAACCTCGAACCATGTCGCTTCGCCGGAGCCTTGTCCTTCAAGGAGCGTGGTTCAGGGCCTTCACCCTTCAAATAGCGCATGTGCGCACTTGCCTGTTCTCTTTCATGAGAGTCTGACTCAGCCGAGTCGTCTGCCAAGCAGGGGGATCCTCTCGCACCCCTGTCCGGTTGTGATTGCGGGAGGGCCCTAGCCAGGGCTGTCTCCACAGTGGCGGACAGCGCCGCATTAATCAATGCCTGCAACTTCTGCTCCTGCGCAGAAGGCCTCCATAATGTCCGAGATGATTGTAGGTGATACCTAAGGATATAGATAACAGGTATCCCCAGCAGGCAGTAGGGGCCGCACCTCTATAATTGTCAGAGGCAAGTCTTAACGCATGCCGGCTCAATAACAGGGGTCCAGGAATGGAGCCGCCAGGCCAGTAGCATGCGTAATATGGCACAGACAACGCAGGCCAAATCATGGGGCACAGACAAGGCTGGCCAATCAAGGGGCACTGACAGAGCAGGCCAATCATAGGGGCACAGACAAAGCCGGCCAATATATGGGCACGGGAGGCACCGGCCCAGTGGTACATGGAGGCAGGAAATCCTTCTAGTAGGCATGCAGAAATAACCTGGCCACTAGGTCGTGTAGGGTACAGCTGAAACAGGGTCCCCAGATAAGTCCCAGGTCGGTGTGGTGTAGGGTAATTACAACGGGGCCCATGAAGGGTGCATGCAAAGTCACTGCAGCAAGCAGTCCTAGAGCCATCAAGGCAGAATGTAGTAGGGCATGGATAATTTATAGTACAGTGCAACATGCGCTGGAAAAGGAGAAACCTGCACAAAACCAGAAATGGTACCAGTAGAGGGCACCCTGATCTGAAACCAGGGACCCCATGGGAAACCACCATGTGGGGTAACCTGATACCATCACCACTGAGCTATCCCCCCACTGAGCGAAAGAAAACTGAGATATATACCCCCACCAGGGGGATGGGGCAAAGGAATGGGCAGCCCAAACCATGGGAAAAACAGGGGGATATGCGCCTTTAAGCGCTGAGAAAAACCTTGTGGAAAAGAAAAAACTGAAATATATACCCCCAACAGGGGGATGGGGCAAAGGATTGGGCAGACCAAAACAAGGGGCAAACAGGGGGTTAAGCGCCTTTAAGCATTTCCATAAACTACATATTCAACCTGCAAGCCATTAGAATATATTGCTCTATGTCAGCACAACAGGGACCACAGAAGGGGATAAGCGCCTTTAAGCGCTGAGAAACCCCGCGGCATGCCCAGCCCAGAGCCGTGCGCCCCGGCTCCGACCACGTGGTCGCGGGGAAATGCGCTTGCGAGCAGAAGCTCTCTGGGAACATGAGGCTCCCTGTACCCGCTCCACGCCGACCGCTGGAGAGCACAATGCGAGCGGCGACGCGAGCAGGACAGGCAGCAGGACAGATGAGTCCCGCTCGGCGCCAAAAAACAGCGGGCGGGAATCCACACGTGGGGCCGCTGGAGTCTTTCTCCGCGGCCCCGGCGGTCGGCACGGGAGGCAGTCAGACGACCGCTTCCCGGCGACCAGCCACAAAAACCAAATCAAAGAAGGGAAAATAAACATACAGAAAAGAAAGGGAAAAGGAGAAAAACATATAGTGAGGAAACATAAAACACGGGCACACACGAAGTAAAGGGGGTGGAAAAAAACAGTAGAAAGAAGGGAACTGTGAAATAGAAAAACTGTATAAATAATGGAAGAAAATAGAAGAATTGCAAAAAATACACAGCAATAAGTAGCCCAAATAAATATGTAATAAACACACAGCCACCCAAGTAAAAACAGGAGGCAGTGGTACTCTGACCTGTACTGTTCTGCGGAGCAGCAAAGAAAGAGGAAATGGTGGCTTAGGAGGAGCCTTATATAGATACCTTATGTTTTTGTCTTTGGTGTTTATCTCTCTATGTTAAGGTGCTGCTGTGGAGTTCTAGTAAAGAGAGACTTAAGCAAATATTCGCCTCCTGTCATGCTATAAAATTCTATGTTATCTCTGACAATGCTTATGATGTAATTGTGCTTTATAAGGGGTCGCCTGCCCCTCTGAAAAAACATTCTAGAGTATTTCATTAACCTGAAACATGTGTCTGGTGTGAATTACTTCAGGGAGCATGCACGCATTGTTTCTTAATTTGGCCAGGGGCAAATACACAAAATAATCAATTTATTGATTGATTTCCACTTCATCTATACCCTACTTGTTTCTACTTCTACTTCTTCATAATAATACTGAGTATCTAAACGCTGATAATAAACATGTCGCTCTTTATAATAATACTGAGTATCTATACACTGATAATAAACATGTCGCTCTGTATAATAATACTGAGTATCTATACACTGATAATAAACATGTCACTCTGTATAATAATACTGAGTATCTATACACTGATAATAAACATGTCGCTCTGTATAATAATACGGAGTATCTATACGCTGATAATAAACATGTCGCTCTGTATAATAATACTGAGTATCTATACGCTGATAATAAACATGACGCTCTGTATAATAATACTGAGTATCTATACGCTGATAATAAGCCTGTCGCTCTATATAATAATACTGAGTATCTAAACGCTGATAATAAACATGTCGCTCTGTATAATAATACTGAGTATCTATACGCTGATAATAAACATGTCGCTCTGTATAATAATACCGAGTATCTATACACTGATAATAAACATGTCGCTCTGTATAATAATACTGAGTATCTATACGCTGATAATAAACATGTCGCTCTGTATAATAATACTGAGTATCTATACGCTGATAATAAACATGTCGCTCTTTATAATAATACTGAGTATTTATACACTGATAATAAACATGTCGCTCTGTATAATAATCCTGAGTATCTATATACTGATAATAAACATGTCGCTCTGTATAATAATACTGAGTATCGATACGCTGATAATAAACATGTCGCTCTTTATAATAATACTGAGTATCTATACGCTGATAATAAACATGTCGCTCTGTATAATAATACTGAGTATCTATACGCTGATAATAAACATGTCGCTCTGTATAATAATACTGAGTATCTATACACTGATAATAAACATGTCGCTCTGTATAATAATACTGAGTATCTATACACTGATAATAAACATGTCGCTCTGTATAATAATACTGAGTATCTATACACTGATAATAAACATGTCGCTGTATAATAATACCGAATATCTATACGCTGATAATAAACATGTCGCTCTGTATAATAATACTGAGTATTTATACGCTGATAATAAACATGTCGCTCTGTATAATAATACTGAGTATCTATACACTGATAATAAACATGTCGCTCTGTATAATAATACTGAGTATCTATACACTGATAATAAACATGTCGCTCTGTATAATAATACTGAGTATCTATACGCTGATAATAAACATGTCGCTCTGTATAATAATACTGAGTATCGAAACGCTGATAATAAACATGTCGCTCTGTATAATAATACTGAGTATCTAAACGCTGATAATAAACATGTCGCTCTGTATAATAATACTGAGTATCTATACACTGATAATAAACATGTCGCTCTGTATAATAATGCTGAGTATCTATACGCTGATAATAAACATGTCGCTCTGTATAATAATACTGAGTATCTATACGCTGATAATAAACATATCGCTCTGTATAATAATACTGAGTATCTATACACTGATAATAAACATGTGGCTCTGTATAATAATACGGAGTATCTATACACTGATAATAAACATGTCGCTCTGTATAATAATACGGAGTATCTATACGCTGATAATAAATATGTCGCTCTGTATAATAATACTGAGTATCTATACGCTGATAATAAATGTCGCTCTGTATAATAATACTGAGTATCTATACGCTGATAATAAACATGTCACTCTGTATAATAATACTGAGTATCTATACGCTGATAAGAAACATGTCGCTCTGTATAATAATACTGAGTATCTATACACTGATAATAAACATGTCGCTCTGTATAATAATACTGAGTATCTATACACTGATAATAAACATGTCACTCTGTATAATAATACTGAGTATCTATACACTCATAATAAACATGTCACTCTGTATAATAATATGGAGTATCTATACACTGATAATAAACATGTCGCTCTGTATAATAATACTGAGTATCTATACACTGATAATAAACATGTTGCTCTGTATAATAATACTGAGTATCTATACGCTGATAATAAACATGTCGCTCTGTATAATAATACCGAGTATCTATACACTGATAATAAACATGTCGCTCTGTATAATAATACTGAGTATCTATACGCTGATAATAAACATGTTGCTCTGTATAATGATACCGAGTACCTGTTATGTTTGATGATAGCTGACTTACAATAACATACCGTCTATTAATCAGCCAGGATTTATTGATCACAAGTCACATATTATGTTCGATCCCTTTGTTGATATACACATTCCTGCTGTAACATACACCCAACATGGCCGAACTCCATACACACACTGGGAAGAGAGCAAATCTAGGGGGTGTATCCATCCCAGCATGCCTTGCACACTTACTACAGGAGCTGGTTAGGGAAAAACTGTGCATTGTGCAAAGCTCCCCTAGAGGGGACTGCTGGTATACACCACAGTATCCACATAATAATGTAATCACTAGTGTGTATAATAATACAGAGTATCTATACGCTGATAATAAACATGTCGCTCTGTATAATAATACTGAGTATCTATACACTGATAATAAACATGTCACTCTGTATAATAATACTGAGTATCTATACACTGATAATAAACATGTCGCTCTGTATAATAATACTGAGTATCTATACACTGATAATAAACATGTCGCTCTGTATAATAATACTGAGTATCTATACGCTGATAATAAACATGTCGCTCTGTATAATAATACTGAGTATCTATACACTAATGATAAATGTATCGCTCTGTAATATAATCCTGAGCATCTATACGCTGATAATAAACATTTCGCTCTGTATAGTAATAATACGGAGTATCTATTTGCTGATAATAAACATGTCGCTCTGTATAATAATACTGAGTATCTATACGCTGATAATAAACATGTCGCTCTGTATAATAATACCGAGTATCTATACACTGATAATAAACATGTCGCTCTGTATAATAATACTGAGTATCTATACACTGATAATAAACATGTCGCTCTGTATAATAATACTGAGTATCTATACGCTGATAATAAACATGTCGCTCTGTATAATAATACTGAGTATCTATACGCTGATAATAAACATGTCGCTCTGTATAATGATACCGAGTACCTGTTATGTTTGATGATAGCTGACTTACAATAACATACCGTCTATTAATCAGCCAGGATTTATTGATCACAAGTCACATATTATGTTCGATCCCTTTGTTGATATACACATTCCTGCTGTAACATACACCCAACATGGCCGAACTCCATACACACACTGGGAAGAGAGCAAATCTAGGGGGTGTATCCAACCCAGCATGCCTTGCACACTTACTACAGGAGCTGGTTAGGGACAAACTGTGCATTGTGCAAAGCTCCCCTAGAGGGAACTGCTGGTATACACCACAGTATCTACATAATAATACTGAGTATCTATACACTAATAATAAACGTATCGCTCTGTATAATAATACTGAGTATCTATACGCTGATAATAAACATGTCGCTCTGTATAATAATCCTGAGTATCTATATACTGATAATAAACATGTCGCTCTGTATAATAATACTGAGTATCTATACGCTGATAATAAACATGTCGCTCTGTATAATAATACAGAGTATCTATACGCTGATAATAAACATGTCGCTCTGTATAATAATACTGAGTATCTATACGCTGATAATAAACATGTCGCTCTGTATAATAATCCTGAGTATCTATATACTGATAATAAACATGTCGCTCTGTATAATAATACTGAGTATCTATACACTGATAATAAACATGTCGCTCTGTATAATAATACTGAGTATCTATACGCTGATAATAAACATGTCGCTCTGTATAATAATACTGAGTATCTATACACTGATAATAAACATGTCGCTCTGTATAATAATACTGAGTATCTATACACTGATAATAAACATGTCGCTCTGTATAATAATACTGAGTATCTATACACTGATAATAAACATGTCGCTCTGTATAATAATACTGAGTATCTATACCATGGGTCGTCAACCTGGTCCCTACCGCCCACTAGTTGGCGTTTTACGATTTCAGGTGGGCGGTAGGGATTTCCAGGTTTTGACGACCTGACGACCGGGCGGGCGGGTGCGAGCCGGCGGTACCTCTGCGACTGGGTACCGCCGTGACAATTTGCGGCCCCGGCCCGCGCGGCAAACCGCCGGGGCTGCATATGGAGGGGTCCATCGGGTGGCCCATGCTGTCAGGGCCACCCGATGGATGTGGATTGTGAGGGGGCCCGGTCAGCGCTGGGCGCTTTAACAGCGCAACCGGGCCCCCTGTGATGACATCGCAGAGCTGGGAGGAAGTGACTGCACGTCACTCCTCCCAACTAACAGTGAGAGCCGCGCGGGAGGAAGACCAGGGAGTCAGAGTGGGAACTCTGACTCCCATCCACCTGAGCCACCACTGGACCCCAGGGAAAGTCACCCTCCTGAATCTAAAAGGTAGGAAACAGGAGGGTGACTTAAATATAATGTGTGTGTCTTTGTATGTATGTCTTGTGTGTGTGTCTGTATATATTTGTGTCTTGTGTGTGTGTCTGTATATATTTGTGTCTTGTGTGTGTGTCTGTATATATTTGTGTCTTGTGTGTGTGTGTATGTATGTGTGACTGTCTGTTGGTATGTGTGTCTTGTGTGTATGTGTGTCAGTTTTCCTGTATGTGTGTGTGTATGTATGTATGTGTGTGTGTATGTATGTATGTCTGTATGTGTTGTGTGTGTGTCTGTATGTGTCGTGCGTCGTGTGTGTATGTATGTATGTCTGTATGTGTTGTGTGTGTGTCTGTATGTGTCGTGCGTCGTGTGTCGTGTGTGTGTATCTGTGTATCTGTATGTGTGTCTGTGTGTGTGTCTGTATGTGTCGTGTGTGTGTATCTGTGTATCTGTATGTGTGTCTGTGTGTGTGTCTGTGTATGTGTCTGTGTGTGTGTGTGTATGTGTCGTGTGTGTGTGTGTATGTGTCGTGTGTGTGTGTGTGAATCATGTGTGTGTGTATGTATGTGTCGTGTGTGTGTATGTGTGTCTGTATTTGTGTATGTGTGTCTGTATTTGTGTATGTGTGTCTGTATTTGTGTATGTGTGTCTGTATTTGTGTGTCTGTATTTGTGTGTGTGTCTGTGTGTGTGTGTCTGTATGTGTGTCTGTATGTGTGTCTGTATGTGTGTCTGTATGTGTGGACATTTTTTCAACCAAAAAGATGCATTAGTGGGCGGTAGGTAAAAAAAGGTTGACTACCACTGATCTATACGCTAATAAACATGTCGCTCTGTATAATAATACTGAGTATCTATACGCTGCTAATAAACATGTCGCTCTGTATAATAATACTGAGCATCTATACACTGATAATAAACATGTCGCTCTGTATAATAATACTGAGTATCTATACGCTGATAATAAACATATCGCTCTGTATAATAATACTGAGTATCTATACAATGATAATAAACATGTCGCTCTGTATAATAATATTGAGTATCTATACACTGATAATTAACATGTCGCTCTGTATAATAATACTGAGTATCTATACACTGATAATAAACATGTCGCTCTGTATAGTAATACTGAGTATCTATACACTGATAATAAACATGCGGCTCTATAGAATAATACTGAGTATCTATACACTGATAATAAACATGTCGCTCTGTATAATAATACTGAGTATCTATACGCTGATAATAAACATGTCGTATAATAATACTGAGTATCTATACGCTGATAATAAACATGTCGTTCTGTATAATAATACTGAGTATCTATACACTAATAATAAACATGTCGCTCTGTATAATGATACCGAGTACCTGTTATGTTTGATGATAGCTGACTTACAATAACATACCGTCTATTAATCAGCCAGGATTTATTGATCACAAGTCACATATTATGTTCGATTCCTTTGTTGATATACACATTCCTGCTGTAACATACACCCAACATGGCCGAACTCCATACACACACTGGGAAGAGAGCAAATCTAGGGGGTGTATCCAACCCAGCATGCCTTGCACACTTACTACAGGAGCTGGTTAGGGACAAATTGTGCATTGTGCAAAGCTCCCCTACTGCTGGTATACACCACAGTATCCACATAATAATATAGTCACTAGTGTGTATAATAATACTGAGTATCTATACGCTGATAATAAACATGTCGCTCTGTATAATAATACTGAGTATCTATACGCTGATAATAAACATGTTGCTCTGTATAATAATACTGAGTATCTATACGCTGATAATAAACATGTCGCTCTGTATAAGAATACGGAGTATCTTTACACTGATAATAAACATGTCGCTCTGTATAATAATACTGAGTATCTATACCAGTGAAGGCGAACCTTTTTGAGCCTGAGTGCCCAAACCGCAATACATGCCAACTTTTTTTTCCCTAAAGTGCCAACACGGCAATTGCGTGTGTGTGTGGGGGTGCATGTGTGTAAGGGGTGCTGTGCGTGTGTGTGTGGGGGGGGAGCTGTGTGTGTGTGTGGGGGGAGCTGTGTGTGTGTGGGGGGGTGCTGTGTGTGTGTGGGGGGGGTGCTGTGTGTGTGTGGGGGGGTGCTGTGTGTGTGTGGGGGGGGGTGCTCTGTGTGTGTGGGGGGGTGCTGTGTGTGTGTGGGGGTTGCTGTGTGTGTGGGGAGGTGCTGGGTGTGGGGGGGTGCTGTGTGTGTGGGGGGGTGCTGTGTGTGTGGGGGTGCTGTGTGTGTGGGGGGTGCTGTGTGTGTGTGTGTGGGGGTGCTGTGTGTGTGTGGGGGGGTGCTGTGTGGGGGGGGTGCTGTGTGTGTTTGTGGGGGGTGCTGTGTGTGTTTGTGGGGGGTGCTGTGTGTGTTTGTGGGGGGTGCTGTGTGTGTGTGTGTAAACAGTAAATAGTATTGCAGCAATAATATCGTCCGTGTAAGTGCTGTTTGTGCGTGAAAAATGCAAAAAACTTAACTTTTACTGGCGATATCATCGTTGTAATACATTTTACTGTTTTGAAACACTAATATTTGTGTTCAGCGAAGTCTCCCGAGTAAAACAGTACCCCCCATGTACAGGTTTTATGGTGTCTTGGAAAGTTATAGGGTTAAATATAGTGCTAGCAAAATAAATTCCCTATACTTTCGGCATGGGTTGTCAGGCAGGCCCCGCTAATTGTAATTAATTAGGATACCTAATTATGTAAAATTATGACATAAATATATGTGTAGAATTAATATATATATATATATATATTTTTTTTTTTAAAATATTTTTATTTATATATAGGTATATATATATATATAGTGATATATACGTATATATTTATGTATATAGATATATATATATATTTTGTTCTACGTGTATTTTTATATATATATATATATATATATATATATATATATATTAATATCACAATACAGTTGGAACTAAATAAAACATTATATATTTAATATTTTTTTTTTTACGTATTTACATATTTTTTTATATTATATATAAATATATAACAATAATTATATATATATATTTAATCAGTATCAGTCTACGTGTAATTTGATATTAATATACATAATTATATATATATTTTTTTTTTTACACTTATTTTAACTGTTGTTTATTTGAATTTAGCCAGCAGGGGGACTAACTGTCATTACAGGCAGTCCCCCTGCTGGCATTGCTGCAGCCAGCTATCCCGGCCATGTGATTGTGAGGTCCTCGCAAGGACCTCACTCTCAAATGGCCCGGGGAGGGGCTGAAGAGGACGGAGGTGCCGCGGGGGGCTCCCTGGGAGTCCCCCCAACCGCGATCGCCGGCGTGGGATCGTCGGCGACCGGGTAAGTGAAAAAAAAACGGAGGGCGTACAATTATGTCCGGCGGCGTTTAGAGCCGCTTTAAAAAGGACGTAATTGTACGCCTCCGGTCTTAAGGGGTTAAAAAACTGAAATAGAAAATCCACAGTAGGCAATCATTACTTACCCAGTATAACAGTGCATATGTATTTGCTAGAATTGGGCAGTGCTACATTTCAGCGCAAAACAGACCTTAGATCATTCGTATATATTAAATCTACCAATGCTGTGCTTTGTCGTAAGTTGGTGCATAAAGAACCCAACTTTAGACCTCTCTGTGGGAAATGAACGTGGATACATCTCAAAGTGAAACTCTATTTGGTTAATGAACCCTCTGCATGTCTTAGAATCCCCTCCATACCTAGGAGGAGGTGTAAAATGGGCCGAAGTATTAGGCAAAGTAGATACTTCAGGAAGCAGGGGTGTAGGAGGGTTAGGTGTGGTTGCTGGAATGGTTCTAGCTAAGAGCGTCTGGAGAGCCTGAGCTATCTGATCCATACGGTGATCCTGCTCTATAAATCTAGCCTCATGGGACGCCATCTGTTGAGCTAAATCTGCGGGGTCCATGGCCCTATCGTAATGTAACGAGAATATACCCCTACACGCAGGATCCAACTAAACAGAAGACAGCACAGAGGAGAGATACGTCTACCGGATCTTAGAGTGGCCGGACTCGACGTATATAGGAGAAGTACTGAGTCAGGAACGATCCGAGGTCAAGGGCACAAAGAGACAGCGTAAACGAGAACTAGCCGGGGTCTGGTACACAGGAATCAGCAAGCCGGCAAACAGAACAGACAAGGATAAAGCGAAAACGAAGTCAGAATACAAAGCCAAGGTCAAATACGGAGGAACACAACTGAACACAACAAGCGCTAAAGGGAACTGTAGCAGAAACCACGATAGGGCAAGGAACTAAGGGAAAAGGGTAAGTATAAGTAGCCTCCAAACTAATGTGATTGGCTCCTGTCACTTCCACACCCCCAAAAGGTAAGTGTATGGGGTGATTGGCATGACAGGAGCCAATAAGAGCCTTTTTGCAATTTAGGCTCCCACTGTCTCTTTAAGAGCGCGCCCGAGACTTGCGGCGCGCTCTTAGCTTCAGGCGGGACACGTGACCGCGTCGCGCGGTCACTGCCCGTCTTCCTGTTAGGAGAGTCGGATGAGCCGCGTGCGGCTCATGGAGCCGCAGGACCGCGCGCGGCTTGAAGAGAGGACCGCGGCCGGCCCCCGGATAAGGTAAGTAACGCTACACACAGAGCCTATAGTGGGTACATATACCGAGGCTGTGCTCTCACAGCAACTAACACATAGAGCATATAGTGGATACATACACTGAGGCCGTGTCCTCATAGTAACTCACACACAGAGCATATAGTGGACATACACACTGAGGCGATGTCCCCACAGCAACTCCTACATAGAGCATATAGTGGATACATACACACACACACATATATATATATATATATATACACACATACTGAGGCCGTGTACTCATTGTAACTTATACCAAGAGCACATAGTGGATACATATACTGAGGCTGTGACCTCATAGTAACTCATACAAAGAACATATAGCGGACACATACACTGAGGCCGTGTCCCCACAGAAACCCATACATATAGCATATAGTGGATACATATACTGAGGCTGTGTCCTCACAGTAACTCATACAAAGAGCATATAGTGGATACATATACTGAGGCTGTGTCCTCACAGTAACTCATACAAAGAGCATATAGTGGATACATATACTGAGGCTGTGTCCTCACTGTAACTCATACATAGAGCATATAGTGGATACATATACTGAGGCTGTGACCTCATAGTAACTCATACAAAGAGCATATAGCGGACACATACAATGAGGCCGTGTCCCCACAGAAACCCATACAAGGAGCATATAGTGGATACATATACTGAGGCTGTGTCCTCACAGTAACTCATACATATAGCATATAGTGGATACATATACTGAGGCTGTGACCTCATAGTAACTCATACAAAGAGCATATAGCAGACACATACACTGAGGCCGTGTCCCCACAGAAACCCATACAAGGACCATATAGTGGATACATATACTGAGGCTGTGTCCTCACTGTAACTCATACATAGAGCATATAGTGGATACATATACTGAGGCCGTGTCCTCACTGTAACTCATACATAGAGCATATAGTGGGTACATATACTGAGGCCGTTTCTGTCATGGCAAGGGTGCATAATTTAGTATTGCACTATGAAATATTATCCTTTAATGTAATTTGTGTAGTGAAGATGCTATTGCTGAGGTCAACAGGGGTTACATCTTTTGAAGCTGGGACCACCCACAGAGGTCAGATGACAGAAGGGGTAGTATGAATGGCATAGGAATGTGAAAAGGATTTTACTACATGGACGGGAAGTAATTAAGACTCTGCAAGGTGTGAGGTTCTACACTTGGAAAAAGTCTGAATGTCTCTTCATCCATTTGGCCTGTACCTTGTAAGTGATGAGTACATCTCTTTGATATGTAAATGCCATTAGCTTTGTTCCAGTATCATACCCAAAGGAAGGACAAAAACATTCATATTTACCCCACAGAATAATAATAAAGCCTCATTTTTATTATATTTGGAATGGGACAAGCCCAATTTTTTATTTAAGCCTAAACATGAGTTGCCCAACTTAAACCGTGTGGCAGTAGTTGTGATGTCTGTCCTATTGGATCGTGGGCGGGGCGTGCAACATGTCTATGGAATGGGAAAACAATAACAAATTCATAGAGGCAATTATTATTTCTGTGGCAAGTACAGTAGAGGAGATAAAACCAAAAGTTTATATTTGGCTTGTTGTTTCTGGAACAAAGGAGGTGGTCACTTAGTATCTCCATAGGTACGCCCCTGGGTGAGGTGTGATAATTCCACAGGGTATATCTCCTGTGATCCTGAAGGGTGGTAGTGTACTTGCTTGGGGCCAAGATCTAATTTTGAGTGAGTCACCATCATCCTTCCTTGCCAGAGACCCCCTGGACAGAAGTTGTACTTTGAAAAACCTAAGTGAGTGAGTAATTAGGACTTCTGTATTTTATCCTTTTTGTTTTTATCTGTTGTTGGTGTAAATAATTTGTTTATTATATATTGTTATATGCACTGTGACTATTTTTGCTCATAATAAACATTCATTTATTAAGTTCTACCTTTGTCTGGTTAAGAATCACGTTACCTCAAGAGACTAGTTAGTATTTTTGTAATTCCTTAAATATTGTACTAAGTAATATTTGATTGGTTTTATTGTTGATTTACCTGGGGGACCAAGGCACCCCATTTATAAATTGTCTCGGTGGTGGCAGCGTTAAAATAGTAATAGTTATATTATTATGTTTAAGTGTGGGTGGTGTTAAAAAGGGGGATTTTGTCATTATTTCCGGTCTAGTGCAGACAAATAGTGTACTTTAACCCTTTCACCGCCACAACTACGTCACGCACACTCTTGGAGTAGGGTGCGTTCGTGACAGTGTCCTCATAGTAACTCATACCTAGAGCATATACCGGACACACACTGAGACTTTATACCAATTCATATATTAGAGCATATAGTGGAAAGATACCGATGCTGTATCACCACCAGTTCATGAACAGATACTGAGGCCCGGTGGTCTCCTGTGCAGTATATTCTTCCTCTGTCTGCAAAAGCCCGCTTATTTGTGATAATGCACATGAAAACAGCAATCAATGCCACATATCTTGATAGAAACCAGTGTGTGTGTGGACTTGGAGTTAGGTTTTTAAAACCTGTCATATACATGTGTGTACTTCAAACAGTATAGCCCTTTGCCCAGACGAAATCATAAGATATTTTAATAAAATACTTATCTTCTCTAGATAAATTTGTTGTCATCATAGGCGTGCGCAGCCTGTTGCATTAGGGTGTGCACCCTAAAGTACAAACACACGCCGCGTGTATATGTATTTTTATATACACATACACACACATACATATATTTACATACATGCATACACACAAATATACATAGATGCAGTGTGTGTGATTGTGAGCAGTGCAGCGTGTAAGGGGTGCAGTGTGTTTGATTGCGAGGGGTACAGTGTGTGTGTAATTGTGAAAGGTACAGTGTGTTGTAATTGTGAAGGGTGCAGTGTGTATGATTGTGAAGGGTACAGTGTGGTTAATTGTAAGGGGTACAGTGTGTGTAATTGTGAGGGGTACAGTGTGTGTAATTGTGAGGGGTACAGTGTGTGTGATTGTGAGGGATGCAATGTGTGTGGGGTACAGTGTGTATGATTGTGAGGGGTGCACTCTGTGGGCGACAGGGGTTAGGTGGTTGGAGGGGCAGTGACAGGGGGTAGCGGGTGGAGGAGCAGCGACAGGGGCTAAGGGGGGTAGAGGGACAGGTGGTGGGGGGGGTCGAGGGGCAGTGACAGGAGGTAGCAGGGGTAGATGGATAGTGACAGGGGTTGGGGTAGAGGGGCAGAGTAAGGGGTTAGGGGTAGTGACAGGGGTTAGGGGTAGAGGGGCAGTAACAGGGGGTGTGGGTGAGTGGAGGGGCAGTGACAGGGGGTAAGGGGGTAGTAACAGGTGTTGGGGTTGGGGGTACTGACAGGGGTTGGGGGTACTGACAGGGGTAAGGGGGGTAGAGGGGCAGTAACAGGGGGTGTGGGGGAGTGGCAGGGGGTAGGGGAAGTGACAGGGGTTAAGGGGGTAGAGGGGCAGTAACAGGGGGTGTGGGGGAGTGGAGGGGCAGTGACAGGGGGTAGGGGGGTAGTGACATGGGTTAGGGGGGTTGAGGGGCAATGGCAGGGGGTAGGGGGGTAGTGACAGGGGTAAGGGGGGTAGAGGGGCAGTGACAGGGGTAAGGGGGGTAGAGGGGCAGTGACAGGGGTTAGGGGGGTAGAGGGGCAGTAACAGGGGGTGTGGGGGAGTGGAGGGGTAGTGACAGGGGTTGGGGGGTAGAGGGGCAGTGACAGGGGGTTGGATGGGGGGCAGTGAGTGACAGGGGGTAGAAGGGGGTGAGTGAATGGGGTGGGGGGCAGTGAGTAGATGGGGTGGGGGAGCAGTTAGTGACAGGGGGTAGAAGGGGGTTTATAAATACCTTCCCTGGTGGACCAGTGGGCGCCCTCTCTCTTCAGTCTGCAGCTCCGCTGGGAGTGAGCTGCAGACCACATGGTGAGTCTCGCGATCTCCAGTCAGAGCGTTGCCGCGGCAACGCTCTGACAGGCTGGAGATCGCGAGACACCTCAGTCTGCAGCTCACTCCCGACGGAGCTGCAGACTGAGGCCGGATCTCTGTCAGGGCAGACTGACAGGAGGGGCCTCGCACCCGGCGGCATTGTGGGCACGCCGCCGGGCCCCCTCCTGTGTCGGTTCGAGGACCCGACATGTCAGTCTGCCCAGAGGCAGTGCCGCACGGAGGTGTGATTAGGGTGTGCCCAGGCACACCCGGCACACCCCGTGCGCACGCCTATGGTTGTCATTATTGTAGTCTTATTAGTATTTAATTTATAGTTTGAATATTCAATATACTGGCCCAATATTCTTATCAATTCCGGCAGCGAGGATCTAGGATTCTGCAACATAAGCATAACGTCATCAGCATATTGATCTTATGTTCTAAATTATTACACCTAAGTCCCTTTATCTTCTCATTTTGCCTTATATCTTCTGCCAAAGGCTCGATGGTTAAAACATAAAGTAACGGGGACAGGGGACAACCCTGCCTAGTGCCATTCTTAATATTAAACCAGTCTGCCTCTAGTCCTGGGCCTATTGTCCTAGCGGAGGTAGCAGTGTATAATGCCATAATGGCATCATAGACTGCTCCAACTATGCCATACGATTTAAATGCATTTCCCAAAAAATCCCATCTGACCCTGTCAAACGGTTTCTCAGCGTCCAATGACAGGGTCAGAAGGGAAACATTCTTCCTGATCCCAACATCATGGACATCTAGTATTCCTCTGAGGCAACCTGAGGCTGCTCTGCCATGAACAAATCCGGCCTGGTCTTGATGTATCAAAGCAGGAATGCAGATTTTTAAGCAATCTGCTATAATCGAGGCATAGATCTTTACATTTCCATTAAGAAGAGATATTGGACGATAATTCGCCAATTTAGTTGGATCTTTATCCGGCTTCAAGATTAGAATAATATTCGCTTGGAGCATCTCTTTAGGGAATATACGATTTTTCACTATCTCGTTAAATATCCTAGCGAGACATACCGAGAGAGTATCTCTAAATATCTTATAAAATTATTTGAATAGCCATCTGGGCCAGGAGCTTTATTTATCTGTAACTTATTTATTCCTACTTTAATATCATCTGAAGTTATTGGTTTATTTATCTCATTAAGTTGTTCTCTAGTTATTTTTGGCATTTTTTATTTTTAAAGTATTCTGATGAGGGAGGTTGTTGTCCTGCAGATTCTAAATTATATAATCAAATTTTTTGGGGGAACAAAAACGTTTCCTTTTCAGTCTCAATTTTATGAATCCTCCTCAGTTGTTTTTTTATTTTTCAATTTATTTGTAAGCAACCTATCTACTCTGTTACTCTTATAATACTAGTTAATCTTTAAGTATTGTAAATTTCTCTTTTTCTCCTCAAATAATAATTCATTTATACTATTTTGCGTTAATGGCATTTTTATACTTATCTCCTGGGTTGGTGAGGTTTTATTTTCATTAGATAAATTATAATAATCTACATAAAGATGCTTCAGGGATTTTCCCTTTTTTTTTTATCAATAGTGTCCAATTTAATTAGATAGCCTCTTGTATCACATTTATATGCATTCCATACTACTGGAAGTGAAACTTCTCCACCCTCATTTTCCTGGAAAAATCTGTCATCTCCTCAATATATTCTCTATTTTCTTTGCTAGAAAGGATATTATCATTTAATCTCCAGTTTGTTCTTCTTGCACTATTATTCAGTATATCTAACTCCAGAATTATGGCATTGTGGTCGGACCATGTAACTTCATCTATAAGAACTTTTTTAGTACAATTGGCCAGGCCATCATTGCCCAAGAATAAATCAATTCTTGAGTATGAGAAATAGGATCTGGAGAAGCATTTGAAATCCCTCTCCACTGGATGGAACACACGCCATATGTCCATTAATCCGTATTTCCTAAGTATCTTTTGAAACTGAACAGCCTGTGAAGTTACTGCTTTATTTGGCCCAGAGAGGATTAATGTTTTCCTATCCAAATTAACATCCAATATATGATTAAAGTCCCCCGATAGAAGTAATTTTATATTTTTCAACTTTGTCTAAAAGATCATAGAAATACTTGTTAGAAGGATTATTAGGCGCATAAACGTTGACTAGAGTATAAATTTCTGTTTGAATTTTAATTATCAGTATTATAACTCTAGCTTCCTCATCTATTTCTTGGTAGATAATTTTAGCATTTATATCATCACTTATCATGATAGCTACCCCTCTTTTTCTCTGCTTCTCTAATGAGGCGGATACCACTATTGAGAACCTTTGTGGGATAAATGTTAGATTATCATCTCTTTTCCAATGCGTCTCCTGTAAAAAAATGATTTGAGCTTTTTCTCTCTTAATATAGTCAAACAGAATCGCTCTCTTATTAGGGGAATTTAGGCCCTGAGAATTTAACGATATCATTTTAACCATTACACTTTTTTAACCTCTTATAGAATTTCTCCAAGATCCAATATCCATATCTGTATTCTTGTTGAACTATTTTTATAAATTTCTTCCTAGTCTGAAAATGAGCCCCCGCTCCTATACCAGTCATACACCATCCCCTCATATAAGAGAGGCATTCATACAAATAACCCTGAGTCATGAACTCTAGGTATAGATCCATAAGGGAAAAAACCCTAATTGGAGTCTTGTCCTCATCAGGATAACTCTTAGATAAGGAGAAAATACGAGCTGAGCTATGACCATCCCTTATTAAATTATTACTTCGCCTTCTAAAGTGCCGTAGAAATATCCCAAACCTCCCCCCAACAACAATGTTAACCTGACCTTTTACTCTTCAAAATTTGAAATCACCTACTATAAGACAACCTGTCCCACTCTTTGGTCTCACAATTATTCGAAGTTCCCTCCCTTCTTTATCCCCGACTTTCACCTTAGAACCAGTGATGGGAATACTTCTATCTAATACTAAGTCTTTCTACACATGTGGTTCAAATTTATCATCTTGTGCAAGTGTTATATTTATCTATTTTCCTTATATCATTCCAAATGCTACAAAATTTGAAAAGGAGACCCTATTCTAATAAAAATTAACCCAGTGATGCATAAATGTCACATCCATTAATTCTATTACATGTTCATCTTAATACTTTATCTAACATCGAAATTTGAATAATCTTGTGTAAGTGTTAATTTTATCTGTTATCCTTTGTATTTGTTTAAAGTTCTACCCTATCATAGAAGGATACCCGATCCTAATAGATTTAAAATTAACCCAGTGATAAATAAATATCATTACCATTGATTCTCTTGCCTTATATTCCTCTTAATACTTTTCCTAACAGCAAGCCTTTATCAACAAACCAATGTGCTATTATATATCGTGATTTTCTCCTAAATCGTGAAAAGTGATTCAAATTCAGTTATTAACATACTAAACCTTTTTCGTTTAAATAAAATATTGGTTCAATCTAAATACAAATCAGGAGACTTCATGTTACTTATTTTAATTCTCTCCATAATTAAACCATATTTTCCAACCAATTTATAACCTTTTCAGGTGAGTCAAATGTGTGCATAATCCCATCTTTAGTAACTAAAAGTTTGGTTGGGAAACCCCATCGATATTTTAATTTATTTTCCCTTAAACGCAAGGTAGCTGGTAAGAATTGTTTCCTCGCTTTCCTTGTCTGGAAAGACAAATCCGGGAAGACCTTTATATCATTAAGTTTGCCTTGATCTCTTTTCCATTGTCTTGCCGCTTTTAAAAAAATTTCTCTAAAGGAATAAGAGTGACAGGCGATGATTATATCTCTTGGAAGATCAGCTGGTTTATATAGTCGGTGTGTTCTTTCAAGAAAGTCCATTTTATCATCAATATTTATTTTGAGAGCCTTAAAAAACTCTGCAAGATAAATTGCCAAATTTTCTTGTGAGATGGATTCAGGAATGTTTCTTATTCTGAGGTTATTTCTTCTACCTCTATCTTCTTTGCTTATAGAGCTCTCTTCCAAATCATTTATCTTCGTTTGTTGTTTCTCAATAATCTCACTTTGCTTCTGTAGGAGAAATTCTAAATTTTCTATTTTTTGTTTGTTGGTTTCGACTTTTTGACCGATCGACATTAATCTTGCTTTAGACTTGCAAAGCTCTCCTGCATTTCTATTTTTATTTGTTCCAGTTGTATATCTAGACATTCTTTTTTTTTTCTTTTATAATTCAGTATTTTTTGTGTGCTGCTTAACAGAAGGTATAGTTACTGTGACGAAACCAACCTCGCCACTGGGCATTGGAGAAGCCTGCTTGCTAGCCTCCTGCCCTGCGACTATGGCCCTGGGGTGTATTAACACTGTAAAAAGGGTATTTGGGCACAATGGATGTTTATATGCTGTTCCTGGCCCTTTAAATACTGTGGAGCAGTATTGCAACTTTAAATTGGCACTTCGGATACAGTCGAAGTGCCGAAGTGGCCGCCTTTCGACAAACGAACACGTGGCGGCGGCCATTTTAACTTATTCGAACGCGGTCAGCGGTGTGTGCAGCCAAATCTATGAAACTGTTTGCGGCTACCCAATTGCACGAACACCGCTGACCCGTACCTTCTTCGACACTGCGGCTGGAGACTAAGTCCCGTTCGAAGATTCGAACACTCGTTTGAATGGGACTTAGTCGTTTTTTCAGCCTGAAATAGACCGACCGCACAGCCCAAATCTATGGAACTGTTTTGGCCATGAAAATGTGCCTGGGGTCGGTCTTAAAGGACTTCCGACCAACTTTTTATCCACTGGAGGGATTTGTCTGATTTTTGAGAGTGTTTATGTTTAAAGTGTGCGGATTCTAAATATGTAATTTTTATGAAGATTGGATGTATGGTTTTAAAGCACATGTATAAAAACTGTATTTTTCCTGGCTGTAATAATTATGTTAACTGGTTATCTAAGGGGAGGGAATCTGTGGGTTGCAACCATTATGCTATTGGCTATTTTACACCTCCCCTGTGGGCGGTCTTATATGTGTAAAATGGAAATAAAAGCCAGACTGGGTGTGCTAGCACCTCAGATCATCTTGTACCTTCATGAACTTTCGGCTCATGTTTGGGGGATTGGAGAACTACACTCTGGGGATTGCTATAATCACTATACTCCCCAGGGTATAATCGCTGAGCTCTGCTAAGAGCTTGTTCCTGTTCCTGCTCTCTGGAATTCGGAGAGGTCCACCTACTGGAAGCTGGACCCTGGTCTTGGGTCCAGAGTGGGTGGAGTCGGCAAGACCCCAACCAAGCTGCGGCGGTTCGTGGGGTCAGCAGTGGTTATGGTGTCAGGCAGAGTGCTTGGAGACCTCGGAAAGCACTAGGAGCATCCGTCAGCGGAGGGTACCCAGTCGGGGTACCAGCAGTTCCGTTACAGTTACCACATGCAATAGTGAACATTATTTTATATATCAGCATCTGATTATCAACGCATATGTAGTAATTTGGCACAATTTTTTATATTTTTGAAAACGTTATGAGACCTAGGAAGTAGGTTGGTGTAATATTGGGTATGGTTACATCAGTTGGTACATGAGTGTCATTCCCTAGGTCATAGGGTGGTAAAGGAGGCGTGATCCATAGTGGGTGGTTTTGTATTAAGTCAGCTTTAAGCTGGGAGCTGAGGTATCGCATGGAGGGATTGTCTCCTTCATGGATCTGTAGTAATGTCAAGTGGTTTGTGTTGTCGGTCGGTCTTGAGAGTAGCTTGTCAGGAGGCCTTTTCCTTGGTCCGTTTGAGAGGTAGTAACCCTAACCTAGGGGCTGTCGGGGGGAAGTTGTGTTCTGTGTTGCAATACACATTCCTCTAGTGCACTAGCGTGTCAGCGACATCCCTGGCATGCTCTTAGAGCGTCATTTGGGTCAGGTTTTTAACTAATGAGTCATCAACAAAACTTAAGTAATAGAAGGTAAAAAGTAATAGGAGAAAAACCTTAAGTCTCTGGGTCCCAGGCGGGAGAGGCGTTCTGGGTGTTCTTGGTTGGCAGACCCAGTTTTGGTAGTAGCGCGGTAGTCTCGGATCCTGTAGCGATTTTGTACGTGTTTCCTTGGTGTGTAACCAAGAGGTGGCGTGGGTTTCCCCACCGATATGGTTTTCCCATTGAGCCTAGCTGGCTGGTGCAGTCACTGAGGGTTTTTCTCCATTGGAGAGTGGCTCTAGTTATGTCCTGATAAAAAGTCAATTGGGACTCCTCGAAGTTGAGTGGCATCTTGCCCTTGAGTGCAGAGATTATGTGCCCCCTATCTTGGGGAAGGATGCAGCGGACTATGACTTCTCCTGCGAGGGGTGTAGATGCCCTTGTTGGAGTGGGTAGTCGGTATATTCCGGCAAAGGTGAGTTTCCTTGCCACCGCGGGGGGAAGTATTGATTGCATGAGACGTCTCACGTAGTGAGGTAGATCCTCCCTGGAGACTGAGACAGGGATACCTCGGATATTAATGTGGTTGCGTCTGTGTTTGTCTTCTTGAGCGGCTATTTGAACCTCAAAGTTTTGTTGATTGTGTAGTAGTTGGAGGAGGGATTGTTGCAGCGAGGTGATTTCCCTTTGGATCCCTTTCACTTCTCCCTCAGTGTGTACTACCTTTTCAGTGATTTGTTGCATGCTGGTTTTAAGGGTAGGTAGATCTGCAGCTAGTAGGCTTTGTATTTCTTGCAGCATGTTTTGCATATGCTGTAGGTCCTGATTGGTGGCCGGTTCAGTGATACCCTGCTGGGGTGTGGGTTTTAGTAGTGTAGCCCCCTGAGTGCTTTGTTCCACTGAGTTAGACTCTTGTGGGGAATCAGGGCCTTGTGCGGCCGCCATTTTGGCGAGTGTTTGCTTCTGGAGCATTATACCTATATCAGGCTGTAAAGTACCTTGTTGGGGTTTCTGGGATCTGTGTCCCATCTCTAAGGTTCCGTGGTCGGAGCTGTGCTGGGATGTGTCCCACGCATCCTCCAGGAAGTCCCCGCCTAGCAGATAATCCAGGCCGTAGTGGGCTGATGGGAGGTAGGCCCGGGCTCTGTGTTTTGGCTTTGCCTGCTTCGGGGTGTACTGAAAGGGCATTGGTCGATTCTGGGGGATCTCCCCTGTGCTATGCCGGTATTTGTGT
Organism: Pelobates fuscus; assembly: GCF_036172605.1. Lineage (NCBI taxonomy): Eukaryota > Metazoa > Chordata > Amphibia > Anura > Pelobatidae > Pelobates > Pelobates fuscus. Next base: position 206,140,931 of record NC_086323.1, on the reverse strand, counting down.
TGCTGGATGTCAAGGTTGTTGGCAGATTTTTCGTTAGATTGGGCCCGTGAGTATCGGAGCTTGCAGAAATGGCGTCTGGCCTGTCTCGCTACCAGGCTCCGCCCCCCATCTAGACATTCTTTTAAGTACGCTGGGGTGATCATTTGTCTTTCATCTAAGCGTTCCTGTGATTCTATCTCGTTGAGATCTCCTGTGTGCTTACTTAAAGCCGTTTTATTTGGCGTTGATGTTGAAGAAATTTCCAAGGTACTTTTATCTGCTGGGGCATTAAAACAATTTGAGAGTCTCTTTTCCTGTTTTTCTTTTTTTTCCCGATCTTTTTTTGGGAGAGGTTTCGTATCTTGTCTTTGATCAGCTGTTTTCCTTGTTGCCATAATTCTAGTCTGTTTTGCCTCTATTTTCTCATTTTTATTTCCCTTAGGGAGCATTATTTAGCAGAAAAGCCCTGCCAGACGTTTCCGGTATTTATCACTTTAAAGGAGGTATTAAGTTATTTTCTTTTTCTTTATATATACAAACACACAACGTCTCTCCCTTCTCTACCTTCTTTGTCTTCAGGCAGATTAATGAGCAGAGATTTATTTTATACTTTCTATTCCCCTTTTCTGTTTTTTGTTTCATTATCCTTTACCATTTTTTTTTCTTCACCCCCTTTTTTTCTCTTTTCCTCTTTTTTTTTAATCTGCTTCTCCTTCTGCTTCCTTTCCTTTTTTTTTTTTTAACTTTACAGCTAGATCAATTTTACCTCATATGAGTGTCTTTTCCAGGTATTTAAATTCAGTCCGCACTCTTTATTTCCATTCACGTTGCATAACACCGTTCTAGGTGTAAGCCTTCATATACGGCAACACCGAGCATCGTGCTCGTTTTCAGCCGAAGTAACTCAGTTGCAGCCTAAAGACATGAAGCGACATGAAGCGAAACTACCTCTCTTGGCACATGAATCCAGTCAGCATACTCGTCCAGTCGGGATACTCGCAGAGACAAGCACTTGAATATTCTAGCAGATAGCTGGTAGCGACTCCTTCTCTCCCGCGTGGGACTCCAGCTCAGCTCAGTCCGGCGGCGTGCACGCCACGCTATGTGCCCTGCATGACGTCACGTCATCATCCCTGCCCCGGATTGTATATATACACACACACACACACACACATAATTATTTTACATTTATTTAATTATTTTTACTTTTTCAAATTATTTATTTTTATAATATTATACACACAATATATGCAGGCCAGGACCACCGGGCTCATTACAAGCCCAGCATTCCTGTTGGGGACCGGGAGCAAGCGGTTACCTTTGCAGCAGCTCCGTTCAGCTTCCCCAGTCTAAATCTTGTGAGACCCACGGCTGTCAGAGCCAAATCTAACAGTAATATCAAAGGGGAGAAAAGTAGAGAGGGGCTCTGTAGAGTTAACACAATCGCAACACCAATGCATCATTTATACATTGCTACTGTCAAAGGTATTATATATTGTGTCAGGATGAGAACAATTCACAGTATTAGAGGTTTTATTCCCATGTTAATTTATAAACGCATTATAAAAACTCTACTGTGTCAGTTATCTGATGTTTAACAAAATCTGGTTTACTGACAAAACTATTTTTCTATTCTGCACATGAGAAAGGTTTCTCTCCTGTGTGAGTTCTCTGATGTGAAACAAGATTTGAGTGTCCGCTAAAACTTTCCCCACATTCAGAACTTGATAAAGGTTTCTCTCCTGTGTGAGTTCTATGATGTTTAACAAGAGTTGTGTAATGTCTAAACCATCTCCCACATTCAGAACATGAGAAAGGTTTCTCTCCTGTGTGGGTTCTCTGATGTCTAACAAGATGTGTGTGCCCGCTAAAACATTTTCCACATTCAGAACATGAGAAAGGTTTCTCTCCTGTGTGAGTTCTCTGATGTATTGAAAGTTGACACTGCCGACTGAAACATTTCCCACATTCAGAGCATGAGAAAGGTTTCTCTCCTGTGTGAGTTCTATGATGTTTAACAAGAGTTGTGTAATGTCTAAACCATCTCCCACATTCAGAACATGAGAAAGGTTTCTCTCCTGAGTGGGTTCTCTGATGTGAAACAAGATTTGAGTGCCCGCTAAAACATTTCCCACATTCAGAACATGAGAAAGGTTTCTCTCCTGTGTGAGTTCTCTGATGACTAACTAGAGATGTGTTATGTCTAAACCATCTCCCACATTCAGAACATGAGAAAGTTTTCTCTCCTGTGTGAGTTCTCTGATGACTAACTAGAGATGTGTTATGTCTAAACCATCTCCCACATTCTGAACATGAGAAAGGTTTCTCTCCTGTGTGGGTTCTCTGATGTCTAACAAGATGTGTGTGCCCGCTAAAACATTTTCCACATTCAGAACATGAGAAAGGTTTCTCTCCTGTGTGAGTTCTCTGATGTGAAACAAGATGTGAGTGCCCGCTAAAACATTTTCCACATTCAGAACATGAGAAAGGTTTCTCTCCTGTGTGAGTTCTCTGATGTGAAACAAGATTTGAGTACAAGCTAAAACATTTCCCACATTCAGCACATGAGAAAGGTTTCTCTCCTGTATGAGTTCTCTGATGTGAAACTAGAGCCGGGTTACGGCTAAAACATTTCCCACATTCGGAACATGAGAAAGGTTTCTCTCCTGTGTGAGTTCTCTGATGTGAAACTAGAGCCGGGTTATGGCTAAAACATTTCCCACATTCCGCACATGAGAAAGGTTTCTCACCTGTGTGAGTTCTCTGATGTTTAACAATGTGTGACTGCCAGCGAAAACATTTTCCGCATTCAGAACATGAGAAAGGTTTTGTGTTTATGATCTCCTTTGTAGACATAAAGGGTTCTGAGAGATTGCTTGAGTTTGGAGAGCTGGAATCCTTGGTTGTCTTATTAAAAGATTTCTTCATAATCTTGCTTAGTATATTTCTGTTGTTGTCCTGTCCTTTAGAAAGACTTCTGCTGCTGGAAATATCTGAAAAAAAAATGTACTGGGAGTTATGAAAAAAATAATCTATAACTGATGTATTGTTTACCATACTTAAACACTGACTTTATTTTCATGAAACATCAGAAATATGACTATGAAACACTATGGTGATTAAGTAATACAATAAAAAAATATTTGTGTGCTCTAATTCCCATTATAATATAACAATTGCAAATACAAACTTACTTGTATTCACTTGGCAAAATGTAAAATGACTATGCTTCACGATCAACGTAAAAATCATAATGTCGCCTGCTCGGTTACCAGACAAGCCAAAAGAGCACTTTTCAGAGAAAAGATTCTCCCAAACAAGGGGAACATTCACTACATATGAGCCAGAGGGAGACTTAGTTTATTTTGATACAGGAACTCCACACACTGGACCGGCCACTATCTCCTTTCCTCGTGGTCAATTCGGCTATATTACACGGATTCGATATTTGCACAACTTGGGCGCTCAAATCCGGGCTATCCAGGGATATAATACTTGTGGGTGTTCTTATCAAACTTGTATACTGTAACAACCTCCTACCATGTTGCCTGGGAATCTCTATCTTTTGTTTTCCTGCCATCATCCACATTGCCCTGTACCTAAGAACAAAGACTTTCTGGCCCTTCAACTGTTTTGTGCGAAGGATTGGTATGTTTGATATGGCACTTCGTAAAACAGTCGAAGTGCCGAAGTAGACGAAGTGGCCGCCGTTAGACAATCGAACACGTGGCGGCGGCCATTTTAATTCAGTCTTACCTGTACCTTCCCATTCGAACGCACGTTCAAATGGGACTTTGTCATCTTTTTAATGTAAAATAGACCTCCACTTAACTAACGAACACCGCTGAAACTTAACCCCGTTTTCACTTCGACACTTCGACAGAAGTCGAAGTGCGTTCGACTATTCGAATGCCGCCTTCGGATGGGTCTTTGTTATTTTGCAGGGCAGAAATAGACCCACCGCACAGCCTGAATCTGTGTAACTGTTTTGGGCATACAAACAGACATCCAAAGACACTTTTTAATATTTCTGTAACCCCTGAACGGATTTGCACGAATTTTGAATATGTTTGTCCCCAAGTTGTGTTGTTCATAAAAATATAAGTTTTATTCCTGTATGATGAAAAATCTGAAAGTTATAAAAATGCATAAAAAGTTTTAGCTCGGAGATAATTGAGGATACAGTAAGAAACTCAATTATCTACCAAGCAGAGGGGAGGGAATCTGTGGGTTGTAACCATTGTCTGATTGGTTAATGTCTAATTGTCTGCGGGTGTCTCCCTTGCATGAGAGCACCGCATAAAAGGAGAGTACCTGTCATTAAAACCTCAGTTCTATTTTACCCTTAAAAACTTAGCTTTGTCTCGTTATTGAAAGGGAACCTGCTCAGCTAATCACTAGCTCTTTTAAGAGCTCTAACTCTCCCTCTCTACTTAGATCCAGCTGATAGAAAGAAGGCTACTCCATTACTACACAGCATCTTGCCGGGAAGAAGGATGTCTCCAACGGCTGATACCCCTCTCCACTGGGGTAGCCGTTACATATACATTTTGGGGTGTTTTGTGGTTTCGTATTGTACTTCGAATGCCTGAGAGATAATTAATTTAAGCAAAAGCAAGCTCACAGACAGAGGCGTCTGGGCACGCTTACTGTAAAACTGAATGGAAACCCCATTTCGGGGGTCTTTGTATATAACCAGGCAACTTGCCCTAATAAAACAAACATTCTGATTTACCCTTCATCAAGTCTTGGCTGATGTTTGGGAACACAAGAGCTATATCACACTATCACATTGCGGGACTAGGGAGACTCTTCTGCAGATATACTCAGTCAGAGTATAGGGGTTACGGAGTTACAATTAAATCACATGTATCTAAAACAAAGTGTACTTGCCATATGTGTGCAGACCTTCTTTCTACATTTTGAATCCCTTTACACTTTTTAACCCTTAATAGTACACATGTTTGGTGGCAGCATTGTAACATGACAAAAAAACCTCAACCCCAATATGTAGAATAAAAACAAGGCAGTGGAGCCAACCTCAAAGCTAGATGGACACGTCTAAATCTGCTCTGAGCGTGCCTACAGCTAATCCCTATTCATCGGGCTCCTGACTAGCCATGGGACATCCAAAACATTCTCTATTGACCTAACAACCGCCTGGCAAAAAATGTACCTGGAAATCTGGGGCCTTAACATTTTTCACGATAATGCAGACCTACAACATGGTGCCGCAGGCCCCAATATGAATCCTCCCAAGGCCGTTCAGCCTCCTCAAGCCATGAGAGCTTGGACCACCTGATATCCAAATCCAACCTGGAAATAAGCAAACCCTTAAGAAATCTGCTGTAACAGAACCCCTGTTATTGTCTGGCCCACAGACTTGAAACATTGTAACCCCCTGGATGTGTTACCATTGCTATATTTAACATATGAATGGGAAAACTAATGATACTGCTAACCCATTCGTATGAACAAACAAACTGCCGAACCAGAGATTACCCAGCCTAGGCGTGTGTCACCATTTAACTCCTTGACTCTGTGCCAGACCGCAAACGTTCTAAGTGGTTCACTGGGTGGCCGTCTATTCGTATTTACGAACACGTGGCAGTGGCCATCTTTTTTTGTTGAACGGTGTTTGTCCAGCGGTGTTTGGTCGTCGAGTGTCTGGAACTATTTTCAGACACTCAAACTCCTGAACACCGCGGAGAATTCCAGGACCACTTAGCTTTGCACACATTCATACGAACGAGGCGGCGTTCGGTAAAAGTATTGCACGAACGAGGCGGCACACGACCAGCAAAGGCACAAACAATAATAAGCATGACTGTTCAGTATTTTAATTGTACAAAAAGGGACCGGCCGCACCAGCTGAATGCATGGAACTATTCTGGGCAGGAGCCACGTGTGTGGCTGGGCAGGGATGGGACTTCCAGTTATCGCCCAAACCCCTGAACCGATTCATATGATTTTTGAGTATGTTTGTCCCCTAATTATGCTTGTTCAGAAAATTTAAGTTTTATTGAATGTATAGTTTTGGTGTTAGCTCAATTATCTCCAAGCGAAAAATATACTTTTTAACCAATTTTTATGATACAGCAGTTAACTCTATTATCTCCCGGCAGAGGGGAGGAATGTACAGTAATGACTGGGACTGTTTAACTGTGTAACTGTAAATGATTGGTCATCAAGTTTGTGTCTTCGGTGCCCAACAAGGTCCACATGGGTGGTAACCTAGTGGGAAAAGTTGTATAAAAGAAATGATTGTGTGCCCATTAAATCAGTTCTGCTTAACCCTCAATACGTAGCCTTGTCTCATTATTGAAGGGAACCTGCATCCAGCTAAATCACTAGCTCTTGTAAGAGCTCTGCCTCTCTCTCTACGCTGATCCAGCTGATGGGATATCGGGAATACTCTGCAGCACAGCCTCTTGCCGGGAAAAGGATGTCTCCATTGGCATACACCCCTCTAACAACCTGAGACATTGCCAACATGATAAAGAAACTCGAGGTCTCCTTTCAAACCTATCTGGAGGCCTTAGGCACCGACATCCACCACATCAGTGAAAGAGTACACTGAAAGACGCAATGATTTACTTCACACCTACGTACAGCAACTACAAGCCACTGTATACTCCCATTCCTCTTACCCGTCAGCCATGCATAGATCCTTTGATGATATCAACAACCGCGGAAGACACAACAACCTCCATATGAAAGGCTTACCGGAACAAGACAGGGAAGACCTCGTAAGTGTGAAAAAAGGAAATATAAGGGATATCGGGTGCTCCAAATGAATGAGCGTACAGGTGCAGCCTAAAAACACTCCAAGTGTATTGTCACCAAGTACACTTATGTAAAGACAGAAGTACCAAAGAGAAAAAAGTGTCAAAGTGCACACAGTGAGAATTATTCTTTACCTTTAAAATAAAAGCGAAATGTGTGGGTATTTCTATTGATATAACCCTAAATCATAAAAATACAAAGCAGAGGAACCATAGTGTAACCTGTATACATAAATATAACAGTGATAAAATAAAAATGGAACACTCACACTGTACAGAGCCTTTAGAGAATGGCTCTGAACTGTAAAGGCAGGTCATCCACAATAGGGATAGTTGCAGTGGTGTATCACTGGAACCTTGGAGTTTCAGAGTAAAAACTGGAACCAGGAACCAAATCAACGATGTAAAAAGGTATTTATTCCAAGTTGTAGTTAAAACATAAAAGAAAATAGCACAACGCATTTCAACCTTAAGAGAGATCTTCCTCAGGTGCAGTCTACCTAGAAACTGACATAACAGGCTTTATATACCCTAATACAAACTAAACATAACAAACAAAAGGGGTAATAATGAACACACATGTGAAAAAAAACTTTCATATATGGTCCGGACCGGTTGTAATCCGCCTTACCCAACATGGTGGCTCATCCGGTTTCGGTCACATACGGAAAAGAAAATGCTGCTAACTAAGATGTCTGTGTGTCATATCATATGAGGCGGCAGACTTCAATTGGAGGTTTCCTGCATCTGTATTGTCCATGGGCGGTCTTTGTGTCGGCTCTGGTGGTACTTACTTGAATCAGATTATCCATATGTTTATAAAGCATGCGTGTTGCAAATGGGAGGTCTTGTCCAATAGTGAAGGGTTAAACCCAAAACATTGTCTATATCCAAGCTGACTATTTTTGTCACGGACATATACTAATAAACTCTTAAATTACCTAATTTCCTTTAAACATTGTTATTTCAGCATTTGTCTCAAACGCCTAGAACTGTTTTGCGTTTTTCCCACAATGCAATATGGTTCCCTCCCCTCTGCCCTGGAGATAATTGGGAAGTAATACAATTATCTCCAGGACAAAGACACATCGCCATTTTAAATTCAAAACCAGAAAGTACATAAAAAGTACATAAAAATACATAACTTTATAATAACTGTACATTTCACATTCACATCACATATCCCCAGATAGCCGGGATCTGAGGGCATATTATTGGCGAATAGCGCTCAGATCCCATACGCATAGTTCAATCGCCATGGAGTCAAAGTTCTTACAGTCTTTCGGTATGCGATTGACACCATGGGAAGGCTATCTGGGTTAAGTCCTTTCGTCGATGGTAAAACTCCCGAACAGCCGGTGTTCGTACGCGTTTGTCGAGACAGCCAGGCGACCCGTTGTTTCAGCGGTGTTCGGCAGAAAGAGTGTCCATTTTTAGCTCCATGAAATCAGAGCCGAGCTTTCGTGCGTTTTAAAATGGCCGCTGCCTCGTGGTCGACATACGAACGACGGCCACAATGAATTCGGTTTAATTGAGAAGTGTCTGCGGTTAACCACAACGTTCTAATTGGGATCAAGAGGTTAACCAGCAGCACACTTCTATCCTGGGTGGCCATCCGTTCGGTAGCTTTATTCAGTAAAAACAGTCATTCGTATGGCTGGGCTATTGGAAACAGCCATTTACACGGACGTGCAGGAAATAGACGAATCCACCACAATAGACAGACGGATGGTTCTGTCACAGCACCCAACCCACGTTCTAACCCTGCTGCATGTTTACTGTATTTAAAAAGAATTTGTCAACGTCCACGATAACATTGGCGCAGGAACTCCCCCCCCCCCCAAGATAGTTCAGGTAAACTACTCCTGTGGAACACCTCAACCCATGGACCGTCTTTTAAGTAAACCACATGTAGGTGCCAAGGGGTCATACTGATGTTTAAATGCTTTGTTGACTAACATGCTTCCGTTAAAAAACAAAAACCCACTCAGCGGGACACCATGTCTCAGCCAGTGACAATGCTTTTGTTATTATATGTGACCGTTATGGGCAACAGCAGACATATTGTATTGTTTTCTCTTTATCGCCTGCTGAGTGAACAAAATAAAGAATAAAAAAAATAAAAAAATAAAGAATGTGTCAAGGGCAAAACATGACGCAGATAGATATAAAATTAATTATTGATGGTATATTGGGTTATGATCCAGATTCAGAATGGGATTGGTCTAAGGTTCCCTCGGTGTCTACATTGGACTCTAGCACTACCATAGGTGGTGAGGATCCCTATGTATTGTCCACGTACAGGGCCGTTTGAAGTAATTTGGGGGCCCCAAGCAAAATAGACATGGAGGCCCCCCCAACTCCCCCCCTCCCACACGCACACAAAGCCTACAGAGGATCCACGGCATAGCCATACAGTTTAAGTTCACCCACACTTTATTTAAATAAAAAATGTTTACAGTGCAACTACTGCTGTTGCATATAATGTGCATAAAATTTGAACATTTTCAACAATTGAACATTTGCAAAAAACACCACTGTACCATAAAATAAAATATACATAAAAAAAAGTGCACAATAACTAAATCCAACATACTTAAAGGGACTCTCCAGTGCCAGGAAAACAATTAGCTTTTCTGGCACTGCAGGTCCCCTCTCCCTCCCACCACCCATCCCCGGTTGCTGAAGGGGTGAAAACCCCTTCAGTGACTTACCTGAGAATCCCACTGATGTCCCTCGGCGTTGGTTTTGGGTCGTCGCCGCTCCTCCCCTTAATTGCGTCAGCCGGCGGGGGAGACTGATCCCGCCCGCCGGCTGAGAAGACCTAATGCTTTTCAATGCTTTCCTATGGGGAATTGAGTGATGCTGGAGGTCCTCACACAGCGTGAGGACGTCCAGCGACACTCTAGTACAGAAAACCTGTGCTATGAAGCAGGAAGTGCCCTCTAGTGGCTGTCTAAAGGAGGCGTTAACCCTTTATGAAAACTGCAATAATTACAGTTGCAGGGTTAAGGGTAGTGGGAGTTGGCACCCAGACCACTCCAATGGGCAGATGTTGTCTGGGTGCCTGGAGTGTCCCTTTAAAACACACACATACACACACTAACAGACAAACACACACACACATTAAAATTTTTCAGTTCTCACAAACGTGCAAATTATCTAAAACTGTCCTTTTTACTCCCCCCTCCCCCTATTCATGTTTTTTAACTCCCCCCCCCCTGTTTTTCTTTACTCCTACCCCTCCCCATGTTTTTTTACTCCCCCCATGTATTTTTTTACTCTCCCCCATGTTTTTTTTACTCTACCCCCATGTTTTTTTTTTACTCTACCCCCATGTTTTTTTTTACTCCCCATCCCGTGTTTTTTTACTCACCCCCTCCTTATGTTTTTTTCACTCCCCCTCCCCCCTCCTATGTTCTTCTCACCTCCCCTTCCCTGTATCTTGGCCGAGCTCCTCTTCCTCCTGTCAGTCCGGCCGGGTCCACGCGGTACAGGAGATTCAGTTTCCTGTTCCCGGCCGGACTGAAAGGAAGTGAGCACTCAGTACACAGCCAGGAGGAAGAGGAGCTCGGCCACGCTACATGGAAGGGGAGGATGGAGGTGACGAGAGAGGAGTGCTACAGCCGCCTGAGGCTCTCTATAGAGCGCTCAGGTGGCTGCAGCCTTATAGGAAGCACCGGCTCTGCTTGGGGCCCCGGGCAAGCTCCAGGATGGTGGGTAACCGCAAGCTAATAGACGAACAGCTGGGTGGTCGCCGTTCGCAGAGTCGAACACGTAGCGGCGGCCATCTTGTTTAGTGGAATGCGGTCAGCGGAGTTTTGCCGTCGAGCTCATGGAACTAAAATCGACCTCCCTCCTCAGCGACAGTGTACCTTGTAGGGACCCCTAACCCCGATGGTGCAGATGGGACCGCGGTCTCTGCACCGGACTTATAGGGATGCTGGATGGCCGGTTCAGATTCCTGCAGGAATACCAGGAGGAGGAGGTAAGCGATCCCTTTTTTCCACAGCAGATTCACAATCAGGGCCTGGGGGTAGGATTCCCTGACTCCATCCCAGCGGATGAGCTGGCATCTGGGCAGAGCACAGTTGGCCTCTGCCCTCCCATATCCTCTGGTCCAGAGCCTGATTCCTACAGGCTACCCCAGCGGAAGTGCTGGCATCCGGGCAGAGTGCCGCTGACCTCTGCCCTACCTGTCCCTTTGTTACAATGCAGGACTGCACACCAGTTAACCCCCCGGCTGAAGAGCTGGCACCAGGGCAGAGTATCGCTGATATCTGCCCACAAAGTAACCTCCACTCCAAGCCAGGGAACAACACAGAGACCGAGAGTGCCAGATATCAACCCAACCTTGGTAGACACACTGGACAGAGAGAGGCTACCAACTTCACCAGGTCCAGTAATGGTTGTGGGTGGGCTGCCAGACTAACTCAGGTACCGATCGGCGTGAGGTCAGGCAAGGCAAACCTCTCCATGGGGTGTGTTACAAATCGCTATTTGTAACTGGCCCTTTAAATGGAAAATTGCCCTGCTTCCTTGGATTGTGGAGAAGCCTATTTGCCAGCCTCCTTCCTCATGACTATGGCCCCTGGAAGATTGTGCCCCTGATAATGTATTAACTTTTATTGGGTGTGTATGGCCCTTTAAGAACCGTCTGGGGACATATTGTGACTTTGCTGAACAATACCCCTTTAAAACTGTGTCCCTAGACCTGTAAAATAACTTGCCCCTGGCTCTCTCCCACTTGGTTCAGTAAATAGGGCTTACTGAACCAAGTACCACACAGGCGGACCACCCAGAAGTTAAAGTGTGCAGGCAATTTACCTCCCAGGCTGTGAGGTTACTGCAGGTTAATTGCCGAGCGCTGGGTGGCCGCCATTCGGCAGCCGAACACGTGGCGGCGGCCATTTTAGTCATTCGAATGCGGTCAGCGGTGTATGCTAAAGATTCTGTGGAACTAAAATCGGTTACACATTTTGCCGAACACCGCTGACCCTTCCCTTCTCCCATACTGAACTTGCAGCTCCAGAGACTAAGTCCCGTTCGAAATGGGACTTAGTCGTTTTTTCGCATGAAATTGACCGACCGCACAGCCCAAATCTATGGAACTGTTTTGGGCAGGAAATTGTGCTTGCGGTCGGTCATAAAGGGACTTCCAGCTAACTTTTGATCCACTGGAGGGATTTGGCTGATTTTTGGAAGTGTTTATGTTTGATGTATGCTGAGTCTGAATATGCAACTTTTATTGAAATTGAATGTATGGTTTTAAAGTTACAGTGTGTGTGTAAAAACTGTATTTTTATTGTATGTAATAATTGGTTTAACTGTTTATCTGAGGGGAGGGAACCTGTGGGCTGTACTATGCTGTTATTGGTTAATTTCATCCTCCCCCTGGGAGTGTCCTGTGTGTACCTTATCCTAATAAAAAGCAGGCTGGGTGCTCCAGTCCTCAGACCTCTTCTGACCCTCAATACGTAGCCTTGTCTCGTTATTGGAGGGAACTGCTATATCACACTGGGGATTGCTATGCGCTGCATATTCCCCTGAGCTCTTAATCACTTAGCTCTTTTAAGAGCTTGTTCCGGATACGCTCTCCAGGAGGAGAGATCTTCCCCACACGTTCCTGAATGCTGAAGGTTCATTCCAGGGTGGACGGAAGACGGCGCGGCTCCAGTTAAGCTACGGCGGTTGTGGAGCCTTCGGTGGTTGTGGTGTCGTCTGCAGTGCTTGGAGTCCTCTGAGAGCGCTAGGAGCATCCATCAACGGAGGGTACTCGGTCGGAGTACACGGAGCTCCGTTACAGGGTGTACCACCGGCAGATAGTGGATGTGGCTCACATGGCAATATCCTACCAGTGGTTGGAAAAGGCAGGACTGAAAGAGAGCACTAAGGCACTAATCCTAGCAGCACAGGAACTAGCACTCAGCACCAAATCAATAGAAGCTGGAGTCCACCACAGCAAGCAAGACCCAAAGTGCAGACTGTGCAAAGAGGCTTTTAAGACAGTCCAACACCTAGTAGCCGGATGCAAGATGTTAGCAGGAACAGCATACACTGAGAGACAGAACCAAGTTGATGGGATTGCACACCGAAACATCTGCACAGAATATGGATTGGACCAGCCTAAGTCCAGATGGGAGATACGAAAAAGAGTAGTTGAGAATGACTGGGTTACAATCCTGTGGGACATCAAGATCCAGACAGACGAGCAAGTGCTGACCAACCAAACTGACATTGTGGTCGTAGACAAGGAACGTAAGACTGCAGTCATGGTGGATGTTGCAATACCCAGTGACTATTACATTAGAAAGAAGGAACATGAGATGGTAGAGAAATACCAAGGACTGAAAGACGAGCTAGAAAGGATGTGGAAGGTGAAGACAGTAGTAGTCCCAGTTGTGATAGCTGTGACTCCCAAGTTGGGGGAGTGGCTTCAACAGATTCCATCATGTGGGACATCTAAAATTACTGTCCAGAAGAGTGCAATTCTAGAAACAGCTAAGATACTGTGCAGAACCCTCAAACTCTCAGGCCTCTTATAGAGGACCTGAGAAAATATATTATTTTCTATTATATATATTATAACTAGTGAAAAAAACTACCTCACAGTGAAAAAAACTACCTCACACATAAAGGACACTATAGCGGTTTTAAACTTTTTAAAAAATTGCAATTGGAATTCTAAGTGTTTTTTAGTTACAAGCGATGTTTCTGCGCTCTATAGCAATATCCCACACGAGTATGGATGCAACGCAGTGAAATATTTCCTTAACAACTTTTCAGCTATGACAGAAGCAAAAATAGATTTTATCATGGAGGGTATAGAAATTATCCTCAAAAACAATTTCTTTTGGTATGGGGATGAATTTTTTTTGCAGGTGAATGGGACGGCCATGGGGACCAAGTTCGCCCCCAGCTATGCGAATCTATTTATGGCCCATTGGGAAAATGTTTTTGTATATGGCCCGCATAGCTGGAGGCAGAACTTGGTCACCTATGGCCGTTACATCGACGATATTTTTTTCATCTGGGAAGGAGAGGAGGAGGATCTGATCCAATTTTTGGAACATCTCAATACCAATACATGGGGGATAAAGCTGACAAGTGACTGGAGCAAGTCAAAAGTAATCTTTTTGGATCTGGAAATATACATAGAAGAAAATGAGATCAAAACCAAGAACTACTTTAAAGTAGTAGAAGCCAACAGTTACATAGGGAGGGAAAGTTGTCATTTCTCTCCGTGGCTGGAGAATGCCCCTAGAGGCCAATTCCTCCGTATACGTCGAAACTGTACCGACCTCTCAACCTTTGAAGAGCAATCCGATAGAATTAAACAGGATTTTGTAGAGAAGGGTTACGAGGAACTCAAACTAGAAACCACTAGAAAAGAAGTGGAGAGAATAGAAAGAGAAGGCCTTTTGAAATATAAAGAGAAAAAAGAGAATGAGTCAAAAGAAATACCCTTTATATGCAATTATAGCACAGATAACTACAAGGTTAGAAAGATAGTATCAAAGTTCTGGCCCATCCTTCTGCAAGATCCTACAGTAAAAGAATTCCTCCCAGAAAAACCACACTTTATCCACAGAGGAGTTAACAATCTCCGGAGTACCTTGACATCCAGTTTTATAAAAGAAAAAAAGATCAATAGAACATTCCTAAACACGGAAAAAGGCTTTTATGGGTGTGGGAGCTGTTTAGCATGCAGGAGGACAACAAACAAAAAAAGACACATAAAAAGTTTTAATAATAAAGACGGAACAGAATACCAAATAAAAGATCTTTTAACCTGCTACTCTAATAATTTAATTTATTTAATGATATGTCCTTGTGGATTATACTATATTGGTAAAACCACAAGGGCATTACATATCCGTATAGAAGAGCATGGCAGAAACATTACGAAGGGTTTTGAGAACCACAGTGTGTCCGCTCATTACAAAAAATATCATAATTGTGAAACAAAGAACTCCAAGTTTTTAGGTATAAAAAAACTAGAAAGGGATTGGAGAGGAGGGGATTTTAATACAAAGATGAGCCGAAATGAAATGGAATGGATTTTTAAACTAAACACCTTAATCCCTTATGGTCTTAACGCAGACTTTGAAATGTGCCATTTTTTAAAATAAAGATTTTAGGATGATAGGTTCTAAATGATAATGTCATTTCCCCCCCCTTTTTATACTTATAGCCTCCATGGAAAATTTGTTTAATCACCTCCCGCCTTCTTTTAACATAATATATTAATCACCTCACGCCTTCTTTTAACATAATATACCAACACCACGAAATGTGTAGATGATGGTTTTATTATTGTTTGGTCGATTTTAAGTAGGATCTGTAATACATATTTTCGTATTATTTATTACACATAGTAATGTTGCAATGTAATTTAAGTAAGGGTCGAAATACACGTTTTGACTACGCATAAAAATGTTGGAATAGATGTCACCCTCTATAAGAAACTTTAATCCTTTTCCAAACACGAGTGTGCAATATATAAAGATAACATAAAAGTTTAAGTGAATATATGTGAGTTAGAAGAGAAAGATAGACCTTGTATTCAAAGGAGTTTCTTTTCTAAAAATGAGTTTAAATACGAGGAAGTAATCATATATTATTATGTGTACCGATTTTCCCGTTGCCATGCCAACCGATATACACAGAGACCGCGAGTGCCGAGCGCAGAATGATGACGTATCGGCACGCAGAACGGAAACCGGAAGTAACAAGTGGTTTAGAAAACGAACTGAAAGTGAGGCTTGGAACGCAGGGCGTCACCGTTCCCATGGTGAACGCCCGGGATTCAACAAGCCGGAAATCTATTACAGCACTCAAGAAGAGGTATTTATAGCAGGAGCCGGTCCAAGGAAGGAACAAAGATTTTCTTTCTCCAAAACACCAGTTGAAGAAGCCAGATCGGCGAAACGCGTCCTGGGGACCTTGTGAGAAAAGAGACTCATATATTGGACTTTTTAACCCACGAGTGGTATTTTATGTATAGATATATTTTATATTATTATTCTTTTTTATTCATGTGATACAATAAATTTCTTAATATTTTTCATACCACTTGTGACATCTCCTGCTATTTTTACAAAGAAGGTTTGTAGTCCTTAACTACATACGCCCTCAGACCAGAGCCGATGTGGAAGGCTCTGGGTTTGTAAGTACAAATTTTATTTGTTTTACACCACCACTGGAACCTACAATACTGCACCATAGATGTCTGTGTTTTAATTTAGAGAAACCAGCAACAAAGGAACGACTGCCAAGAAGGGATAGGGTCGCCTTTACAGACCCTACAGGCGATTACAGTGAGCTATAATCGTTAGCTCCTGAAAGTGTGAGTGGGCATATTTCCCCTTCTTTTATACACCACATATTCATATTAATGGTATACACTATGTGTGGTTATTTTGCCTTTTGTTTTTAAGGTACAGCATACCTCCATTAGGACACCTGTATAAAATATTCCAAGGTAGAGGTATTGCTATATATTCCGCACTGTATATCACAAATTGTATATATTAGCGCTTCACCGTCACCCTTTTATACTTCACCTTAAGATAAGTTTTTGGTGTTATAGCAGCTATTTTGCGGTGTTATACAACAATTATCCACCCTTCCAAAAATAGCGCCAGTACACTCCTATTTCTTCTTATTTTTAGTTAAAGCTAATGTATTGAAAGAAATCAACACAATTCAAATCAAAGATAACACTTGGTCTGACCACAGCTTTGTAATACTGGAAATGGGCAAGGTCTCGCATAGACCTATGGATTCTTGGAGAATGGACGACTCTCTCTTTAGATCTAAAACTGTCAGGGTACCTGAGGCCTCTACCTCTAAGGGAGGTAGAGACTTGGTGGTTTATCCGTCCAGGCGAGCTGCTCCCTCCGTTCCTCGCGGTTCATCCAGTCACTTAAACACCGGCCGCGAGGAATCCACGTCCTTTTCTAGCAGGACGCTCAATACGTGACGTCATGACGCTATCACGAGCGACCTGTCACTCAAGTGTCCGATATCCAATCGGTACTTGTCAGAGGCGTGCTTACCATCCGGAGCCAGGGTATTTAAGCTTACTTCTCCCTTCAGCTCATTGCCCTGTCGTGGTTCTAGCTTGTCTAGTCACTCAGTGCTCTGGTATTCTCGTTTGCTCTATTTGGTTTTGACTCGGCTTGTTGTACTTTCCTGCTTCTCTGTTATCCCTTGACCCGGCTTGTCCCTCGCTTATCTGTCTTCTCGTTCCCTCGACCTCGGCTTGTCTCTGACTATTCTCTATTACTCTCGGTACGTTAGTCCGGCCATTCTAAGGCCCGGTATACGTACTTTTCCACTCTTTGTACTCTGCGTGTTGGATCCCTGTCCCGATCCTGACATTACGACAGGGCCGATGGATCCTGCAGGTACAAACAGTCAGCTTGGTTCTTCGGATCCCAGGTTTGAAGCCATGGAGCATAGGATGGATCAGATGGCTTTGGCACTACAGGCACTTTTGTCTCGTGCTAGTAATCCACCTGAGGAGACACTTACTCCGTCTATTTCTCCTGCAGTCTCAGGTCTAGAGGTAGCCACTGTAGGTGCTTCTTCCCGTATTACCCCACCAGTACGTTATGGCGGGTCACCGGAGAGGTGTCGTGGCTTTCTGAACCAGATTAGCATCCATTTCGAATTACAACCCCGCTCTTATCCTACAGATAGAGCGAAGGTTGGATTTGTTATTACTTTACTCATTGAAAAAGCTTTGAGATGGGCCAATCCTTTATGGGAGAATGATAATCCACTAGTCTATAATTATAATGCCTTTGTAGCTGCGTTTAGAAGAACTTTTGACCCTCCTGGTAGAAAGGTCAATGCAGCTAGATTACTGTTGCGCCTTAGACAGGACAATCGAACACTTGTGGATTATGCACTAGAGTTCAGGTCCTTGGCGGCAGAAGTTAAGTGGAACGAACAGGCTTATATAGATGTGTTTCTGAATGGGTTATCAGATGTAATTCTTGACGAGGTCGCTACTAGAGAACTCCCTGAAAATTTGGAGGATTTAATCTCTTTTATATCTCGTATTGATGAACGCTTAAGAGAGAGGCAGAACACTCGAGATAGGACCCGTAGACCCTCCTTTAAACTAGCGCCTACCTTTCAAAATTCTGAGTTCGAGGACTTACGTATTCCTGAACCTATGCAGATAGGCAGTACTCATCTCACAGAGAGGGAGAGACAGTACAGGAGAAGGGAGGGTTTATGTATGTATTGTGGAGTCAGAGGTCATTTACGCCTAAATTGTCCCAATCGTTCGGGAAACGCTCGCACCTAAGTTCCTCTAGAGGACAGGCCTTGGGTGTTTCTACTTTGTCCTCTATTCACAACTACAAAGAGCTCAGGCTTCTGTTACCCGTTTCTTTAAAGTGGGAAAAGGGAGTAGTTAAGACTATGGCACTAATCGATTCTGGAGCTGCTGAGAGCTTTATAGATCAGGGTTTTGCTGCCAAGCATGCTATTCCATCCCGGTTAAAAGAGACACCACTGGCTGTTGAGGCCATCGATGGTAGACCGTTACTTGAGCCTGTTATTTTCCATGAGACCATACCGATTAACTTAACTGTTGGCATCCTACATAGAGAGGACATATCCTTACTGCTCATTTCTTCTCCGTCTATTCCCATAGTTCTGGGGTACTCCTGGTTGAGGAGACATAACCCTATTATTAATTGGGAGTCAGGGGAGATAGTTTCGTGGGGACAGAATTGTCAAGAGAAATGCTTGCGGAAGGTCTCACCTCTCGGCTTGACCAACACATCGGCTAACTCTGACAATCCTACAGAGACACAAATTCCGTCTCAGTATCTAGATTTAAAGGCTGTATTTGACAAAAAGAAAGCCGATACCTTACCCCCACACAGGTCCTTTGATTGCAAAATTAACTTACTTCCTGGTACCATGCCGCCCAGAGGTCATGTATACCCGTTATCTACGAAAGAGAACTCAGTTCTAGAGGAGTATATTCACGAAAATTTAGACAAGGGATTCATTAGGAGGTCCTCCTCTCCTGCCGGGGCTGGATTTTTTTTTGTTAAAAAGAAGGATGGTTCTTTGAGACCTTGTATTGACTATCGAGGCCTAAATAAGATAACCATTAAAAATGCCTACCCGATTCCCTTGATCACCGAACTCTTCGATCGTTTGAAGGGCTCTACAATTTTCACCAAGTTAGACCTCAGAGGGGCATATAACTTGGTGAGAATCCAGCAGGGACATGAGTGGATGACGGCATTCAATACTCGATATGGTCACTATGAATATACTGTTATGCCTTTTGGGTTATGCAATGCGCCAGCTGTATTCCAGGATCTGATAAATGAGGTTCTTAGGGAATTTCAGCAAGATTGCGTCATTGTATACCTAGATGATATACTCATTCATTCTAGTGAGATTGAGACTCATCACAAGCAAGTCAGGAGGGTTTTGCACAAGCTTCTCCAGCATGGCTTGTACTGCAAGTTGGAGAAATGTAGCTTTGATCAAACCCAGGTAACCTTTCTCGGCTATGTGATCTCTGGGGAGGGATTTAAGATGGATCCGGATAAGCTCCAATCCATCCTAGAGTGGCCTTTACCCAAAGGTCTTAAAGCCGTACAGAGATTTATTGGTTTTTCTAATTATTATAGGCGCTTTATTAAGGGCTATTCTTCCATTATCGCACCTATCACTAATATGACCAAACAGGGGGCTGATACTAAGAATTGGACTACTGAAGCTCTCCTTGCGTTCAAAACTCTCAAGGAGCTTTTCGCTTCCGCTCCAATTTTAGTTCACCCCGACACTTCTCTGCCTTTTCTACTTGAGGTAGACGCATCGGAGACTGGTTTAGGTGCTGTCCTATCTCAAAGGTTGGGTGTTGATAAACCATTACATCCATGTGGATTTTTCTCTAAGAAATTGACCGGTACTGAAAGCAGATATGACATTGGTGACAGAGAATTACTAGCGGTTATCAAGGCTTTGAAAGAGTGGAGACATTTATTGGAAGGTACATTACATCCTGTTACCATTCTAACTGACCACAAAAATTTGTCTTATATCGGAGAGGCCAAGCGTTTGTCCTCCAGGCAGGCTCGTTGGTCGTTGTTTCTTACCCATTTCAATTACGTTCTGACTTACAGACCTGGGTCAAAGAATTCTAAAGCCGATGCGCTATCTCGCCAATATGAGCCCTCTGCTTCAGTTGAACCACTTATGTCCTCCATTGTACCCAAATGCAATATTATTGCTAATACCAGTCTCAAAATTCATTCCCCGCTACTTGACCAGATCTTGAAGTCGCAACATCTAGCTCCCGGAAACACTCCTGAGGGAAGAAACTTTGTTCCTCCTGAACTTCAACTGGAGCTCTTACAATGTTTTCACGAAAGTAAAGTAGCTGGCCATCCTGGTATTCGCAAGACATACTCTCTGATATCCAAGGATTTCTGGTGGCCTTCACTTCGAAAAGATATTGAGGAGTTCGTCGCAGCTTGTGAAACTTGTGCCAAGACTAAACTACCTCATGCTTCTCCATGTGGCCTGTTACACCCCTTGGACATTCCTGAGAGACCTTGGTCCTGCTTGTCCATAGACTTTATCGTTGATTTGCCTGCTTCCAAGAGACAGACTGTTATTCTCACGGTGGTGGATAGATTTACTAAGATGGCTCATTTCGTGCCATTACCTAAACTTCCGACTTCTCCTGAATTGGCGGAGATTTTTGCGAGAGAGGTTTTTCGTCTACATGGGATTCCTTCGGAGATTGTTTCTGATAGAGGCTCTCAATTTGTCTCACGTTTCTGGAGATCCTTTTGTTCTCAAATGGGCATCAAATTGAACTTTTCCTCTGCCTATCACCCTCAGTCTAACGGAGCTGCTGAACGTACCAATCAAAAGATCGAACAATATCTGCGTTGCTTTGTTTCCGAACACCAGGACGATTGGGTCGGTCTGATTCCTTGGGCGGAGTTCGCACACAATAACCTTGTTTGCGATTCAACTCGCTCTAGCCCTTTCTTCATGAACTATGGCTTTCATCCTTCGATTTTTCCTTCGGTTTCCTCTTCTCAGGGGATACCGTCGGTTGATGATCATGTCGCCAACCTGAAGAAATTATGGGATCAGACTCGGCAAATTCTGTTACATAGTTCCTCGTTGTTCAAGAAACACGCTGACAAGCATAGAAGAGCGGCTCCTGTTTTTGTCCCTGGGGATAGGGTATGGTTGAGTACTAAGAATGTTCGCCTAAAAGTTCCATCTATGAAATTTGCTCCTCGCTACATAGGCCCTTACAGGGTTCTCACTCGTATCAATCCGGTTGCGTATCGCCTGGCTCTGCCACCTGCCTTACGCATTCCTAACTCTTTTCATGTCTCCTTGTTGAAACCTCTTGTTTGCAACAAATTCTCCTCTAAGGTTTCCTCACCTCGTCCTGTTCAGGTGGAGGGTCGGGAGGAGTACGAGGTCAGCTCCATCATTGATTCCAGAATTTCGAGGGGAAAATTGCAATATCTGGTCAACTGGAGGGGATATGGTCCTGAGGAGAGGAGTTGGGTACCTCAGGAGGACGTTCATGCTTCTCGCCTTCGCAGAGCATTTCACCTCCGCTTCCCATCTCGCCCCGGTTCCTTCCGCCCGGTGGGCGTATCTGAGAGGGGGGGTACTGTCAGGGTACCTGAGGCCTCTACCTCTAAGGGAGGTAGAGACTTGGTGGTTTATCCGTCCAGGCGAGCTGCTCCCTCCGTTCCTCGCGGTTCATCCAGTCACTTAAACACCGGCCGCGAGGAATCCACGTCCTTTTCTAGCAGGACGCTCAATACGTGACGTCATGACGCTATCACGAGCGACCTGTCACTCAAGTGTCCGATATCCAATCGGTACTTGTCAGAGGCGTGCTTACCATCCGGAGCCAGGGTATTTAAGCTTACTTCTCCCTTCAGCTCATTGCCCTGTCGTGGTTCTAGCTTGTCTAGTCACTCAGTGCTCTGGTATTCTCGTTTGCTCTATTTGGTTTTGACTCGGCTTGTTGTACTTTCCTGCTTCTCTGTTATCCCTTGACCCGGCTTGTCCCTCGCTTATCTGTCTTCTCGTTCCCTCGACCTCGGCTTGTCTCTGACTATTCTCTATTACTCTCGGTACGTTAGTCCGGCCATTCTAAGGCCCGGTATACGTACTTTTCCACTCTTTGTACTCTGCGTGTTGGATCCCTGTCCCGATCCTGACAAAAACAAATCAAGACTCCATAATTGAACTTTCTAGGTTTTTTTGGTTGGAAAACTCTTCCCCTGAAATATCACATTCCACCTTGTGGTCCACATATAAGGCGGTCACTAGAGGTTATCTTATTAAAATAGAAAAACAAACTAAAATAAGGATAAATAGAGATTTGACAGATCTAAACATCCAATATTCAAATATGTCCAAAATGAATAAAAATTTCCCATCCAATCATTTAAAGGCGTCACTTTTAGAATTGCAAAAACAAATTAATCTAATGACAGAAGTAAAAATTAGAAAAACAATTAATAAATTGAGATTAGATAATTACCACCAAAGTAATAAAGCAAACAAAACGCTAACCAAAAGATTAAAAAAGCAAAACTCAAATAACAGGATTAATAAACTGATCGATAATGACAACACATATTCATCCCCGGAAAAAATTGGACAACTGTTCAATGAATTTTATAGTGAACTATATAATTTGGATATGTCATCCGATAATTACGATATGAAAAAATACTTGGATAACACTGTGTGGCGAAACTAACTTCGCCACTGTGAACTGGAGAAGCCTGGTTGCCCGCCTGCTGCCTTTAGACTATGGACCAGACTTTATGGGAATGTGATACCCCAGATAGCTATACCATGGAGCCTATTCATATAATGAAAGACTATGGGAAAGACTTTAGCTCCATGGCAATTGTACTGTGTGAATAGGATCTGCGCGCTATTCGGTAGTTTTGTGCGCTCAGATCCCAGCTACCTGGGGATTTGTGAAATGTCTGTGTGTTATGGATAAAAAGTAACTTTCTGTATTTTAAAGTGTTTTATGTCTTTCTGTAACCATGTGGTTAATGGAGTCTGCTTCTAGCCCTGGGTAATTGGATTACTTTCCTCTTTGTCTCCAGGATAGAGGCCTATGTAAAACCTTTCTAAACTGGTTTGCCATGCGGCTAGTAGGGACAAAAGATACTTTTAGTAACTTTTGAACCCCTGGTCGGATTCATTCATGTTTTTTAATATGTTGTTCCCCTGAATGGATTGATTGTGGATATGTATTTTTATGTGAATGTGATGTATGGTTTTAAAGTTATGAAAGTTGTGTAAAAGTATATTTTAAACTGTATGCATAATGGGATTATGTGTCACACTAAGGGAAGGGGATGTGTGGGATGTAACATCTATGTCATTGGTTCTTTTATGCCTCCCCCTGGGTGTGGCCTGTATGTGTGAGTTGGAAATAAAAGCCAGGCTGGATGAGCCAGTCCAGAGTTCCTGTTTAACCCTCAAAATGAAGTGTCGTCTCGTTCTTGGGGGGAATTGGATTGTAAGCTGACTGCCAGGAGTGTAAGCGGATTGTATGCTTTTCTTGTTCAGCTGTTCCAGTTCGGAGTGTTATCTTGTATCCAGTTCGGGAGTTTGGTGTTCTGCAGTAGCTGTGCCTGTCTCTCAACAAGGGGATTATCGCCTAAACGGAGTTTATTCCCTTTTATGCTGAAACGGTCCGTTACACACTGATATCCCCAAAATTCCCAAACAAGATTTAGACCAGCTCAATCATGAGTTTACCGTGAATGAAGTGGAAAGAGAGATCGATAGACTTGAACTAAATAAAACTCCTGGTCCAGATGGATTTAGCAATTTTTTCTATAAACTATTGAAAAAAGAAATGATTGTTCCTCTAACAAAAACAAAAGTGAAAACCCCAAAGGAATTGTTACAAGCTAACATCCTCCCAATATTAAAACCAAATAAAGACCCCACAGATGTTAAGAATTACAGACCAATTTCTTTAATTAATACAGATATGAAAATATATGCAGCTATATTGACTTGTAGATTAAAATCATCTATTGAGAGAGTCGTTCATTCTGATCAGTTCGGTTTTCTTCCAGGGAGATCTTCTGAAACTTGTACCAGAAGAATAGTAAACATTCTAGATGGGGCACTCCGTTGCGAGATTCCACTGCTGACCCTGTCGTTGGATGCCGAGAAGGCCTTCGACAGGGTCAGCTAGGGCTTCCTCGGGGAGGTATTAACCTCCTTTGGATTTATAGGTTGGATCCATGATGCCATTATGACACTTTATTCCGAACCAACAGCCAGAACTGTAGGCGCAAATATTCAATCAAGTTGGTTCAATTTACACAATGGCACAAGACAGGGTTGCCCCCTGTCCCCTCTTCTGTATATTTTAACTTTGGAACCCCTGGCAATCAACATTAGGACCAATATGGATATCAGAGGCTTTCTAATTAAGAATTCAGAATCAAAAATATCACTTCATGCCGATGATATATTACTGACTCTTACTTCTCCCCAATCCTCGCTCCCCCAAGTCCTATCTGCTATAAATAGCTACTCAAAGGCATCAAATTACAAACTTAACATATCTAAATCAATTGCTGTAACCACTAACATCAACATACAGAGTTTAAAAGACCTGCAAGATAATTATGATTTCGCATGGTCTAGTAAGGTTTTTAACTATTTGGGTGTGTCAATTTCATCTCAAGTTCATGACATTATGGAAATAAATGTACTGAATCTCCTGAAATATACAAATATAAAATTAAAAGAATGGCGTCTAACCGAATCCTCATGGATCGGCAGGATTAACATAATCAATGCTTATATCATACCTAAATGGTTGTATCTATTCAGGATGATTCCCCTTCAAATCTCTGATAGCTGGTTAACAATGATACAATCTAGTTTCCAAAAGTTTATCTGGAAAATGTCAAGGCCCAGAATAAATTCCAAAGTTCTCTCCAGGAAACCCCAAAATGGCGGGGTAAACTATCCAAATATTAGAAATTGCTACTATGCTAACATCATTGGCCACATATATAAACTCCACGTTGAACAGTTTAAAACAGATATATGGTACCAAATTGAATCTGAGGCAGTTGGAAAAGACAGATTAGAAGTATATCTATGGCACAAAAACAACAAAAAAACGATAGAATTTTTACGAAATAAATCATTAATTCTGTCACAAATTATTATTGCTTGGGAGATGATAAAAAAACAACAAAAATTTTCTAATAAAATAATTGTCATCTCATCTGACTGTCTTAGAGGATTTTATTGAAGATATTTCTTTAAATGAATGGTCCAAATTTCAATGGACGATTGGAGAAATCCTCCACGAGGATCAAATTTTACCCTTTGCTGATATCCAAGCCAAACTCCTTATTCCAAATAAAGAACTTTTTTTCTTATTGAAGAATCAAAAACTTTTTGAATAAGTCCTTACTTAAAACCTCGCCAAAAGTCGATACTCTTATTCAAACCATCTTTAGATATACTAAGGTTAATAAAATTCTTTCAAAAGCTACCAACTTATTATCCAATTTGGATCAACAACCTTGAAAGATACTTGATTATTGGAAAAAGATTCTAAATATGGATATAGCAGAGCAGGAATGGTGTACATCCCTTAAAGATACTCGTAAATATGTTCATTGTCAAAATTGAGTTGAATGTCAATATAAGATCATGTATAAATGGTATCGGACTCCATATATACTAAGTAAAATGTATCCAGGTCAAATTCCCCATTGTTGACGGTGTGGCTATTCAGAGGGAACACTTGTTCATATATGGTGGTATTGTAGTTTGGTTAAAAGTCTTTGGAAATGGTCCTTTGAGATCCTTAAATGCTTATTTAATGTTACAATTAAAAAAGGCCCGGACACAGCATTACTACATCACAATTGGAAACTTTCCTCCACTTTTTCTAAGTGCATTACAAATCATTGCTTTTTGGCAGTAAAGATAATAATTGCAAGACAATGGAAGTCACATCTCCCTTTTCAGAGGAGTCAGCTTGTTACCCAAATTCTATACCGATTTCGAATGGAAAGAGATTTGCCAGTCTCCTCCTTGTTTCTTATAAAGAGACAAGACCAATACACTAATTGGATTAACATTCTGGAAAATAATTAATTGTCCACTTTTTTTTCTCTCCTTTTGATGTTTAGACCGACCACAGCCCCCACTTACTCTATTTGTATTTATATTGCCTATGGATCTATGAGACTGATATTATCTTTTTATTAAGATGTTTTTAGCTGGCTAGCTCAGGAATTATCTTTAGGTAAAGATTATAAAGTTGTAATAAATGCAAGTTACATGTTTGTTATTGTTATTTTTGTCTTGTCTTGAGTGTTAATTTTGTCATATGTATAACAAAATGGAAAACTAATTTTCAATAAAAATGAGAATGAAAAAAAAAATGTATGCTTTAAGGAAATTAATTCAGTTTTAAAGACTAAAAGGTTATGAACGGGCGAAAAATATTAACAGCTTTTAAATCAGGTAATGGCTTCAGCGTTAACTACTTATGAGATCAATTAATGTGTGCTCCTGCAATTAGTATGATCTACTAAGCTGTGAATTAGTAATCAGCATATATTTAAATGTAAACACTGTCACCAATTGAAAAAACATTCCCTATCTTGGACAGAGAGGAGAGGCAATAGAAAACCTTTTGTAGAATGGGCTTATGTATAATTACATAGATGTGCACACACACACACAAAAAAAAAAAACATTGATTCTGTTAAACATTACCATTCTTCATTTTGGAAAATCAGGTTTCCATCTCTCCTGGGAGAGGCACTCAGACAGGTTCAGAAACACCTGCAATCCCTCTGAAGTGGTAAACTGTGTTAATTGCTTATCCTGAAACACCTGTGGGAGAGGGAATCTAATACAAAGCCAAAGCAGTATGTTCCCTTATCTACTTCGTTAAAAAACTGAAATAGAAAATCCACAGTAGGCAATAGTTACTTACCCAGTACAACAGGGTATTTGTATTTGCTAGAATTGGGCAGTGCTACATTTCAGCGCAAAACAGACCTTAGATCATTTGTATTAAATCTACCAAGGCAGTGAATAAATTGGGGTTATATAATAATAATAATACCAACCTGCATACAGAATATAGGAATCACATAGAAACATAGAATGTGACGGCAGATAAGAACCATTCGGCCCATCTAGTCTGCCCAGTTTTCTAAATACTTTCATTAGTCCCTGGCCTTATCTTATAGTTAGGATAGCCTTATGCCTATCCCACACATGCTTAAACTCCTTTACTGTGTTAACCTCTACCACTTCAGCTGGAAGGCTATTCCATGCATCCACTACCCTCTCAGTAAAGTAATACTTCCTGATATTATTTTTAAACCTTTGTCCCTCTAATTTAAGACTATGTCCTCTTGTTGTGGTAGTTTTTCTTCTTTTAAATATAGTCTCCTCCTTTACTGTGTTGATTCCCTTTATGTATTTAAATGTTTCTATCATATCCCCCCTGTCTCGTCTTTCCTCCATGCTATACATGTTAAGATCCTTTAACCTTTCCTGGTAAGTTTTATCCTGCAATCCATGAACCAGTTTAGTAGCCCTTCTTTGAACTCTCTCTAAGGTATCAATATCCTTCTGAAGATAGGGTCTCCAGTACTGTGTACAGTACTCCAAGTGAGGTCTCACCAGTGTTCTGTACAATGGCATGAGCACTTCCCTCTTTCTACTGCTAATACCTCTTCCTATACAACCAAGCATTCTGCTAGCATTTCCTGCTGCTCTATTACATTGTCTGCCTACCTTTAAGTCATCAGAAATAATCACCCCTAAATCCCTTTCCTCAGATGTTGAGGTTAGGACTCTATCAAATATTCTGTACTCTGCCCTTGGGTTTTTACGTCCAAGATGCATTATCTTGCACTTATCCACATTAAATGTCAGTTGCCACAACTCTGACCATTTTTCTAGTTTACCTAAATCATTTTCCATTTGGCTTATCCCTCCTGGAACATCAACCCTGTTACATATCTTAGTATCATCCGCAAAAAGACACACCTTACCATCAAGACCTTCTGCAATATCACTAATAAAAATATTAAAGAGAATGGGTCCAAGTACAGATCCCTGAGGTACCCCACTGGTGACAAGCCCAAGCTTCGAATATACTCCATTGACTACAACCCTCTGTTGCCTGTCACTCAGCCACTGCCTTACCCATTCAACAATATTGGAATCCAAACTCAAAGATTGCAGTTTGTTGATAAGCCTTCTATGTGCAACAGTGTCAAAAGCCTTACTGAAATCGAGGTAAGCAATGTCTACTGCACCACCCTGATCTATAATTTTAGTTACCCAATCAAAAAAATCAATAAGATTAGTTTGGCATGATCTCCCTGAAGTAAACCCATGTTGTCTCTGATCTTAAAATCCATGTGTTTATAGATGTTCAACAATCCTATCCTTTAACATGGTTTCCATCACTTTCCCCACTACTGAAGTTAGGCTTACTGGCCTATAGTTGCCCGACTCCTCCCTATTACCTTTCTTGTGAATGGGCACAACATTCGCTAACTTCCAATCTTCTGGGACTACTCCTGTTATCAATGATTGGTTAAATAAATCTGTTAATGGTTTTGCTAGTACACCACTAAGCTCTTTTAATAGCTTTGGGTGTATTCCATCAGGTCCCATTGACTTATTTGTCTTTACTTTTGACAGTTGAAATAGAACCTCTTCCTCTGTAAACTCACGTGTAATAAATGACTCATTTATCCTTTTTCTTAACTGAGGTCCCTTTCCTTCATTTTCATCTGTAAATACCGAACAAAAATATTCATTGAGGCAGTCAGCTAGACCTTTATCCTCATCTACATACCTTCCTTCTTTTGTTTTTAATCTAACTAATCCTTGTTTTACTTTTCTTTTCTCATTTATGTATCTAAAAAAGGTTTTGTCCCCCTTTTTTACTGACTGTGCTATTTTCTCTTCTGTGTGTGATTTGGAAGCTCTTATAACTTGCTTAGCCTCTTTCTGCCTAATCTTATAGGTCATTCTGTCTTCCTCACTCTGGTTTTTTTTTTATAATTACTAAATGCTAACTTTTTGTTTTTTACTATTTTGGCTACATCTGTGGAGTACCACAGTGGTTTCTTGAATTTTTTGCTTTTACTGACAAGCCTAATGCAATTTTCTGTTGCCTTCAGTAGTGCAACTTTTAAATAATCCCATTTCTTTTGGACTCCATTTAAATTGCTCCATGTGGGTGTTTCTAACAGCACCTTATGCCCAGATATATCAGTTACAGATACTGAGTCTGTTCATATAGTAATCATACATAGCCTACCTCTGCTAGTGACACTATGTGACACTATGCCTGCACACATATTAAGATTATATGAGTGAGATAAATTGAGGCTGTTTTCAACAGAACTTCATGCACATATTACACCACTCACATATACTGAGGTTGTGACTCACAACCCACACATAGAACCAGTATTAGCTTGGACTCATATAGCAGATGTGTCTTATATCGTTCACATATATTGTGTTTCCACTAATACATCAATCATATAGGGAATAGATACACTGAAGCAATGTCTCATATAGAGCATGTAGAGGACATATACTGAGGCTGTGATTTCACAGCAACTCAGATCATATAAAGAACACACTGAGGCAGAGTCTCCAGATCAACTCATACATAGACAATATAGTGGATATATATACTGAGGCTGTGTCCGCATAGCAACTCACACACAGAGCATCTTCATTGTAACTCACACATACAGCCTATAGTGGGTACATATACCGAGGCTGTGCTCTCACAGCAACTAACACATAGAGCATATAGTGGATACATACACTGAGGCCGTGTCCTCATAGTAACTCACACACAGAGCATCTTCATTGTAACTCACACATAGAGCCTATAGTGTGTATATGTACCGAGGCTGTGTTCTCACAGCAACTAACACATAGAGCCTATAGTGGATACATACACTGAGGCCGTGTCCTCATAGTAACTCACACACAGAGCATATAGTGGACATACACACTGAGGCGATGTCCCCACAGCAACTCCTACATAGAGCATATAGTGGATACATACACACACATATATATATATATATATATATATATACACATACTGAGGCCCTGTCCTCATTGTAACTTCTACCAAGAGCACATAGTGGATACATATACTGAGGCTGTGACCTCATAGTAACTCATACAAAGAGCATATAGCGGACACATACACTGAGGCCGTGTCCCCACAGAAACCCATACATAGATCATATAGTGGATACATATACTGAGGCTGTGTCCTCACAGTAACTCATACATATAGCATATAGTGGATACATATACTGAGGCTGTGTCCTCACAGTAACTCATACATATAGCATATAGTGGATACATATACTGAGGCTGTGTCCTCACAGTAACTCATACAAAGAGCATATAGTGGATACATATACTGAGGCTGTGTCCTCACAGTAACTCATACATATAGCATATAGTGGATACATATACTGAGGCTGTGTCCTCACTGTAACTCATACACAGAGCATATAGTGGATACATATACTGAGGCTGTGACCTCATAGTAACTCATACAAAGAGCATATAGCGGACACATACAATGAGGCCGTGTCCCCACAGAAACCCATACAAGGAGCATATAGTGGATACATATACTGAGGCTGTGTCCTCACAGTAACTCATACATATAGCATATAGTGGATACATATACTGAGGCTGTGACCTCATAGTAACTCATACAAAGAGCATATAGCAGACACATACACTGAGGCCGTGTCCCCACAGAAACCCATACAAGGAGGTTATAGTGGATACATATACTGAGGCTGTGTCCTCACTGTAACTCATACATAGAGCATATAGTGGATACATATACTGAGGCCGTGTCCTCACTGTAACTCATACATAGAGCATATAGTGGATACATATACTGAGGCCGTGTCCTCACTGTAACTCATACATAGAGCATATAGTGGGTACATATACTGAGGCCGTTTCGGTCATGGCAAGGGTGCATAATTTAGTATTTCACTATGAAATATTATCCTTTAATGTAATTTGTGTAGTGAAGATGCTATTGCTGAGGTCAACAGGGGTTACATCTTTTGAAGCTGGGACCACCCACAGAGGTCAGATGACAGAAGGGGTAGTATGAATGGCATAGGAATGTGAAAAGGATTTTACTACATGGACGGGAAGTAATTAAGACTCTGCAAGGTGTGAGGTTCTACACTTGGAAAAAGTCTGAATGTCTCTTCATCCATTTGGCCTGTACCTTGTAAGTGATGAGTACATCTCTTTGATATGTAAATGCCATTAGCTTTGTTCCAGTATCATACCCAAAGGAAGGACAAAAACATTAATATTTACCCCACAGAATAATAATAAAGCCTCATTTTTATTATATTTGGAATGGGACAAGCCCAATTTTTTATTTAAGCCTAAACATGAGTTGCCCAACTTAAACCGTGTGGCAGTAGTTATGATGTCTGTCCTATTGGATCGTGGGCGGGGCGTGCAACATGTCTATGGAATGGGAAAACAATAACAAATTCATAGAGGCAATTATTATTTCTGTGGCAAGTACAGTAGAGGAGATAAAACCAAAAGTTTATATTTGGCTTGTTGTTTCTGGAACAAAGGAGGTGGTCACTTAGTATCTCCATAGGTACGCCCCTGGGTGAGGTGTGATAATTCCACAGGGTATATCTCCTGTGATCCTGAAGGGTGGTAGTGTACTTGCTTGGGGCCAAGATCTAATTTTGAGTGAGTCACCATCATCCTTCCTTGCCAGAGACCCCCTGGACAGAAGTTGTACTTTGAAAAACCTAAGTGAGTGAGTAATTAGGACTTCTGTATTTTATCCTTTTTGTTTTTATCTGTTGTTGGTGTAAATAATTTGTTTATTATATATTGTTATATGCACTGTGACTATTTTTGCTCATAATAAACATTCATTTATTAAGTTCTACCTTTGTCTGGTTAAGAATCACGTTACCTGAAGAGACTAGTTAGTATTTTTGTAATTCCTTAAATATTGTACTAAGTAATATTTGGTTGGTTTTATTGTTGATTTACCTGAGGGACCAAGGCACCCCATTTATAAATTGTCTTGGTGGTGGCAGCGTTAAAATAGTAATAGTTATATTATTATGTTTAAGTGTGGGTGGTGTTAAAAAGGGGGATTTTGTCATTATTTCCGGTCTAGTGCAGACAAATAGTGTACTTTAACCCTTTCACCGCCACAACTACGTCACGCACACTCTTGGAGTAGGGTGCGTTCGTGACAGTGTCCTCATAGTAACTCATACCTAGAGCATATACCGGACACACACTGAGACTTTATACCAATTCATATATTAGAGCATATAGTGGAAAGATACCGATGCTGTATCACCACCAGTTCATGAACAGATACTGAGGCCCGGTGGTCTCCTGTGCAGTATATTCTTCCACTGTCTGCAAAAGCCCGCTTATTTGTGATAATGCACAGGAAAACAGCAATCAATGCCACATATCTTGATAGAAACCAGTGTGTGTGTGGACTTAGAGTTAGGTTTTTAAAACCTGTCATATACATGTGTGTACTTCAAACAGACACCCAAGAAGGTTCTCTTACCTTGGATATTTCTCTGTCTTCAGGCTGTGGAATTCCAGCAGACTTAATACAGCCAGGATATCCATTATTAGCACTCTTTTTCACAGTGTCTCATTGCATTATCTGCACAATGCCTCCTTGCATTATCAGCACTTTTTTTGCATTATCAGCACTACTTTGCCCAATGTATATTTGTATTATCAGCCCTCTTTTGCACCAAACATCCTTATATAAACTTACCTAAATGCTCACCACACAAATCTACTAAATGTGACCTATTTAGAAGGAAGCCTAATGTAAGCAGCTGGGAGGGACTGAAAGAACAGAGAACCAGGTGCCCATACTAGCTTTAATCTATATTACTAATGCACTTACCTGAACCGTTGCAGGCCTGTGTTTCAGCGGCAAAATGGGGATTTGAACAACTGACAGCCTAAACTGTTCAAACTATAGGCTTCCATCTGTACCCCATATGCCGTCCATCATCACCATACAAGGTGGAACACAAAGAATAGGTATACCCCGGTAGTCACAACTATGTTGGGCCTCATGTATGCAGAGTACCGCTGTCATCCCCTCAGGGAGAGTGATAGGTTAGACTCCTGATTGCTGAAGGAGGTACCCAGGCTGGCAACTCTTACACATGTGCTGTTTGCTGGGTCATCAGGGATAAAGGCTTAGATTCAACTGGGCCTCTCACTTCCGAGAGAGGTAGGACAGACCCCTGGATGCCGAAGTAGGTACCCAGGCTGGCAACTCTTACCGGTATGCTGTTTGCTGGGTCTTCAGGGGTAAGAGGCTGAACCCTGGCATGTAGTGGACCATTTTCATGCCTTTCAGGGAGAGGTTGTGTTGCGGTCACCGGCCTGCCGAGCCTCACGGTCGTGCCCGACCGGCACGACCGCACCGACTACACGAGCTTACCTGCTCGTCGGCAAGCCGGGAACCACGCACGTAGTTCTTCCGGGCATCACGCCCGAATCCAATATGGCGCCAACCACGTGGTCGCGTCTATGGATAGCCCCGCCCCCGTGAATTATACTAACGTGTGCGTGACGTCACGATGTCAACGCACATGCACGTTCTGGGGTCAGAGGTCGCCCTCTGACCAATCACAGCTTAGAGAGGGGTATTTAAACCCCTAATTCACCCCAGTACTTTGCCATGTCGTGGTTTCAGTTTCCTGGTTTCCTGAAAGTGCTATTTTCGTGTTTCTGATTTCCTGGTATCCTGATCCTTGGCGTTTCCCTGGTTATTCTGATCTCTGGTTTCCCTGACTTGGCTTGTTTAATCGGTATTGAGTATTTTCTGGCTTCCTTGACCTCGGCTTTCCCTTTGACCATTCTCTGTCTCTAGCGTATTAGTCCGGCCATTCTAAGGTCCGGTTTACGCTCTTTCCTGTTATTTTCCTTTTCTTTCTTATGTATATGTTTACATAGTTTCTGCGTGCTGGACCACATTACTAGTCGTGACATTACGACATGGCCATGGATCCTGCAGAACTATGCAAACATATGATCGCCTGTGAAAATAGGGTGGAGGATATGGACCACAGGTTAGACCAATTTGCCCAGGCATTTCAGACCTTGCTCCAGAGGACTGCCTATTTAGAGGTTCCTCCTGTACCACCTGTGGTTCCGCCACCTGTAGTGGTTCCCGTACCACATAAACCACCGTCCATAACCCTGTCACCGCCCCCTCGTTATGGAGGTGATTCTAAGGAATTCAGAGGTTTTTTAAACCAAATTGAATACCACTTTGAGGCCTCCCCAGGTTCATTCCCAACAGATAGCCTATTTTAGATCTATCTGATGAACCAATTAACTGGAAAAGCCTTGACCTGGGCTAACCCCTTATGGGAAAGTGGTGACGCAGTAGCCCGTGATTACAGTACCTTTCTAACGGCTTTTAAGGCTACGTTTGAACCTAAAGGCAGGGAGAAGAATGCTGCCAAAGCCCTTATGAGAATCAAGCAAGGCAGTCGTTCTGTTGCCGATTATGCCATAGAATTCAGGACATTAGCGTCTGAGGTTGATTGGACCAATAGTGGTCTGGTGGCTGCTTTCTCTGAAGGTCTAGCTGAGAGTATACAAGATGAGACTGCAGCTAGAGACCTTCCGGTTAATCTTAATGAGTTTATTGCCTACATGATAGACATAGATAACCGGCTCAGAGAGAGAGAGAGAGAAAAACAAAACAACGTAACAGACGTTCTAATTTGTCCATAGCTCCTCGTTTCTCTAACCCAGTGATGAGTAGCCAAACGCCTCTTCCAGAACCTGAACCCATGCTATTGGGTAGCGCTAAACTCACTGAGGCAGAGAGACAACACAGACGTAACGAGGGGTTATGTATGTATTGTGGCAAGAAGGGACATCTAAGATAGTCATGCCCGGTTTCGGCCGGAAAACTTGCACACCTAAGGCACGTACGGGGACCGACCTTAGGTGTGATGTATATGTCCCCTAAATTGACTAAGAACCGTTTCCTTGTCAAAGTAACCTTATCTTTCAAGAACACTACTGTTCAGTGTGAGGCTATGATTGACTCTGGGGCAGCGGAGAATTTCCTAGACAAAGAATTCTCTGCAAAACATCTCCTGCCCTTAAGACATAAAGAGAAACCTATAGCAGTCGAGGCCATTGATGGAAGGCCTCTTACCCAACCTTTCATCACACACGAAACTCTGCCAATCACTGTTTCAGTGGGTATTCTCCACTCTGAAAAAATGACCTTTCAAATCATATCTTCACCTACAGTTCCGATAATACTCGGTTTTCCTTGGCTCCTGAAACAAAATCCACGTTTGGATTGGATTAAAGGAGAGATTGTGAGTTGGGGTGAGAGATGCAAAGGTATTTGCCTTAAGCAAATCCCACAACCTATCGGTACCATTAATGTTCCTGTTGCACCTCCCTTGACCACACAAATTCCACCACAGTATATGGATTTGAAAGAGGTATTTAACAAGGTCCAGTCAGAAGGGTTACCTCCTCATAGACCTTATGACTGTACTATAAATCTATTACCAGGGACTATGCCTCCCAAGGGAGGAGTTTATGCCTTGTCCCCCCAGGAAAATCTTTGTTTGGAGGAATATATTAAGGATGCTCTCAGAAAGGGTCATATCCGTAGATCCTCCTCACCAGCCGGGGCTGGATTCTTCTTTGTCTCTAAAAAAGGAGACCTACGCCCCTGTATCGATTATAGGGGTTTGAATAGGATTACGATAAAAAACGCCTACCCTATTCCCCTTATATCAGAGCTGTTTGACAGATTGAAGGGAGCTCGAGTCTTTACCAAGCTCGACCTCCGAAGTGCATACAATCTAGTCAGGATTAAGGACGGCCACGAATGGATGACCGCATTTAACACCAGAATGGTGTTGGCCGTTTGGATTATGTAATGCTCCAGCGGTATTCCAGGATTTTATTAACGATGTCCTAAGAGAGTACCTTCACATGTTCGTTCTAGTGTATTTGGACGACATTCTCATCTATTCCCCAGACCTAGAGACACATCACGAACATGTGAGAATTGTACTGAAAACCCTGTTACAGAACGGCCTTTACTGTAAACTGGAGAAATGCCAGTTTGACCAAACAGAGATACAATTCCTTGGATACGTTATATCTCCGTCTGGTTTCCAGATGGATCCTCGCAAACTGGAGGCAGTCTTACAGTGGCCATTACCCAAGGGCCTTAAAGCTACTCAACGCTTTATAGGTTTTGCGAATTACTACCGCAAATTCATAAAGGGATTTTCCTCCGTGATTTCCCCTATAACCAATTTAACCAAAAAAGGAGCAAATTGTATATCTTGGCCCAAAGAAGCAAGAGAGGCATTTGAACGATTAAAATCTTTATTTTCCTCAGCACCTGTCCTGACCCATCCTGATCCATCCAAACCATTTATCCTAGAGGTGGATGCATCAGAGACAGGAGTTGGAGCCATTCTGTCTCAAAGAGAAAGTCCTGATACGCCTTTACATCCCTGTGGATTTTACTCTTGCAAACTCACACCTGCAGAGAAGAATTATGACATAGGGAATAGGGAACTTTTGGCCATTGTACTTGCCCTTAAGGAATGGAGGCATCTCTTGGAAGGTTCCAAAGAGCCACTTTTGATCTTTACTGATCATAAGAATTTGGCTTATATTGGGGACGCTAAGAGACTGTCCTCTCGTCAGGCTAGATGGTCATTGTTCCTCTCCCGATTCAATTTCGTAATTACATACAGACCTGGTACTAAAAACACCAAGGCAGATGCACTTTCTCGGCAGTTTGAGACAGATGAAGTTCCGGAACAGGTGATATATCCTATTGTACCTCCTGAATGTCTCATTGCCACTACAGTTTCCGAAGTGTCTTCTCCACTCTTCTGTGCCATAATAGCAGATCAAACTCAGGCACCTGTGGGAAAACCTCCGGACAAACTGTATGTGTCACCTCAGTTTCGAAAGAAGGTACTAGATTTGTTCCATGACAACCTCACAGCGGGCCATCCTGGAGTCCATAAAACTCTCTCTGCCATCTCCAGGAGGTTTTGGTGGCCTGCTCTTAGAAACTATATCAAAGATTATGTTGGGGCATGTCAAATATGTGCCGTTTCTAAAGTTCCTCCTAGGTCACATCCTGGACTGTTACAACCACTGCCCATACCTAGTGCTCCATGGACCCACTTGGCCATGGATTTCATTGTGGATCTACCCAGTTCAAACGGGTTTAATACAGTCCTTATGGTTATTGATAGATTCACGAAGATGGCACATTTTGTCCCACTTAAAAAAATTACCATCTGCTCAAGATCTAGTTCAAATATTCTTGAGAGAGATCTTTCGGTTGCATGGTGTACCTAAAAGCATAGTATCTGACAGAGGTACCCAGTTTGTTTCTAGGTTTTGGCGTTCCTTTTGCAAACAATTGGGCGTCGAACTCTCCTTTTCGTCAGCATATCACCCTCAAACAAATGGAGCAGCAGAGAGGGCGAATCAGTCTTTAGAAGCCTATTTACGTTGCTTTATAAATGCCAATCAATCTAACTGGTATGAGCTCTTACCCATGGCTGAGTTCGCCAGAAACAACGCCACTCATGAATCTTCTAATCACAGTCCATTCTTTGTAAATCAGGGTTATCACCCCACTGTTTTTCCTTCTGCATTCTCAGACACGGAAATCCCTGCTTTGAACACCCGTTTAGAATCGATTCATGATACCTGGGATTCCGTCCATTCAGCCCTGCAAAAAGCCTCATTACGAGCAAAGGTCCAAGCTGACAAAAAACGGGGCGCTAATCCTGTATATCTTCCAGGTGACAGGGTGTGGCTCTCCACAAAACATATCAAGCTTAAGGTCCCGTCCATGAAATTTGCCCCTCGGTACATAGGTCCCTTTCGAGTTACCCAACGTATTAATCCAGTGACCTATTCTTTGGCACTACCGGCTCATATGAGAATAGCGAATACTTTCCATGTGTCTCTGCTCAAGCCCCTTACTTGCAATCGCTACACCAGGGTATCCACTCCTCCTCCGCCCTTGGTAGTGGGTGATCAAGAAGAATACGAAGTCCGTTCTATCATGGACGCCAAATTATCCAGAGGTGTCTTGTCCTATCTCGTTGACTGGAAGGGTTATGGTCCCGAGGAACGTTGTTGGGTTCCTGCTGACCGGGTCCATGCGCCCCGTCTTATCCGGTCATTTCACAACCGCTTTCCTCTTAAGCCGGGTCCTTCCCGCCCGGTGCGCGGTCTTCGAGTGAATAATGGTCAGGAAATATATATATATATATACACACACACACACACTTTTTTTTTTAAATGTATTTTTATTTCTTCAAAGTTTTTTCATATTACAAATATCAAACATACATACAGTACCTCTTAAGCAGTTCAGTATATAACAGATATGTACCCATTCGAGCAGATTGCTATAATGAAGAAAATACATTTACAGTCGGTGCAAATATAGCTTTAAATACATACACCCATAAAAAATGTTTATAGCATTGCTAGTATAAACCAAAATAGGATAACCATATCTATAAATAACATAAATTACAAAATAGAGGTGTAGCTAAAACCGTGATTCGTACCAAACACACACACCATCCCGAGGAACCATGCATGTACTATCCAATTTTCCTTTCTTTCAATAATGGGTACCTCCTTGCTGGTATCACTTCGGGATCAAACACACAGCGGGGGGGGGGCCCAGACAATCTATATTATAAACTGTCATTGTTGGCAATGAACTTCTCCACTATGTTTTCCCATTTACTAGATTTCATCAAACCAACAGAATTTCCTTGGATTATTCCAATTTCCATTTTACATTGGTATATTGCTTGTTTTTTAATTTCAATCCACTCTAATACTTTATTACTTAACTCCTGTGTGAGTTCTCTGATGACCAACTAGAGATGTGTTATGTCTAAACCATCTCCCACATTCAGAACATGAGAAAGGTTTCTCTCCTGTGTGGGTTCTCTGATGTCTAACAAGATTTGAGTGCCTGCTCAAACATTTCCCACATTCAGAACATGAGAAAGGTTTCTCTCCTGTGTGGGTTCTCTGATGTCTAACAAGATGTGAGTGCTCGCTAAAACATTTTCCACATTCAGAACATGAGAAAGGTTTCTCTCCTGTGTGAGTTCTCTGATGTGAAACTAGAGCCGGGTTATGGCTAAAACATTTTCCACATTCAGAACATGAGAAAGGTTTCTCTCCTGTGTGAGTTCTCTGATGTGAAACTAGAGCCGGGTTATGGCTAAAACATTTTCCACATTCAGAACATGAGAAAGGTTTCTCTCCTGTGTGGGTTCTCTGATGTCTAACAAGATGTGAGTGCACGCTAAAACATTTCCCACATTCAGCACATGAGAAAGGTTTCTCTCCTGTGTGAGTTCTCTGATGTATAACAATGTGTGACTGCCAGCGAAAACATTTCCCACATTCAGAACATGAGAAAGTTTTCTCTCCTGTGTGGGTTCTCTGATGTCTAACAAGATGTGAGTGCTCGCTAAAACATTTTCCACATTCGGAACATGAGAAAGGTTTCTCTCCTGTGTGAGTTCTCTGATGTGAAACTAGAGCCGGGTTATGGCTAAAACCTTTCCCACATTCCGCACATGAGAAAGGTTTCTCACCTGTGTGGGTTATCTGATGTCTAACAAGATGTGAGTGCCAGCTAAAACATTTTCCGCATTCAGAACATGAGAAAGGTTTCTCTCCTGTGTGAGTTCTCTGATGTGAAACTAGAGCCGGGTTATGGCTAAAACCTTTCCCACATTCCGCACATGAGAAAGGTTTCTCACCTGTGTGGGTTATCTGATGTCTAACAAGATGTGAGTGCCAGCTAAAACCTTTTCCGCATTCAGAACATGAGAAAGGTTTTGTGTTTATGATCTCCTTTGTAGACATAAAGGGTTCTGAGAAATTGCTTGAGTTTGGAGAGCTGGAATCCTTGGTTGTCTTATTAAAAGATTTCTTCATAATCTTGCTTAGTATAGTTCTGTTGTTGTCCTGTCCTTTAGAAAAACTTCTGCTGCTGGAAATATCTGAAACAAAATGTACTGGGAGTTATGAAAAGTAAAATCTATCTATAACTGATGTATTGTTTACCATACTTAAAAACTGACTATTTTCATGAAACATCAGAAATATGACTATGAAACATTATGGTGATTAAGTAATACCTTAAAAAAATATTTGTGTGCTCTAATTCCCATTATAATATAAAAATTGCAAATACAAACTTACTTGTATTCACTTGGCAAAATGTAAAATGACTATGCTTCACGATCAACGTAAAAATCATAATGTCGCCTGCTCGGTTACCAGACAAGCCAAAAGAGCACTTTTCAGAGAAAAGATTCTCCCAAACAAGGGGAACATTCACTACATATGAGCCAGAGGGAGACTTATGGAGAGAGAAAAACGGGTCGCAAGAGTATTCTGAGAACGGACAGCAGCTGAAATAGCCTGCCCTTCGGTGGGTCCCCGCTCAGAACTCAAGCTGGTTTTAGCTCATCTTGTGCCATTACAGAGAGAACATATCTGAAGCATATCAGACTGGTCCCACCCATACGGGCAGTCCAGATCCGAAATGCCAGCAAGTTCTCTCTGCACGAGAGATACAGCAACCCCAGATGATCATTTCAGCCTTGTTAGGCATCATCAGTGAGGCATAGCTGATATCTCTCTAGGCACCGTGCCTAGAGAACTGAGCAGTGACCGACCGAAGGGCAGGCTATTTCAGTTGCTGCCCGTTCTCAGTATTCTCTTGTGACCCATTTTTTACTCTCCACAAGTTTAAGGGATAATCCAGACGTGGACCCCTTGCTCACGGTGCCTAGGGAGATATCAGCTGTGCCTCACTGATGA
Organism: Pelobates fuscus; assembly: GCF_036172605.1. NCBI lineage: Eukaryota > Metazoa > Chordata > Amphibia > Anura > Pelobatidae > Pelobates > Pelobates fuscus. Next base: position 206,100,078 of record NC_086323.1, on the reverse strand, counting down.
TGCCTTACAAGGCTGAAACGATTGTCTGGGGTTGCTGTGTCTCTCGTGCAGAGGGAACTTGCTGGCATTTCGGATCTGGACTGCCCGTATGGGTGGGACCAGTCTGATATGTTTCAGAGAAGTTCTCTCTGTAATGGCACAAGATGAGCAAAAAAACTGCTTGAGAACTGAGCGGTGACCGACCGAAGGGCAGGCTATTTCAGTTGCTGCCCGTTCTCAGTATTCTCTTGCGACCCATTTTTTACTCTCCAGAGGGAGACTTAGTATTTTGATACAGGAACTCCACACACTGGACCGGCCACTATCTCCTTTCGTCGCTGTAAATTCGGCTATACTACACGGATTCGAGCGATATTTGCACAACTTGGGCGCTCAAATCCGGGCTATCCAGGGATATAATACTTGTGGGGGTTCTTATCAAACTTGTATACTGTAACAACCTCCTACCATGTTGCCTGGGAACCTCTACCTTTTGTTTTCCTGCCATCATCCACATTGCCCTGTGTGGCGAAACCAACTTCGCCACTGTGGGCTGGAGAAGCCTGGCTGCTAGCCTCCTGCCCGCTGACTATGGCCCCTGGACATATTGCACTCTAAAGACTATATTTGGGCATGTACTAATTTATATTGCTGCTACTGGCCCTTTAAAATCAGCGATGGACATTTTGGGACTACTGTCCCTTTAAGACTGTGAAGCATATCCTATTGTACTGCCTGTATATTGTATATGTATTTATGTATGCAGTTAACCTGGGTTAAATATATATGCAGCCTTCATCTGATTGTTTGGTAGAATCACTCCATTCCTTGTATTGAGGAAACTACCGAACAACCAGACCACCCAGGACTAAGTGTGCCTCCAATTACCGTTTGCAACAATGTTGCAAACGGGTAATTGGCAATCAGTGCAGTGTGGTCTTTGTCCTCTGGGTGGCCGCCATTCAGGAAACCAACACGTGGCGGCGGCCATCTTTAACTACCGAACAGCGGTGTTTTGCCGTCGAGTGTCTGGAACTGAAATCGGACACTCGACTAGGCAAACACCGCTGAGACCTCCAGACTTCCAGGATTTCGTGGGGAAACTACCGAACGGCCCGCCGTTCGGTAGAAAGAAACGTATGAACTAGGGGATTCATACGAATCCCCCTTAGTCTCTATAACACAGACAATTCGTATGTTTCATTCACCTGTTTGTGACCGACCGCAGGGCCAAAATGCATGGAACTGTTTTCGGATACTTTACCCATGCGGTCAGTCAATACTTTAAAGTCCCATAACTCCTGAACCATTTATCCGAATGGGCTGATTCTTGCATATGTTGTCCCCCTGAATAAGGGCTATCAGGGGATACCTGTTTTGGAGGTGTAGCATATGTATTTGGGGTACATCCAGGAATTGGGGAAAAAGGTGTACAGTATAATTGTGTTAAGTGTTAATCTAAGGGGAGGAAATGTGTGGGAGGTACATCCATGTGATTGGTTAATTTCATCCTCCCCCTGGGAGTGTCCTGTATGTACTTGTTGGTAATAAAAGCCAGACTGGGTGTCCCAGTCTAGAGTTCTTGCTTAACCCTCAAAGCGATGTGTCGTCTCGGTCTTTGGGGGAATGGGATTGTATGCTGACTGCCAAGAGTGTAAGCCGATGTCTGCTTTTCTTGTTCAGCTGTTCCAGTGTTCGTGTGGTTCCAGTCGGGAGAATGGTGTTTGCAGTAGCTGCCTGTGCATCTGGAAAGGGGATTATCGCCTAAACTGGGTTTTATCCTCTTGTAAGTGAAACGGTCCGTTACACCCTGTACCTAAGAACAAAGACTTTCTGGCCCTTCAACTGTTTTATGCGAAGGATTGGTACGTTTGATATGGCACTTCGTATACAGTCGAAGTGCCGAAGTAGACGAAGTGGCCGACGTTAGACAATCGAACACGTCGCGGCGGCCATTTTAATTCAGTCTTACCTGTACCTTCCCATTCGAACGCACGTTCAAATGGGACTTTGTCATCTTTTTAATGTAAAATAGACCTCCACTTAACTAACGAACACCGCTGAAACTTAACCCCGTTTTCACTTCGACACAAGTCGAAGTGCGTTCGACTATTCGAATGCCGCCTTCAGATGGGACTTTGTTATTTTGCAGGGCAGAAATAGACCGACCGCACATCCTGAATCTGTGTAACTGTTTTGGGCATACAAACAGACATCCAAAGACACTTTTTAATATTTCTGGAACCCCTGAACGGATTTGCACGAATTTTGAATATGTTTGTCCCCAAGTTGTGTTGTTCATAAAATATAAGTTTTATTCCTGTATGATGAAAAATCTGAAAGTTATAAAAATGCATAAAAAGTTTTAGCTCGGAGATAATTGAGGATACAGTAAGAAACTCAATTATCTACCAAGCAGAGGGGAGGGAATCTGTGGGTTGTAACCATTGTCTGATTGGTTAATGTCTAATTGTCTGCGGGTGTCTCCCTTGCATGAGAGCACCGCATAAAAGGAGAGTACCTGTCATTAAAACCTCAGTTCTATTTTACCCTTCAAAACGTAGCTTTGTCTCGTTATTGAAAGGGAACCTGCTCAGCTAATCACTAGCTCTTTTAAGAGCTCTACCTCTCCCTCTCTACTTAGATCCAGCTGATAGAAAGAAGGCTACTCCATTACTACACAGCATTTTGCCGGGAAGAAGGACGTCTCCAACGGCTGATACCCCTCTCCACTGGGGTAGCCGTTACATATACATTTTGGGGTGTTTTGTGGTTTCGTATTGTACTTCGAATGCCTGGGAGATAATTTAAGTAAAAGCAAGCTCACAGACAGAGGCGTCTGGGCACGCTTACTGTAAAACTGAATGGAAACCCCATTTCAGGGGTCTTTGTATATAACCAGGCAACTTGCCCTAATAAAACAAACATTCTGATTTACCCTTCAAGTCTTGGCTGATGTTTGGGATCACAAGAGCTATATCACACTATCACATTGCGGGACTAGGGAGACTCTTCCGCAGATATACTCAGTCAGAGTATAGGGGTTACGGAGTTACAATTAAATCACATGTATCTAAAACAAAGTGTACTTGCCATATGTGTGCAGACCTTCTTTCTACATTTTGAATCCCTTTACACTTTTTAACCCATAATAGTACACATGTTTGGTGGCAGCATTGTAACATGACAAAAAAAACCTCAACCCCAATATGTAGAATAAAAACAAGGCGGTGGAGCCAACCTCAAAGCTAGATGGACACGTCTAAATCTGCTCTGAGCGTGCCTACAGCTAATCCCTATTCATCGGGCTCGTGACTAGCCATGGGACATCCAAAACATTCTCTATTGACCTAACAACCGCCTGGCAAAAAATGTACCTGGAAATCTGGGGCCTTAAAATTTTTTCATGATAATGCAGACCTACAACATGGTGCCGCAGGCCCCAATATGATGCCAGAATCCTCCCAATGCCGATCAGCCTCCTCAAGCCATGAGAGCTTGGACCACCCGATATCCAAATCCAACCTGGAAATAAGCAAACCCTTGAGAAATCTGCTGTAACAGAACCCCTGTTATTGTCTGGCCCACAGACTTGAAACATTGTAACCCCCTGGATGTGTTACCATTGCTATATTTAACATATGAATGGGAAAAATAATGATACTGCTAACACATTCGTATGAACAAACAAACTGCCGAACCAGAGATTACCCAGCCTAGGCGTGTGTCGCCATTTAACTCCTTGACTCTGTGCCAGACCGCAAACCGCAAACGTTCAAAGTGGTTCACTGGGTGGCAGTCGTTTCATATTTACGAACACGTGGCAGCTGCCATCTTTTTTTGTTGAACGGTGTTTGTCCAGCGGTGTTTGGTCGTCGAGTGTCTGGAACTATTTTCAGACACTCAAACTCCTGAACACCGCTGAGACTTCCAGGACCACTTAGCTTTGCACACATTCATACGAACAAGGCGGCGTTCGGTAAAAGTATTGCACGAACGAGGCGGCACACGACCAGCAAAGGCACGAACAATAATAAGCATGACTGTTCAGTATTTTAATTGTACAAAAAGGGACTGGCCGCACCAGCTGAATGCATGGAACTATTTTGGGCAGGAGCCTCGTGTGTGGCTGGGCAGGGATGGGACTTCCAGTTATCGCCCAAACCCCTGAACCGATTCATATGATTTTTGAGTATGTTTGTCCCCTAATTATGCTTGTTCAGAAAATTTAAGTTTTATTGAATGTATAGTTTTGGTGTTAGCTCAATTATCTCCAAGCGAAATATATACCTTTTAACTAATTTTTATGATACAGCAGTTAACTCAATTATCTCCGGGCAGAGGGGAGGAATGTACAGTAATGACTGGGACTGTTTAACTGTGTAACTGTAAATGATTGGTCATTAAGTTTGTTTCTTCGGTGCCCAACAAGGTCCACATGGGTGGTAACCTTGTGGGAAAAGTTGTATAAAAGAAATGATTGTGTGCCCATTCAATCAGTTCTGCTTAACCCTCAATACGTAGCCTTGTCTCTTTATTGAAGGGAACCTGCATCCAGCTAAATCACTAGCTCTTGTAAGAGCTCTGCCTCTCTCTCTACACTGATCCAGCTGATGGGATATCGGGAATACTCTGCAGCACAGCCTCTCGCCGGGAAAAGGATGTCTCCATTGGCATACACCCCTCTAACAACCTGGGACATTGCCAACATGATAAAGAAACTCGAAGTCTCCTTTCAAACCTATCTGGAGGCCTTAGGCACCGACATCCACCACATCAGTGAAAGAGTGCGCTGAAAGACGCAATGATTTACTTCACACCTACGTACAGCAACTACAAGCCACTGTATACTCCCATTCCTCTTACCCGTCAGCCATGCATAGATCCTTTGATGATATCAACAACCGCGGAAGACACAACAACCTCCATATGAAAGGCTTACCGGAACAAGACAGGGAAGACCTCGTAAGTGTGAAAAAAGGAAATATAAGGGATATCGGGCGCTCCAAATGAATGAGCGTACAGGTGCAGCCTAAAAACACTCCAAGTGTATTGTCACCAAGTACACTTATGTAAAGACAGAAGTACCAAAGAGAAAAAAGTGTCAAAGTGCACACAGTGAGAATTATTCTTTACCTTTAAAATAAAAGCGAAATGTGTGGGTATTTCTATTGATATAACCCTAAATCATAAAAATACAAAGCAGAGGAACCATAGTGTAACCTGTATACATAAATATAACAGTGATAAAATAAAAATGGAACACTCACACTGTACAGAGCCTTTAGAGAATGTCTCTGAACTGTAAAGGCAGGCCATCCACAATAGGGATAGTTGCAGTGGTGTATCACTGGAACCTTGGAGTTTCAGAGTAAAAACTGGAACCAGGAACCAAATCAACGATGTAAAAAGGTATTTATTCCAAGTTGTAGTTAAAACATAAAAGAAAATAGCACAACGCATTTCGACCTTAAGAGAGATCTTCCTCAGGTGCAGTCTACCTAGAAACTGACATAACAGGCTTTATATACCCTAATACAAACTAAACATAACAAACAAAAGGGGTAATAATGAACACACATGTGAAAAAAAACTTTCATATATGGTCCGGACCGGTTGTAATCCGCCTTACCCAACATGGTGGCTCATCCGGTTTCGGTCACATACGGAAAAGAAAATGCTGCTAACTAAGATGTCTGTGTGTCATATCATATGAGGCGGCAGACTTCAATTGGAGGTTTCCTGCATCTGTATTGTCCATGGGCGGTCTTTGTGTCGGCTCTGGTGGTACTTACTTGAATCAGATTATCCATATGTTTATAAAGCATGCGTGTTGCAAATGGGAGGTCTTGTCCAATAGTGAAGGGTTAAACCCAAAACATTGTCTATATCCAAGCTGACTATTTTTGTCACGGACATATACTAATAAACTCTTAAATTACCTCATTTCCTTTAAACATTGTTATTTCAGCATTTGGCTCAAACGCCTAGAACTGTTTTGCGTTTTTCCATTAAGCAAACAATAACTCAGTGCTAAAATGTTATGTTAAAGGGGAAACATCTGTTTGTTTTGGATTTTTGCTCTCTGTATGTCTTGCATGTCTTATTGTATGTAAATAAATATTTGTTTTGCAATAGTCAATGAACTGTCTTGGTAAGTGACAGGTTTCTTGTCCTTGAGTCATGGTGTGGACATGGGAAATTCACAATCTGTTTCCTACCCTCAACCACACCCTGGGGAGTCATGTTTAAATTATGGTACCAGAGTAGGAGCCTTGGGAGAATTTTTAACCATCCCATTTGTCACTAGTTTAGCAGGATGGACGGAGGCTATGAGATCCTACGACCCATTCCCCCCCATTGTGGGGCAAACAATGACTTTCACATAAATATGGTTAAGGGATAATGTTTAGAGGATAAAAGGGCATGGCCCTGGTATGGTCCGGACCCCGATTGGGACAAGGACTATATGAAATTGCAAGTGGCCCCCCACTGGTACCCAACAACCAATAAAGGCAGGAAGCTTAGGGGTAAGGAGAAGAAAGTAGCTAGTTCTACAGAAAAAGCCCCAGATAACCTTGATTTAGGGAACTCTGATTCAGTACAACATAAGAGCAATGAGATTAAGGATAAAGATTTACAAGTAAAAACTGTTCCCCGAGAGACACCCTTGCCGCCCCTGTAGTCCCCCACATATACCTCTTTACCTATAGCCCCTGAAGATGAGGAGTATGAGGAAGTTTTGTTAGTAGCTATTAATACTGGCAAAAGGCATCGTATAACAGCAGAAGAAGAAGATAGTTCTGAAGAAGGAAATGAAGAACAGGCATCAGGGCAAGCCTCAGAAACCAGCCATAGTACTCATTCTTTGCTTAACGCTCCCCCTATTAAAATTACTGTCACTAACACATCAGGCATGATATTAAAAAGTGGTAAACAAATCAAAACTACCTCTATAAAGACTGGTAACACAGATGAGACAATAGGCCTTCCCATTTTTAACAGTAGGAGACCAACTAATAATGAAACCCTTGAATCATATTGTTCTAAAGGACGTCATTCAAGGTGCACCCAACCCACGTTCTAACCCTGCTGCATGTTTACTGTATTTAAAAAGAATTTGTCAATGTCCACGATAACATTGGCGCAGGAACTCCCCCCCCCAAGATAGTTCAGGTAAACTACTCCGGTGGAACACCTCAACCCATGGACCGTCTTTTAAGTAAACCACATATAGGTGCCAAGGGGTCATACTGAAGTGTAAATGCTTTGTTGACTAACATGCTTCCGTTAAAAAACAAAAACCCACTCAGCGGGACACCATGTCTCAGCCAGTGACAATGCTTTTGTTATTATATGTGACCGTTATGGGCAACAGCCCACATAATGTATTGTTTTCTCTTTATCGCCTGCTGAGTGAACAAAATAAAGAATATAAAAAAAAAGAAAAAAAGAATGTGTCAAGGGCAAAACATGACGCAGATAGATATAAAATTAATTATTGATGGTATATTGGGTTATGATCCAGATTCAGGATGGGATTGGTCTAAGGTTCCCTCAGTGTCTACATTGGACTCTAGCACTACCATAGGTGGTGAGGATCCCTATGTATTGTCCACGTACAGGGCCGTTTGAAATAATTTGGGGGCCCCAAGCAAAATAGACATGGAGGCCCCCCCAACTCTCCCCCCTCCCACACGCACACAAAGCCTACAGGATCCACAGCATAGCCATACAGTTTAAGTTCACCCACACTTTATTTAAATAAAAAAGGTTTACAGTGCAAATACTGCTGTTGCATTTACTGTGCATAAATAAAAAATGTTTACAGTGCAAATACTGCTGTTGCATATAATGTGCATAAAATGTGAACATTTTCAACAATTGAACATTTGCAAAAAACACCACTGTACCATAAAATCAAATATACATTAAAAAAGTGCACAATAACTAAATCCAACATACTTAAAGGGACTCTCCAGTGCCAGGAAAACAATCAGTTTTTCTGGCACTGCAGGTCCCCTCTCCCTCCCACCACCCATCCCCGGTTGCTGAAGGGGTGAAAACCCCTTCAGTGACTCACCTGAGAACCCCGCTGATGTCTCTCGGCGTTGGTTTTGGGTCGTCGCCGCTCCTCCCCTAAATTACGTCAGCCGGCGGGGGAGACTGATCCCGCCCGCCGGCTGAGGAGACCTAATGCGCATGCAGAGAGCTCTCCATAGGAAAGCATTGAAAATGCTTTTCAATGCTTTCCTATGGGGAATTGAGTGATGCTGGAGGTCCTCACACAGCGTGAGGACGTCCAGCGACGCTCTAGCACAGAAAACCTGTGCTATAAAGGAGGAAGTGCCCTTTAGTGGCTGTCTAATAGACAGCCACTAAAGGAGGAGTTAACCCTTTATGAAAACTGCAATAATTACAGTTGCAGGGTTAAGGGTAGTGGGAGTTGGCACCCAGTCCACTCCAATGGGCAGATGTTGTCTGGGTGCCTGGAGTGTCCCTTTAAAACACACACATACACACACTAACAGACAAACACACACACATTAACATTTTTCAGTTCTCACAAACGTGCAAATTATCTAAAACTGTCCTTTTTACTCCCCCCTCCCCGTGGCCTTTTTACTCCCCCCCCCTGTTTTTTTTTTTACTCCCCCCCTGTTTTTTTTTTACTCCTACCCCTCCCCATGTTTTTTTACTCCCCCCGTGTTTTTGTTACTCCCCCCTCCCCATGTTTTTTTTTACTCCCCCCTCCCCATGTTTTTTTTTTACTCCCCCTCCCCATGTTTTTTTACTCCCCCCTCCCCATGTTTTTTTTTTACTCCCCCATGGTTTTTTTTTTACTCCCCCATCCCGTGTTTTTTTACTCACCCCTCCCTATGTTTTTTCACTCCCCCTCCCCTCCTATGTTCTTCTCACCTCCCCTTCCCTGTAGCGTGGCCGAGTTCCTCTTCCTCCTGTCAGTCCGGCCGGGTACCGCGCGGTAAAGGAGATTCAGTGCCAGATATCAACCCAACCTTGGTAGACACACTGGACAGAGAGAGGCTACCAACTTCACCAGGTCCAGTATTTGGTTGTGGGTGGGATGCCAGACTAACTCAGGTACCGACCGGCGTGAGGTCAGGCAAGGCAAACCTCTCCATGGGGTGTTCCACTGGCAGATAGTGGATGTGGCTCACTTGGCAAAATCCTACCAGTGGTTGGAAAAGGCAGGACTGAAAGAGAGCACTAAGGCACTAATCCTAGCAGCACAGGAACTAGCACTCAGCACCAAATCAAAAGAAGCTGGAGTCTACCACAGCAGCAAGACCCAAAGTGCAGACTGTGCAAAGACACTTTTAAGACAGTCCGACACCTAGTAGCCGGATGCAAGATGTTAGCAGGAACAGCATACACTGAGAGACAGAACCAAGTTAATGGGATTGCGCACCGAAACATCTGCACAGAATATGGATTGGACCAGCCTAAGTCCAGATGGGAGATACGAAAAAGAGTAGTTGAGAATGACTGGGTTACAATCCTGTGGGACATCAAGATCCAGACAGACGAGCAAGTGCTGACCAACCAAACTGACTTTGTGGTCGTAGACAAGGAACGTAAGACTGCAGTCATGGTGGATGTTGCAATACCCAGTGACTATTACATTAGAAAGAAGGAACATGAGATGGTAGAGAAATACCAAGGACTGAAAGACGAGCTAGAAAGGATGTGGAAGGTGAAGACAGTAGTAGTCCCAGTTGTGATAGCTGTGACTCCCAAGTTGGGGGAGTGGCTTCAACAGATTCCATGTGGGACATCTAAAATTACTGTCCAGAAGAGTGCAATTCTAAGAACAGCTAAGATACTGTGCAGAACCCTCAAACTCTCAGGCCTCTTGTAGAGGACCTGAGAAAATATATTTTTTTCTATTATATATATTTATATATTATAAAACCAAGAGGGTTGCACTCACCTAAACCTGCATATATAAGCATCCTGCTGGGGCCAATTCATACAACATACACAATTCATCACATAGGTTTGCTTACATATACTGTAACTAAGCCCCCATTGTTTTTGCCTAGATTAGGAGTGTTTTTTTTTTACTATTGCATTATGTAAGCCTTGAAGTTGGTGTTTAGTGAATGAGTGCGTGTGCTGGATCTTTTATGTTTATATATATAATATGTTTATAGATTATAATAAACATAAACTAAAAAAAAAGGCACTGAACTTACCAAATAGAGATTGACAGCTGCTGTTTCTGTTTTAGGGAAAGTATTTTCCAATGAGCTCAGTTCTAAAAAAGAAAAATAAATTGTAATGTTATTTTATGTACCTTGCATTCAGTTATCAAAACTATTCAGTGACACAACACAACACAAACTAATGCAAGCCCTCCTCACACATAATACCTCTACTGGCCGTTTGATGGATCTCAGCTTACCTTCTATGGGGACTTCTCTATGTTCCCCACGTACATCAATGAGCCCTGTGCACCCATGACCATGATGCCAGTTCACTTGCTGTCCTTCCATGCAATACTTTTGCATTCCGAGAACACCCATCAGACATGCTTTGACCCAGTCATCTAGCCATCACTATTTGACCCTTGTCACAGATCTTTTTTCTTTTTTTTATCTCACCCCATGACAGGTGCCATTGTAACGATACAATCAGTGATATTAATTTCACTTATTTTATAAACCTCGTTCAGCCATGCTATCCATCATTAGGCATTCACATATCATTTGTTATATACCGTATATACTCGAGTATAAGCCGACCCGAATATAAGCCGAGGCCCCTAATTTTACCCCAAACAACTGGGAAAACTTATTGACTCGAGTATAAGACTAGGGCGGGAAATGCAGCAGCTACTGGTAAATTTCTAAATAAAATTAGATCCTAACAAAATTATATTAATTGAATATTTATTTACAGTGTGTGTATATAATTATTGCAGTGTGTGTGTGTGTGTGTGTGTGTATGAGTGCAGTGTGTGTGTGTGTGTGTGTATGAGTGCAGTGTGTGTGTGTGTGTGTGTGTATGAGTGCAGTGTGTGTGTGTGTGTGTATGAGTGCAGTGTGTGTGTGTGTGTGTGTATGAGTGCAGTGTGTGTGTGTGTGTGTGTATGAGTGCAGTGTGTGTGTGTGTGTATGAGTGCAGTGTGTGTGTGTATGAGTGCAGTGTGTGTATGTATGAGTGCAGTGTGTGTATGTATGAGTGCAGTGTGTGTATGTATGAGTGCAGTGTGTGTATGTATGAGTGCAGTGTGTGTATGTATGAGTGCAGTGTGTGTGTGTGTATGAGTGCAGTGTGTGTATGTGTATGAGTGCAGTGTGTGTATGAGTGCAGTGTGTGAATGCAGTGTGTGTGTATGAGTGGAGTGTGTGTGATGCAGAGCCTTGGTGGGGGGTGGGCATTTTTAATATTTTTTTTATTATTATTTTAAATATTTTTTGTTATATTATATTATTATTATTTTTTTTTTGTCCCCCCTCCCTGTTTGATACATGGCAAGGAGGGGGGCTCTCCTTCAGGGGGGGGGGGGAGCTGGCAGGAAGCTCTTACCTCTCCTGCAGCTCCTGTCAGCTCTCTCCTCCTCCGCGCCGGTCCGTGCAGCTCTTCTGTCAGCTCACACTAAGTCTCGTGAGAGCCGCGCTATGACCCCGCGGCTCTCGCGAGACTTACACTGGGAGCTGACAGAGGTGCTGAACGGACCGCTGCGGAGGAGGAGAGAGCTGACAGGAGCTGCAGGAGAGGTAAGTAACCACACACAGCCCCATTGTCTGTATTATGGCAATGTAAATTGCCATAATACAGACAGTGACTCGAGTATAAACCGAGTTGGGGTTTTTCAGCAAAAAAAAGTGCTGAAAAACTCAGCTTATACTCGAGTATATACGGTAATCTGTTAGTATCCAGCTAGTTTTACCCATTTATTATACTGTGCTGCATCCCTATGTGTCATTTATACTAAGTGTTCGTTGATTGTTGCTGACTTTACAAGTTTGGATTACTACAGCATACGTCAAACTAAACCTCTCTCACCCAATAGTAAATAATGTTATCCAACTTACTTATCGTCTGCTACGCACTTTACATCTAACCGCGCTCACCTGAACATGCCCCAACAGCACTCTATAATGTATGCATGTTCAGGTGAGCGCAGCCCTCTTGGTTTTGTTTGTATATTTGGGAGTCCAGGCCAACTCCTTGGTTTTGCACCCCTCCCTGTCACAGGTGCCTCGTTCCAGGACCCTATTTAGCCTGGACTTTAGCCTTGAGTCTCCCTGGGAAGCTGAAGTGCTGCAGGGAAATCCAATGGAGCTCTGCAGGTCTTTTTGCTACTTCCCTGCTCTGAACTCAGTATGTCTCAATGACTTACCGGGGGGGGGGGGGTCTCCCAGGGGGTTAATACAGTTGAATAATCAATGTAGTCTAGCAATTTAAGTGTTAAAAACGTGAAGTATTATAATTATGCTATTTATATAGCGCCATCAAATTCCGGAGCGCTTTACAATGGGTGGACGAACAGACATATAGTTGTAACCAGACAACACAGTTGAGGGCTCTTCTCAATGAGCTTACATGCTAGAGGTAGTTATCATTGCCATCTTTCATTGTAATATATAATCATATGAATTGTCAATGCAAGCATGTTTGTTAAACTATGCACTCCAAAAATAAAGAATATAAAAAAAAAATAAAAAATGGCAGATTTGACCCTCTTTCTTCTGAAATAGGATAGGCCGATTTTCGACCGAAAATTTCGGAAGATGAATATCAAGGCATCCCTAGTTGTTATATGTGACTGTACCAACCCCGCCACTGGGCATTGGAGGGGCCTGGTTGCTCGCCTGCTCACGCTGATAATAAATATGTCGCTCTGTATAATAATACTGAGTATCTATACACTGATAATAAACATATCGCTCTGTATAATAATACTGAGTATCTATACGCTGATAATAAACATGCCGCTCTGTATAATAATACCGAGTATCTATACACTGATAATAAACATATCGCTCTGTATAATAATACTGAATATCTATACGCTGATAATAAACATGTGGCTCTGTATAATAATACTGAGTATCTATACGCTGATAATAAACACGTCGCTCTGTATAATAATACTGAGTATCTATACGCTGATAATAAACATGTTGCTCTGTATAATAATACTGAGTATCTATACACTGATAATAAACATGTCGCTCTGTATAATAATACTGAGTATCTATACACTGATAATAAACATGTCACTCTGTATAATAATACGGAGTATCTATACGCTGATAATAAACCTGTCGCTCTGTATAATAATACGGAGTATCTATACGCTGATAATAAACCTGTCGCTCTGTATATATACACGCTGATAATAAACATGTCGCTCTGTATAATAATACGGAGTATCTATACGCTGATAATAAACATGTTGCTCTGTATAATAATACTGAGTATCTATACGCTGATAATAAACCTGTCGCTCTGTATAATAATACCGAGTATCTATACACTGATAATAAACATGTTGCTCTGTATAATAATACTGAGTATCTATACGCTGATAATAAACATGTCGCTCTGTATAATAATACTGAGTATCTATGCGCTGATAATAAACATGTAGCTCCGTATAATAATACCGAGTATCTATACGCTGATAATAAACATGTCACTCTGTATAATAATGCTGAGTATCTATACACTAATAATAAACATGTAGCTCCGTATAATAATACGGAGTATCTATACGCTGATAATAAACCTGTCGCTCTGTATATATACACGCTGATAATAAACATGTCGCTCTGTATAATAATACGGAGTATCTATACGCTGATAATAAACATGTTGCTCTGTATAATAATACTGAGTATCTATACGCTGATAATAAACCTGTCGCTCTGTATAATAATACCGAGTATCTATACACTGATAATAAACATGTTGCTCTGTATAATAATACTGAGTATCTATACGCTGATAATAAACATGTCGCTCTGTATAATAATACTGAGTATCTATGCGCTGATAATAAACATGTAGCTCCGTATAATAATACCGAGTATCTATACGCTGATAATAAACATGTCACTCTGTATAATAATGCTGAGTATCTATACACTAATAATAAACATGTTGCTCTGTATAATAATACTGAGTATATATACACTGATAATAAACATGTCACTCTGTATAATAATACTGAGTATCTATACACTGATAATAAACATGTCGCTCTGTATAATAATACTGAGTATCTATATGTTGATAATAAACATGTCGCTCTGTATAATAATACTGAGTATCTATGTGTTGATAATAAACATGTCGCTCTGTATAATAATACTGAGTATCTATACGCTGATAATAAACATGTCGCTCTGTATAATAATACTGAGTATCTATACACTGATAATAAACATGTCGCTCTGTATAATAATACTGAGTATCTATACGCTGATAATAAACATGTCGCTCTGTATAATAATACTGAGAATCTATACGCTGATAATAAACATGTCGCTCTGTATAATAATACTGAGTATCTCACTCTGTATAATAATACAGAGTATCTATACGCTGATAATAAACATGTCGCTCTGTATAATGATCGAGTATCTATACACTGCTAATAAACATGTCGCTCTGTATAATAATACTGAGTATCTATACGCTGATAATAAACATGTCGCTCTGTATAATAATACTGAGTATCTATACACTGATAATAAACATGTCGCTCTGTATAATAATACTGAGTATCTATACACTGATAATAAACATGTCGCTCTGTATAATAATACTGAGTATCTATACACTGATAATAAACATGTCGCTCTGTATAATAATACTGAGAATCTATACGCTGATAATAAACATGTCGCTCTGTATAATAATACTGAGTATCTCACTCTGTATAATAATACTGAGTATCTATACGCTGATAATAAACATGTCGCTCTGTATAATGATCGAGTATCTATACACTGCTAATAAACATGTCGCTCTGTATAATAATACTGAGTATCTATACGCTGATAATAAACATGTCGCTCTGTATAATAATACTGAGTATCTATACACTGATAATAAACATTTCGCTCTGTATAATAATACTGAGTATCTATACACTGATAATAAACATGTCGCTCTGTATAATAATACTGAGTATCTATACACTGATAATAAACATGTCGCTCTGTATAATGATACTGAGTATCTATACGCTGATAATAAACATGTCGCTCTGTATAATAATACTGAGTATCTATACACTGATAATAAACATGTCGCTCTGTATAATAATACTGAGTATCTATACACTGATAATAAACATGTCGCTCTGTATAATAATACTGAGTATCTATACACTGATAATAAACATGTCGCTCTGAATAATAATACTGAGTATCTATATGTTGATAATAAACATGTCGCTCTGTATAATAATACTGAGTATCTATACACTGATAATAAACATGTTGCTCTGTATAATGATGGCGAGTACCTGTTATGTTTGATAATAGCTGGCTTACAATAACATACCGTCTATTAATCAGCCAGGATTTATTGATCACAAGTCACATATTATGTTCGATCCCTTTGTTGATATACACATTCCTGCTGTAACATACACCCAACATGGCCGAACTCCATACACACACTGGGAAGAGAGCAAATCTAGGGGGTGTATCCATCCCAGCATGCCTTGCACACTTACTACAGGAGCTGGTTAGGGACAAACTGTGCATTGTGCAAAGCTCCCCTAGAGGGGACTGCTGGTATACACCACAGTATCCACATAATAATGCAATCACTAGTCTGTATAATAATACTGAGTATCTATACACTGATAATAAACATGTCGCTCTTGACAGGTGTATAGTCGCCATATGGGCAGTCGTAACCTAGGACAAAAAACCCCACATCCCTAACCCAATAATACGCTGACACTAGGGTATATGGGTGAAATTGTCCACAGCTTTTATTAACCATTATAACCATTTATTTAATAAGTTATCATCAATAATAACACTCATAAATATAATAATAATTTAACATATAAATATGGGTCATTGCCCCCATACTCCGCCCTCGCAACCGCATCCTTCTTTTAATATAACGGGCAATGACCCCCAACATACCAACACATAAATATATCTTTAACAATTTTCAACCTTATTCCAACATAACCATTTAAGTGCCAACCATAAATAACCACGGTAGGGGTATACCCGGATACCCCTACCCCACCTGGTTCTGAGCCACCTCCAGGACTCGAAACCTACCAACCACCAGTGACCACAATTTCCATGTCCGTGACGTTCCTCATGGGAGCCTATTTCCTCCTCCTCGGCTCCCTAACCCGCCGCT
Source organism: Pelobates fuscus (assembly GCF_036172605.1). NCBI lineage: Eukaryota > Metazoa > Chordata > Amphibia > Anura > Pelobatidae > Pelobates > Pelobates fuscus. Next base: position 206,083,725 of record NC_086323.1, on the reverse strand, counting down.
GTGACAAAACGGGAAACCATTAGTGATCTTAAAAACCCAAGGGAGGGTGGGCGGGACAAACTCGGCTAGGTAAGAAATTAAATGTGCTCTGACTAAAATGGCTGCCTATTTAAGTAGACCAGCCCTATTACCCACAACCACCCAGTCCTGGCCGGCTCCTCCTAAGCCCGCCTCCTAACCCCTGTCAAGGCCCTCCTCCGCTAAGCTGCGCTTTGGCTCCTTGGGGCTACATGACAGGTGTATAGTCGCCATATGGGCAGTCGTAACCTAGGACAAAAAACCCCACATCCCTAACCCAATAATACGCTGACACAAGGGTATATGGGTGAAATTGTCCACAGCTTTTATTAACCATTATAACCATTTATTTAATAAGTTATCATCAATAATAACACTCATAAATATAATAATAATTTAACATATAAATATGGGTCATTGCCCCCATACTCCGCCCTCGCAACCGCATCCTTCTTTTAATATAACGGGCAATGACCCCCAACATACCAACACATAAATATATCTTTAACAATTTTCAACCTTATTCCAACATAACCATTTAAGTGCCAACCATAAATAACCACGGTAGGGGTATACCCGGATACCCCTACCCCACCAGGTTCTGAGCCACCTCCAGGACTCAAAACCTACCAACCACCAGTGACTACAATTTCCATGTCCGTGACGTTCCTCATGGGAGCCTATTTCCTCCTCCTCGGATCCCTAACCCGCCACGGGCTCAGACCTTGACCCCTTAAGCTGTCTGAGCTCCCCCACCCCGGAGAAAGAGTGCCCTTTGCATCCCCTCCTGCAGCCCCAGGTTCAGCAGGTCCCAGCCCACAGCTGACAGGTGAACGCCGTCCGGGCGATAGTACCCTGGCAAACTACCTTCCAGTTCCACGTGTCTCACCACTACTCCCCCCAACTTCCTCACGAAGCTAGCCATCAAACTATTAACCTTGCCCCTGCATCTATCCAAAGCCGCGTAGTCCCAGCGTGCCTCCAGCGCAGCCGCGGGACCATTTCCGACCATACCAACATGACCCCGGGAAGCAGATCAACCAGCCTGTTAAGGTCCTGCTTCATCCATTTTACTAGCCTCCGTTGCGGAATGAGGCCCAAGTCGTTGCCCCCCGCATGTAGTACCAACATGTCGGGCCTTACCCCGCTTGCCACCTTCCGCAACACCACCCCGCATATATCACTCCAGCAATATCCCCTGTACCCAAGCCATTGTATTGTCAACTGGTCCTTTGGAAAGCCCAGCTGCTGGCCTTTCACTCGAGCTGCAGCCCTCCTGGCGGCCCAGAAGACGAAGGAATGGCCCACGATCCATGCAACACGACCTGGGGAAGGAGGAAAAGAACAGAGTATAAATACCCCCTGGGCCCAACAGAGTGCCCCCTCCCCCCACTTGCGCCCTAGCTAGCACTCCAATAAACCCAAACAAATATAAGAGCGAAACCTGACAGACTCCCATCTCCCGATCCTCTTGACCAGTTCGTCCCCCAACCCCAGGCGCGCGGCCTCTGTGGCTGCTCCGATGCGAAATGAGTGGGTGCCGTAGGCGCTCGCACTCAACCCCAGCCGTACTAAGCCCTTCCGGAAAACTTTAGTGAATTGGAAGCGGGATAGCGACGAGCCGTCCGCATGCACCAAGAACGACCCGTCCACTATCGGCCTCCGCTCCAAGTAGTGCACCACCGCAGCCACTGGACACAAGGTCGAACCCGGCAGGGGGCCCAGGGTCACGTCCCTGCCAGCCCCTTTGACGTCAGTCTTAGACCTGGCCAGGTGCACCACCAACTTTCCTTCAAGTATGCGAACCCCCGACGCCTGTATGCCTCTTGAGGCCGACCGTGCGGCACTCACCAACTCACCAATCCTGAAGGCCCCGAAAAAGGCCAGGAGGAATGCCGCCTTAAACAGAGCCACTTCAAACCCATCGAAGCAGATGTCAGGCAAGGCCCGAATCAGACCCCCCAGCACCCGTACCGACACCGGGCGCCTAGCGTCCGGCACCCTACGTCCCCTCCGGTAGCCCTTAAGAGCCTGCCGTATAACAAAAGTTTTTGTAAGGTCCTCCCCCCCGCGGAGCTTGAACCAAAAGGCCATTGCCGCCATGGTCCTGTCCACTACCGCCGGAGACGCACCGCTTGCCAACAAATGGAAGATGAACCACAGGAAGGCGTCCAGCGGTGGCTCCCCTGACGCTCGCCTCCCCAGCCCGTCCCAGGAACGCTCCCATGCACCCCAGACCTTACTGTAGGCGGCCCAGGTGGCCGGTGCGAGCGACGCTTTCACAAGTCCTCCAAGCATGACGCTCCTAACTGCCACATCTCGTCCGGGCACGCCAGGCCCACGTCCAGCGCCTCCGGGGCCACCGTCCGGAACCTGGACCACTGAAAACGAGACAGAGCATCAGCCACCTCGTTCAAGTACCCTGGTACATGTCGCGCGCGAAAGACCATGTGACGAAACCAACCTCGCCACTGGGCATTGGAGAAGCCTGGTTGCTGGCCTCCTGCCCAGTGATTATGGTCCCTGGGAGATATTGCCCTTTAAGGGACTGAATTGGGGCTTATGGACTGCTACCATAATGTACTGACCCTTTAAGAACTACTTGTGGGCATGTGGATTGTATAATACTGTCCCTAGCCCTTTAAATACTTTGTGGACAGATTGGTACTTTTGTATATGGCACTTCAGACACAGTCGAAGCTGTCGAAGCTGTAGAAGCTGTCGAAGTTGTCGAAGTGGGCGGTATCGGACAAAGGACCACGTGGTTGCGGCCATTTTAACTTCGAACACCGCCGACCCTTAACATCAACTCCACTTCGACACTTCGACTAAAGTCGAAGTACAGGCACACTTCGAATGGGACTTGGGTTTTTATGCCAGGAATTGACCGACCGCACAGCCCAAATCTATGGAACTGTTTTGGGCAAGAAAATGTGCTTGCGGTCGGTCATAATAGGACTTCCGTGTAACTTTTGATCCACTGGAGGGATTTGCCTGAATTTTGGAAGTGTTTATGTTTAAAGTATGCTGAGTCTGAATATGTGATTTGTATGTGAATGTGATGTATGGTTTTGAAGTTACATATATTGTGTAAAAGTTATGTTTTAAACTGTATAATAAGTGGATTATCTCTCAGGCTAAGGGGAGGGGATGTGTGGGTTGTACCATATCTCGGATTGGTTATTTTATGCCTCCCCCTGGGTGTGGCCTGTATGTGTGAGATGGAAATAAAAGCAGACTGGGTGTGCTAGCACCTAAGATCATCTTGTACCTTCATGAAGTGTCGTCTCATGTTTGGGGGGTTGGAGAACTACACTCTGGGGATTGCTATAATCACTATACTCCCCAGGGTATTATTGCTGAGCTCTGCTAAGAGTTGTTCCTGTGCCTGCTCTCTGGAATTCGGAGAGGTCCATCTACTGGAAGCTAGACCCTGGTCTTGGGTCCAGAGTGGGTAGCGTGGCGCAGGGCCGCCATCAGGGCATGACAACCATAATGGTTGTCATGGGCCCGGCGGTCCTGGGGGGCCCGGACTGCTCAGGGAGTCCCGGGCCCCACATTTCATTTGTGCACATATAGATAGCGATTATCGCTATCTATATGTTCACCTCGGGCCCCGGCTACCTGTAAAATGCAGACGGGGACCAGCCAGCACCATCTTAACTCTCCAGCTGCTCCTGCCCGTAACTCTCGCGAGCTCCGCGGCCGGCAGAGCGTTGTCACGGGTTACCATGGCAACGCTCCGCGCGGCAAACAGCACAGCTCGCGAGACTTACAGACAGGAGCTGCTGGAGAGTTAAGATGGTGCTGGCTGGTCCCCGTCTGCATTCTACAGTGGCTGGCTCCCTCTACCAGACCACTGGACCACCAGGGATGCGATCTCCCCCCTCCCTGGCCAGGTAAGAAGCAGGGAGGGGAGACTAAAATGTAAATGCAACCAACAAGGCTCCCCTCTCTACCCCCATCCCCCTATGCAGCCCCCTATTTTACATACAGCCCCCACATTTACACACACTAAAACCACAACACACACACACTGCATACACACACTAAAACCACAACACACACACTGCATACACACACTAAAACCACAACAAACACACACTGCATACACACACTAAAACCACAGCACACACACACTGCATACACACACTAAAACCACAGCACACACACACACTAAAACCACAACACACACACACTGCATACACACACTAAAACCACAGCACACACACACTGCATACACACACTAAAACCACAGCACACACACACTGCATACACACACTAAACCACAACACACACACACTGCATACACACACTAAAACCACAGAGCACACACACTGCATACACACACTAAAACCACAGAGCACACACACTGCATACACACACTAAAACCACAACACACACACTGCATACACACACTAAAACCACAACACACACACACACTAAAACCACAGCACACACACACTGCATACACACACTAAAACCACAACACACACACACTGCATACACAGACTAAAACCACAACACACAAACACACACACACTGCATACACACACTAAAACCACAGCACACACACACTGCATACACACACTAAAACCACAACACACACACACTGCATACACACACTAAAACCACAATACACACACACTGCATACACACACTGAAACCACAACACACACACACTGCATACACAGACTAAAACCACAACACACAAACACACACACACTGCATACACACACTAAAACCACAGCACACACACACTGCATACACACACTAAAACCACAACACACACACACTGCATACACACACTAAAACCACAATACACACACACTGCATACACACACTGAAACCACAACACACACACACTGCATACACACACTAAAACCACAACACACACACTGCATACACACACTAAAACCACAGCACACACACACTGCATACACACACTAAAACCACAACACACACACACTAAAACCACAACACACACACACTGCATACCCACACTAAAACCACAGCACACACTAAAACCACAGCACACACACACTAAAACCACAACACACACACACTGCATACACACACTAAAACCACAGAGCAGACACACTGCATACACACACTAAAACCACAGAGCAGACACACTGCATACACACACTAAAACCACAACACACACACACTACATACACACACTAAAACCACAGCACACACACACTGCATACACACACTAAAACCACAATACACACACACACTGAAACCACAACACAAACACACTGCATACACACTAAAACCACAACACACACACTGCATACACACACTAAAACGACAACACAAACACGCACTGCGTTCACCATACACACACTAAAACCACAACACAAACACGCACTGCATTCACCATAAACACACTAAAACCACAGCACAAACACACACTGCTTTCACCATACACACACTAAAACCACAGCACAAACACACACTGCTTTCACCATACACACACTAAAACCACAACACAAACACACACTGCATTCACCATACACACACTAAAACCACAACACAAACACACACTGCATTCACCATACACACACTAAAACCACAACACAAACACGCACTGCATTCACCATACACACACTAAAACCACAACACAAACACTGCATTCACCATACACACTAAAACCACAACACACTGCATTCACCATACACACACTAAAACCACAACACAAACACGCACTGCGTTCACCATACACACACTAAAACCACAACACAAACACGCACTGCGTTCACCATACACACACTAAAACCACAACACAAACACGCACTGCATTCACCCTAAACACACTAAAACCACAACACAAACACACACTGCTTTCACCATACACACACTAAAACTACAACACAAACACACACTGCATTCACCATACACACACTTAAACCACAACACAAAAACACACAGCATTCACCATACACACACTAAAACCACAGCACACACACACACTGCATACACACAACACACACACACTGCATACACACACTATAACCACAACACACACACTGCATACACACACTAAAACCACAACACACACACACTGCATACACACACTAAAACCAGAGCACACACACACTGCATACACACCCTTAAACCACAACACACACACTGCATACACACACTAAAACCACAATACACACACACTGCATACACACACTGAAACCACAACACAAACACACTGCATACACACACTAAAACCACAACACAAACACGCACTGCATTCACCATACACTCACTAAAACCACTACACAAACACGCACTGCATTCACCATACACATACTAAAACCACAACACAAACACTGCATTCACCATACACACACTAAAACCACAACACACTGCGTTCACCATACACACACTAAAACCACAACACAAACACGCACTGCGTTCACCATACACACACTAAAACCACAACACAAACACGCACTGCGTTCACCATACACACACTAAAACCACAACACAAACACGCACTGCATTCACCATACACACACTAAAACCACAACACAAACACGCACTGCATTCACCATACACACACTAAAACCACAACACAAACACTGCATTCACCATACACACTAAAACCACAACACACTGCATTCACCATACACACACTAAAACCACAACACAAACACGCACTGCGTTCACCATACACACACTAAAACCACAACACAAACATGCACTGCGTTCACCATACACACACTAAAACCACAACACAAACACGCACTGCATTCACCATAAACACACTAAAACCACAGCACAAACACACACTACTTTCACCATACACACACTAAAACCATGTATGTACGTAGTGGGGAATCGCGATGCATCCTAGAACAAATTCTAACCCCATTAAACCCCCCAATAACGACAGACCACTTAGTATGGATGAAACAGGCCACAGCATTTATTATCACAACTAAATTACTGCATAACACATCCATAACTTTATTTATTGAATCTCTTCTTTTCTGTAACCAAAACATTAGACATAAATAAGCATAAATTAACATATATACATATATAACTCCACCCATAGTGTTATACAGTGACCCAACCGTCCTTGCCAATAAACATGGAGTGGTTCCTAATCACCACTCCCTCTCACCTCCCCCCTCGTCATAAAAAATCCTTCCAATGCCTGCCATCAGCTGACCTTATCCACGCTCGATGGGCACGAGACCTCAGGCAACCTAAAGTTTAACCTTTGGAGCAGGGGAGGTTTGAGACCTTAAAAAACTTGTTCATCTCATTCCATCTACTTAAACGTAACCTCAAACTCAATTGGCAAGGACATACCCCCGCCACAACCCCGCTGTTTTACGCCTAAATCAGCGGGGGACCACACCACAACCAGCCATGGCCTGTTCCACCACTTCACGCAGCGCTAGAGTAACAGAGGTCAAGTCCGACCTCCAGCAAGCGCACCCTTACCTTGAGATAACTAAACCACATGTAGCCAAACCCAAAAGGCGAACTGGAAGTGTTTATGTTTTTATATATTCATTTCGTCAGTTATGTGTTTAGTCATTTTGTTATGGCCACGACAACTTAGAAACCCATCTAGTCCGATGACCGACGGCAGCGCACCAGGGCACTCACATTGCGGAGTGTACTGCCAACAGGAAAGGGCGATACGCGCAGCCCAGCCCCTGAGAACCTCGGGGAAGAAACATAATGCGAAACATGTCCAGGTCGAAGAGCACCCAAGTCCTAAAACACCACCGACCCAAGTCATTCCACCCAGGGATGACAAAACCCCTGGTACCCCATGAGGCGGGGCAGCTGGCCCTGTATGAGGAGGAGCCACACCCCCTTCACGTAACTGGAGCCAGACCACCGAACCTCGACCCCAGAAGGCGGAAGATCCAACCACTCGCCCCTGCCTCCTTTCCCAAATTACCCACGAGAAAAAACCCCGCCCTCCCCGGTCCGGGGGGGGGGACCGTAAACGCGGCAATAAAACCAAGCAGAGACCAACAAGGCGACCCAAGGACCCACCACCTGAGCCCTCTGAACCATCGGCGCAGGCACTCCCAGCCTGGCGGTGTCCGTAGCCGCCCCCAACCCAAATAAATGCCCCTTGAATTCCCCACCATCCTTATCCAGGAAGTCGAGCCCCCAAGAGGAACAACCCAACTAAATGGACGTGGGGGTGAAAAAAAAAAAAAACCATCTCCGAGAACCAAACCGGGGAGGAGGCCGAACAATCCCAGGGACGGAACAGTACTCCCAACGAAAACAGGCAAATGACGGAACCCTGCACCGCCCCCCGATCGGAACGGTATATTACAGACTAACCTGGAAACCCATTACAGCTTGGTAGGAGCACAACCATTACCCCGTGCATCCCACCCACCCCAGGAGGATGCGGAAAGTCAACCCCGCAACATCCACGAATCGCACAGATTCTATCGATGAAACAGCCAATCGCAACCAACCTACCCTTCCCGACAACAGCCATCGAGCTGCGAAACCTGAAGGAAGTCCATTCCAACACTTAGTCAACTCCACCAAAACACCCTCCCACTTGCCGACGACCGTAACATGAACGGGAAGCCCGAGCCCCGCTAATCGCAGAAATCGCCCCCAACAGACGGAACCAAACATGTAGATGAGCAGTCCAATCCCGGAACCCAAAAGGAAAACATACCCATCCGTACCGAACACTCCAACCTTACTGGAGCGGGCCCCACGCCGCCCCATAGACAGCCTACAGACCAGCTTCAGCAGACCGTTGGACCAAGCGACCACACCTCCACTGCCTTACAATCGACTCCGTGACACCTCCACCCGAAGTACGCTCTATAATGAACAAGACAGAGCATCGGCCATCATCGGTAACAACCGGACAAAACCCCGACCAGCCGCCCCTAGACTCAAACAGCACCGAGCCAGAGTACCAGAGTACCTCCAGGGTATAGGGTACTGTAACATGTGAAAGACAGCCAGCATCACCCCACGATGGTCCCCAAGGAAAACCCACCCACCTGTTCGTGAGCTGGGCCCCACAAGCCTACCATGCCACCAGAAAGGAGACCTCCAAGAACACCAGAGTCCGCCAGAGCCAGCGTAGTGGGCAAGAGGCAGCACACCCCCGAGAGCCCAAATGGCCCAAAACCCCAAACCTCCTGCTGCGGCGAAACAGTTGGAAGTCAGCGGAAAAGACACAGGGGGCCAGATTGCACAAGCCAACATTAGAGGAGGCCCAGCAGGAACCCCATACAGTCCCAAAGGCAACCCCAACAGGCAAAGCCCACGGGTTGCGCAGCCGAAACCCACAACGCCCCTCCGCCGTTCCCCTTACAGGAATTGATCCCACTATCCAGGAGACAAGAGCACACATCCCGACCCACGGATAAGGCCTTGGCCACGGAACTCAGAAACTCCAAAACACTATCCCAAGAAAAACACCGCAACAGCAGAGTGCGTACATGCGACACTGACGGCCCCACACATAAGCGACATAGGGAGCAACTTACGTGGAAGCACATAGCCACCTAATCTTGACCGTCAGAAACACAGCCCAGAAAACAACAACTCGACGGACGTACCGGCAGCAGCCGGAAGAACGATTCCACCGCCGCCTGCGTCAGCAAGGCCCCAGGGCCCCGCAGCCCCACCCACACAGACCGCTGCGCCGAGCCACCAACTCAAACCCAGATGAGTAAATAAGGAACCAGGCGATATCAACCCCGCTCCACCATGGGTACCACCTCCCAAAAGGGGGGGGGGGGGGCCCGAGCATTCTTGGGAAACAGGACCCACACCACCCGAAGGAGCATTCTTGGGAAACAGGACCCACACCACCCGAAGGAGCTCTCACATGGACTGAGGGTCCAGCACCGAGAGCACCCACGTCCCCATCCCGACAGATCGCAGAGAGGACGAAAACAACGCACCGTGCTGAGGCACCAGGCGAGACCTAAGTAAACCAGAGGCCGAAGCCCACCCGGCCCCAGGCCAAGAAGGGTTGCCCGCCAACTAAAGTGCAAAACATATCCCCACCAACCCAGCTCCTCCCAGGGACGATGTGCGTCCCGAAAGTGTCCTGACCGCAGAACCACGCAGTGCATCCCCGGGGAGCCCTTCTCCCCGACCATGATATCCAGAAACAGGGTGCATTCAAACATGTGCCATGGGGCGTAACCGACTAGAGCATGCTCCCCACGACCCACCCGGAGCCCCTAATGTCCCTCTTAGTCAAGGGACCCCCCGTGGCAGGAGGGAACGTCCCTGCGATAAAAGCCCCTCCCCCCCATCTGCTCCCTAGCATTGCGCGCAAGCCAAGCGGGCCATATAAGCTCAGCAACACCCAGAGTCATGCGAACCCAGGACGCCGCAGGAAAGCGCACTTAAACATACGATGCATACTGAAAATTAAGGGGGAGGGGGAAGCGGCGTCCATGCACTTAATGTACTTGTAATCCATGTCAGTTGTTTTCTACCGTTTTCGTCTTTTTTTTTTTTTCGTGTTGTTTTTTATTGTTGTTTTTCTTTTTCTCTTGATTGTTTTTTATTTTTTTATTTTTTTTTTTCATTTTATGTTAACGTTCAATCTTCTTGTATATGTCATAGTATGCACTTTTTTTTTTTTTTTTTTATTCCATTTGGCAATTTACAGTGTAGTCTTTTTTTTTTTTTTTTTTTTTTGTGTGTGCAAGAGGACTAGACTGAATAAGGGAAGGAACAACGTATGCACGCAAAGCGCTAACAAAGAAGGGGGAAAAGTACTCACCGTTCGCAGCCTGGCGATCCAAGCCCGGCACTGCGCTCACAGAAGGCTGAGGCAAAGAAACATCAGTAACAGCAACCACAGAAGACATCAGCCGGGATCCAGGCGCCACCTGCTGGACGGGTCCAGGAGCTGCAGCAGAGTCCGGAGAAGAGAGCAGTGGAGAAGAGGAGAGCCCACGCCCCAGAGGAGATGGCCGAGGTAAGTGACCACCAGGGGGGGCAGGGGGCCCAGACAAGACAGAGGGGGGATGGGATAAAGGAGAGGGGGCAGACAGGGAGGGATGGGGACCAGCAGGGGGAGGAAGCGAAGCACAGAGGGGGAGAAAAGAAAAAACAGGAGGGAAAGGGGCAACAGAGGGAGGGAAAGGGGCACCAGAGGGAGGGAAAGGGGCACCAGAGGGAGGGAAAGGGGCACCAGAGAGGGGTAAGGGGCACCAGAGAGGGGTAAGGGGCACCAGAAAGGGGTAAGGGGCACCAGAGAGGGGTAAGGGGCACCAGAGAGGGGTAAGGGGCACCAGAGAGGGGGAAGGGGCAACAGATAGGGGTAAGGGGCACCAGAAAGGGGTAAGGGGCACCAGAGAGGGGTAAGGGGCAAAGAGAGGGGGAAGGGGCAACAGAGAGGGGGCTGGAAACAAACTGAGAAGGAGGAAGGGGGACCTGGGGGCCCAGGACCGGGTAAGCAGGGCCCCCTGGGAGAAGCAGAGTGGGAAGGGGAGACAGAGCCCTGGGAGCCTTCCTCACTGGCAGAGGAGGCTCCCGACGGGCAGGGGGACCCCCCACTGACCCCAACGGCGGTACCAGGGTACCCCGCGCAGCCCGCGGGGGGCCTACTCACCGCCCCAACCCCCCGCCGGCCGCGGGGGGGACCATGATCGCTGCATCCGCCGCCCACCGCCCCTGGCCCGCAATCCAGCACCGGCGGCCGGGGCGGATGGTGCCGGATACAGAAACAGCACATGCAGGCCGCGCGGCAGCCGCACCAGGGGGCCGCGCGGCAGTAGGAGGCCGCACTCCCGGCCTAGTAGTAGGAGGCCGCATCCCCGGCCTGGGAGTACCAGGCCGGGCGGCAACAGAGGCGGCTGGCCGCGCGGCGGTGGCAGGCATCGTGGCAGAAGGCCGTGCCACGCGCGCGGCCGGAGCAGGCCGCAAATCCAGGCCCCTGTTGGTAGGCCGCGTGACTGGAGCCCCCAGACACGCGGCCTATTGAGGCCTCGGGCCCGGGCTCCACCTCATCAACCGGGCCCGAAGAGGGGGAACAGGGGAGAGCCTGGCAGGCGGGTGGGAACGCCTGCCAGGGCTGGTGCGGCACCCAGGGGCAGGGACCGCATGGGAGGCAGCAGGGGAGACCGCAGGGGGTGCACCAGGGGGAGGTAGGCCGCGGGGGGGGCCCACACCGGTAGCCATACCTCTCTTAATGTGCCCAAATCTCTCCACAGGTGCCGGCCACCATCCATGCTGCAGCAGCCCTGAGGGAAGCCAGAAGCCTCAACCATCAGGCTGTGTCAATCTGCAGGCCCAGGCAAACAGGAGCAGGAGGACAGGAAGCTGTTTGCTGGCCCGAATCCCAAGTGGCACTGAGGTAAGACCTCCCCCACACTGTCTTACACAGAACATAATCCCACCCACAGACTCTTCCCAACCAATCCCATGCATCTATCCCCACACTCCTACATGTGCCCTTGTCCGCTTAGCTGCGCTATCTCCCCAGGGCCTGTCCCCTCTAGGGGAGCTTTGCACAATGCACAGTTTGTCCCTAACCAGCTCCTGTAGTAAGTGTGCAAGGCATGCTGGGATGGATACACCCCCTAGATTTGCTCTCTTCCCAGTGTGTGCATGGAGTTCGGCCATGTTGGGTGTATGTTACAGCAGGAATGTGTATATCAACAAAGGGATCGAACATAATATGTGACTTGTGATCAATAAATCCTGGCTGATTAATAGACGGTATGTTATTGTAAGTCGGCTATCATCAAACATAACAGGTACTCGATATCATTATACAGAGCGACATGTTTATTATCAGCGTATAAATACTCAGTATTATTATACAGAGCGACATGTTTATTATCAGTGTATAGATACTCAGTATCATTATACAGAGCGACATGTTTATTATCAGTGTATAGATACTCAGTATTATTATACAGAGCGACAAGGTTATTATCAGCGTATAGATACTCAGTATTATTATACAGAGCGACATGTTTATTATCAGTGTATAGATACTCAGTATTATTATACAGAGCGACATGTTTATTATCAGTGTATAGATACTCAGTATCATTATACAGAGCGACATGTTTATTATCAGCGTATAGATACTCAGCATTATTATACAGAGCGACATGTTTATTATCAGCGTATAGATACTCATTATTATTATACAGAGTGAGATACTCAGTATTATTTTACAGAGCGACATGGTTATTATCAGTGTATAGATACTCCGTATTATTATACAGAGCAACATGTTTATTATTAGTGTATAGATACTCAGTATTATTATACAGAGCGATATGTTTATTATCAGCGTATAGATACTCAGTATTATTATACAGCGACATGTTTATTATCAGAGAATAGATACTCGGTATTATTATACAGAGCGACATGTTTATTATCAGCGTATAGATACTCGGCATTATTATACAGAGCGACATGTTTATTATCAGCGTATAGATACTCAGTATTATTATACAGCGACATGTTTATTATCAGAGAATAGATACTCGGTATTATTATACAGAGCGACGTGTTTATTATCAGCGTATAGATACTCGGTATTATTATACAGAGCGACGTGTTTATTATCAGCGTATAGATACTCAGTATTATTATACAGAGCGACATGTTTATTATCAGTGTTTAGATACTCAGTATTATTATACAGAGCGACATGTTTATTATCAGTGTATAGATACTCAGTATTATCATACAGAGTGACCTGTTTATTATCAGCGTATAGATACTCAGTATTATTATACAGAGCGACATGTTTATTATCAGTGTATAGATACTCAGTATTATCATACAGAGTGACCTGTTTATTATTAGTGTATAGATACTCAGTATTATTATACAGAGCGACATGTTTATTATCAGTGTATAGATACTCAGTATTATCATACAGAGTGACCTGTTTATTATTAGTGTATAGATACTCAGTATTATTATACAGAGCCACATGTTTATTATCAGTGTATAGATACTCAGTATTATTATACAGAGCGACATGTTTATTATCAGTGTATAGATACTCAGTATTATCATACAGAGTGACCTGTTTATTATTAGTGTATAGATACTCAGTATTATTATACAGAGCGACATGTTTATTATCATCGTATAGATACTCAGTATTATTATACAGAGCGACATGTTTATTATCAGCGTATAGATACTGCATTATTATACAGAGCGACATGTTTATTATCAGCGTATAGATACTCAGTATTATTATACAGAGCGACATGTTTATTATCAGTGTATAGATACTCAGTATTATCATACAGAGTGACCTGTTTATTATTAGTGTATAGATACTCAGTATTATTATACAGAGCCACATGTTTATTATCAGTGTATAGATACTCAGTATTATTATACAGAGCGACATGTTTATTATCAGTGTATAGATACTCGGTATTATTATACAGAGCGACATGTTTATTATCAGCGTATAGATACTCAGGATTATTATACAGAGCGACATGTTTATTATCAGCGTATAGATACTCAGTATTATTATACACACTAGTGATTACATTATTATGTGGATACTATGGTGTATACCAGCAGTCCCCTCTAGGGGAGCTTTGCACAATGCACAGTTTGTCCCTAACCAGCTCCTGTAGTAAGTGTGCAAGGCATGCTGGGATGGATACACCCCCTAGATTTGCTCTCTTCCCAGTGTGTGTATGGAGTTCGGCCATGTTGGGTGTATGTTACAGCAGGAATGTGTATATCAACAAAGGGATCGAACATAATATGTGACTTGTGATCAATAAATCCTGGCTGATTAATAGACGGTATGTTATTGTAAGTCAGCTATCATCAAACATAACAGGTACTCGGCATCATTATACAGAGCAACATGTTTATTATCAGCGTATAGATACTCAGTATTATTATACAGAGCGACATGTTTATTACCAGCGTATAGATACTCAGTATTATTATACAGAGCGACATGTTTATTATCAGCGTATAGATACTCAGTATTATTATACAGAGCGACATGTTTATTATCAGCGTATAGATACTCGGAATCATTATACAGAGCGACATGTTTATTATCAGCGTATAGATACTCAGTATTATTATACAGAGCGACATGTTTATTATCAGTGTATAGATACTCGGTATCATTATACAGAGCGACATGTTTATTATCAGTGTATAGATACTCAGTATTATTATACAGAGCAACATGTTTATTATCAGTGTATAGATACTCGGTATCATTATACAGAGCGACATGTTTATTATCAGTGTATAGATACTCAGTATTATTATACAGAGCGACATGTTTATTATCAGTGTATAGATACTCTGTATTATTACACAGAGCAACATGTTTATTATCAGCGTATAGATACTCAGTATTATTATACAGAGCGACATGTTTATTATCAGCGTATAGATACTCGGAATCATTATACAGAGCGACATGTTTATTATCAGCGTATAGATACTCAGTATTATTATACAGAGCGACATGTTTATTATCAGTGTATAGATACTCGGTATCATTATACAGAGCGACATGTTTATTATCAGTGTATAGATACTCAGTATTATTATACAGAGCGACATGTTTATTATCAGTGTATAGATACTCGGTATCATTATACAGAGCGACATGTTTATTATCAGTGTATAGATACTCAGTATTATTATACAGAGCGACATGTTTATTATCAGTGTATAGATACTCTGTATTATTATACAGAGCGACATGTTTATTATCAGTATATAGATACTCAGTATTATTATACAGAGCGACATGTTTATTATCAGCGTATAGATACTCGGTATCATTATACAGAGCGACATGTTTATTATCAGTGTATAGATACTCAGTATTATTATACAGAGCGACATGTTTATTATCAGTGTATAGATACTCAGTATTATTATACAGAGCGACATGTTTATTATCAGTGTATAAATACTCAGTATTATTATACAGAGCCACATGTTTATTATCAGTGTATAGATACTCTGTATCATTATACAGAGCGACAGGCTTATTATCAATGTATAGATACTCGTATTATTATACAGAGCGACATGTTTATTATCAGTGTAAAGATACTCAGTATTATTATACAGAACGACATGTTTATCAGTGTATAGATACTCTGTATTATTATACAGAGTGACATGTTTATTATCAGTGTATAGATACTCAGTATTATTATACAGAGCGACATGTTTATTATCAGCGTATAGATACTCAGTATTATTATACAGAGCGACATGTTTATTATCAGCGTATAGATACTCAGTATTATTATACAGAGTGACATGTTTATTATCAGTGTATAGATACTCAGTATTATTATACAGAGCGACATGTTTATTATCAGCGTATAGATACTCAGAATTATTATACAGAGCGACATGTTTATTATCATTGTATAGATACTCGATATTATTATACAGAGCGACATGTTTATTACCAGCGTATAGATACTCAGTATTATTATACACATGTTTATTATCAGTGTACAGATACTCAGTATTATTATACAGAGTGACATGTTTATTATCAGTGTATAGATACTCAGTATTATTATACAGAGCGACATGTTTATTACCAGCGTATAGATACTCAGTATTATTATACAGAGCGTCATGTTTATTATCAGCATATAGATACTCGAGATTATTATACAGAGCGACATGTTTATTATCAGCGTATAGATACTCAGTATTATTATACAGAGCGACATGTTTATTACCAGCGTATAGATACTCAGTATTATTATACAGAGCGACATGTTTATTATCAGCGTATAGATACTCAGTATTATACAGAGCGACACGACTGAGCACGTTCGGCTAAACAAAATGGCTGTGTTTGTTCATACGGACGACGATCACCCAGCCGTTCATCAATTAAGCTGCGGATAACCACAGATTTTGGGTGGTTAACGAGCAGCACACTCCACATGCATGGTGGTCGGCTGTTCGATGGTTTGTTCGGTAAACTCCATTAACCGAAACACAGAGAAAAAGGCACAAACAAGCCCTTTTACAGTCTTAGAACAGTTTTAGCCATGGTCCATAGTCACAGGGCAGAAGGCTTGCAATCAGGCCCCTCCAAATGCCAGTGGCGAAGGGTTGTTGTCACACATCTTCCCTTTTGGGAGGGAGACTAACCAGGTACCTGACCTTTTGTCGGTCAGTGCCTGAGGTAGTCGAGCAACCCACTCGCAAGGAACAAGTCCAAGAGTGACCCATCCACAATAAACGGTTACTGCACTTGGTGATTCCTGGTGTATGGTTCTGGCCTATAGGTCCCAGGTTGTTGAGATGGCGTTCAGTACCCTCGATCTCTCTGGTGCGACTAGGCAAAACACTGTGGGTACTTTGGGGGCAGGGGCCAGCTGCACTCTCCCCCGATGCCAGCGCTTCACCTGGAGGGACCAGGGCATAGTCCTACCCGGTGGCACGGGGACCGTTAGGGCAGAGGCCAACGGTGCTCTGCTCTGCAGCCAGCATTACAGCTGGGTAGAGGAGTGGATAATGAGTTCCTGGAACATGGACCAGATCAGTACAGAGGCTAATTGCGCTCTGCCCTGTTGCCAGTGCTTCTGCTGGGGCAATGGGGTTACAATTCTGTCCTGTAACAAGGGGGTAGGTAGGGAAGAGGCCAGCGGTGCTCTGCCCTGATGCCAGTGCTTCTGCTGGGGCAATGGGGTTACAATTCTGTCCTGTAACAAGGGGGTAGGTAGGGAAGAGGCCAGCGGTGCTCTGCCCTGATGCCAGCTCTGCTGCTGGGGTAGCCTGCAGAAAGTCAAGCTCTGCACAAGGGGAAAGGGAAGGGCAGAGGCCACTGCGCTCTGCTCGGCTGCTAGCTCTTCTGCTGAGAGGAGGCCAGTGGGGGTTAACGTCTCCTCCGCTTACCCTGGTACTAGGTTAGGAGTTAGCTGTGTAGGGGAGGGATTGCTTACCTCCTCCTCCCGGTACTCCTGCTGCCACTCGGGAGAGAGACCGGTTGTCTCCTCTCCCTATAACTCTAGCTGCCACTGGGGATCTGGGTCGGCTGCCCAGCATCCCTGTAGGGCCGGTAGAGAGACCTGGGTCCCATCTCTACCTGCCATGTGGGGGTCCTCCCAGGACCAGTCTATGAGGTCCACTACCTTGGGTACCTCTGGTGGCCACTGGGGAGAGAGACCAGTTGTCTCTTCTCCTGGTAACTCCTGCTGAGGTTGGGGATTTGGGCTGGCTGCCCAGCATCCCTGTAGGTCTGGCAGAGAGATCTCGTTCCCATCTCCACCTGCCGGCTGGGGGTCTTCCCGGGACCAATTTATGAGGTCCTGGTACTCCTGCTCCAGATGCCATTCCCAGGTGACAGATATCATAGTTCTGTCTCTAGGTCAATAGCGCTAGAGAGACGCAGCATGTCTTCCCGGTCATAATGCAGGTCCCAAAAACGTGAGTTGGTAGCATTCCCGAAGTCTGCATTGTCAATATTGTCCAAGAATAGGCCAGGACCATCTTATTCCCACCCTCAGGGTATTTGTACTCAGCCACCTCTGGAACACGCTGAGCTACGTACCACTGTATTGCCTGGTATGCATTGTCTAGCCACAGTTCTTTTCATACTAGAACCTCTTGTCTAGCCACCCATGCTCCCAAGGGCTCCTCACCCAGGAGACCCATCTACATTGCCACTTGTGCTTGTAGTTGCTGCTCCCTGTTGAGGACACGCTGTACTTCCTCCAGGGTTTCGTTCCATAGTTTGGCTCTGGCAATCGCTCTGTACTTCAACAGGGCCTCCTCTGATACCGTCCCATACTCTGGGACCATGATCTCCTGTAACCACTCATGGAACTAATCTTCCACTTCGACTGCTGTGCAAGGACTCGCCGGCTCCATATCGCTGATAGTCAGGGGTGCTGTTCGGGGACAAGTGTTGCCCTCAAATATAAATCCACACGTCACTGGTGTCTCCAGGATGCTGACCTCGCACTAGGACGCCATCCCACCGCTGCCACCTAGCGCTCACCAAGGACCATCAGCATGGCACCAGACACCATAACCACTGCATAGACCACGATCCGCCGCAGCTTGATTGGGGCCTGGCCATCTCCTACCAACCCTGGACCTACGACAGGGCTCCAGGCTCCAGTGGGTGAGCCTCTCTTCCTTCAGTGAGTGAAGCAGGAACTGGAACAAGCTCTTACAAGAGCTCAGCGAAGCTAAGGGAGTATGCAGAGCATAGCAATCCCTGTAGTGATTATAGCTGTCCCCTCCAAACATGAGTCAAGGCTGTGAGTTGAGGGTCAAGTAGAACTGGTTTAATGAGCACAAGGACATTTCTTATATACACATTTTCAGGCCAGAGGCACACCCCCTGGACCCGATGATTAACTGGGACAATAGGGACACAAACCAATAGGAACAATAATTAGTACAGCAACACTACCACATACAGCCAGCAATCCCTCCCCTCTGCCTGTGATATAATTAAGCTAGCTAATGGAATAACCTAATTATCCACAGGCAGAACATATAAATTGTTACCCAAAGTCCAGAAACACCCCAAAACAAAAACATATCCCCATAATATGCATCCCTGGATAGCTCTGATCTGGGCAAACAACATATCCAAAAATCACCCAGATCAGAGCAGTGGTTCCCGATTTCCATGGAAGTCACATGTGACCGACCGCAAGCATGGCTTTCATGCCCACAATAGTTGTTACGGTTGCTTCCAGGCTGGCTGGAAGTTGGACCATAGACCATAGCGCTCACCAAAGGACCATCAGCACTGTAGACACTATAAGCACTGCAGACTCCACGAACCGCCGCTGCTTTGCTGGGATCTCGCCATCTGCTCTCCAACCTGGACCTATGACCAGGCTCCAGGTTCCAGTAGGTGAACCTCTTCCTTCTGTAGAGCAAAGCAGGATCAGGAGCAAGAGCTCTCACAAGAGCTCAGTAGCTAAGGGAGTATGAGGAGCATAGCAATCCCTGTAGTGATTATAACTGTCCCCTACAAACATGAGTCGAGGCTGCAAGTTATAGGGTCAAGTAGTTCTCTTTAATTGGCACCAAGGGGCTTTCTTTTATGGAGGTCTTACACAGACAGGACTGCCCACAGGGTTTTGCAGAACAACCAATAAACACATAATACACAGTAAAACACTCCCATTCATTCCAGCAGAAATCCTCCCCTCCCCAGAGAAATGCCGTTTTTACACATGTACTATAACTTTAAAACTACACATTCAATCTTCATAAAAATATTAATTTTCAGCACACTTCAAACATAAACACTCTCAAAAATCATAAAAACCCCTCCAGTAGATAAAAAGTTAGGCAGAAGTCCTTTGTGACTGACCACAAGCACATTTTCATGCCCAAAACAGTTCCATAGATTTGGGCAGTTGGTCAGTTTCATACTGAAAAAATGTCCCATCGCCGAACGGAACTTAGTCTCTGCGGCTGCAAACTGAGTGTAGGAGAAGGTAAGGATCAGTGGTGTTGGTCTAAATGTGTAGCCGATTTCAGTTCCATTAATTTGGCTACTCACATCGCTGACCGCATTTGAATGAATAAAGAGGGCGCTGCCACGTGTTTGTTTGTCTGAACGGCGACCCCCAGCGGTCGGCAATTTACCTTCAGCAGGCTCCCAACCTGGGAGGTAAATTGCCTGCATGTTCACGCTTCTGGGTGGTCTGCCTGCGTGGTACTTGGTTCAGTAAGCCCTATTTACTGAAACAAGTGGGGAAAAGCCACAAACACAGGATTTTGAGGGTCTGGGGACATAGTCTTAAAGCGGTATTGTTCACAAAAGTTACAATATGTCCCCAGATGGTTATTAAAGGGCCATACACATCCGGGCCATAGTCATGAGGAAGGAGGCTGGCAAATAGGCTTCTCCACAACCCAGGGCAGCAGGGCAATTTGTCATTTAAAGGGCCAGTTACAAATGGCAGTTTGTAACAATAGTTCCACAGATTTAGGCACGAACAGAAATCTATCTTCTCCTTCCCATAATGTATAAATTGAAGTGGCTACTTCTGCCACAATGCTCCCCCAGAACCAAGCCGGCATACACAGTCTGATCCCAACGGATCGGCTTGGGGATGTCCGGAGGAGTGCTCACAGATCATTTCTCGAGTTCTGTCTGTCTAGACAACCCATCGGCGTTGCCATTTTGCTTCCCAGGGCGGTATTGGATGGTGAAATCAAAAGGCTGCAGCGCCAAGCTCCGGTGTAAAAGCCTTGCGTTGTATCCCGACACTCTGTTTAGCCACACCAACGGGTTGTGATCTGTGTGCAGTGAGAATTGTTGCCCATATAAATAGGTTTGCAGTTTCTTGAGGGCCCACACCACGGCCAGGCATTCCTTCTCTATGGCGGCATAGCTTACTTCCCTGGGCAAAAGTTTTCGGCTTAAATAAGCTACTGGGTGTTCGCCGCCATCAGTTCCCACTTGGCTCAGCACTGCTCCCAATCCAAACATAGAAGCGTCTGTATGGACGAGAAAGCGTTTAGTTGGATCAGGAGCAGCAAGTACAGGTGCATTTATGAGCGCGTTTTTCAGTTCTTGGAATGCTTGTTCGCACTCTGGGCTCCAGGTGACTACTTTGGGAAGGTTTTTACGGGTAAGGTCGGTGAGGGGCTTTGCTAAGGCGCTATAATTGGGCACAAATTTCCGGTAATAGCCGGCTGTACCTAGAAACGCTAAAACTTGTGTTTTGGTCCGGGGGGTTGGCCATTTTGCAACGGCCTCTATCTTGGCTGGTTCGGGCTTTTGTTGCCTGCTCCCTACCCTGTGTCCCAGGTATTGGACCTCTGCCATCCCTATGTGGCACTTACTGGGCTTCAAGGTCAACCCTGCCTCCCTAATGCAGTCGAGTATAGCTCCTATGTGGATTAAATGCTCGTCCCGGGAGTTGCTAAATATAGCTATGTCGTCTAAGTAAGCGCACGCATACTCCTGGGACCCATCCAGTCCCAGGATCCACCATCCTCTGGAACATAGCCGGAGCGTTCCTCATCCCGAATGGCATGACCTTGAACTGGTACAGGCCAAACGGGGTGACGAACACGGACTTCGGTATGGCGTCCTCGGCTAGTGAAATCTGCCAGTACCCTTTGCACAGGTCTATGGTGGTGAGGTACTGGCCCCTGGCCATTTTATCTAGGAGCTCATCTATCCGAGGCATGGGGGGTAGGCATCTGAGACAGTTTTATCATTAAGTTTCCTGTAGTCCACGCAGAAGCGGGTAGTGCTGTCCCGCTTCGGTACTAAAACTGCTGGGGAAGCCCAGGGGTTGTCAGAGTGCTCTATCACTCCCAATTGTAACATTTCGTCAATTTCCTTCCGCATATTCTCCTTTATGGATTCTGGTATGCGGTAGGGTGGTTGACGAAGGGGTAGTTGCTCTGGCGTTTCTACTCTGTGGGTTGCTAGCAACGTATAGCCTGGTAAATTAGAGAATGTGTTCCCCTTTTCCCGGATTAACTCTAATATCTGGGCCCGCTCTTGGGGGCTAAGTCGCTCGCCCAGTTGTACCTCTCCCAGACCTTCATTCTGGTCCCCTCTCTCTAGTAGGTCAGGAAGGGGCAAATTGTCGTGGTCTTCTGCGGCAGAGGCGCAGATAGCATTTATCTCCTCTGCGCGTTCGTGATACGGTTTTAACATATTCACATGGAGCATGCGTCTTCCGCCTGCTCCAGTGCACGGGCTGATCACATAGGTGGTGTCACATATCTGTTCCACCACCTTGTATGGGCCCTGCCAGGAGACCTGCAGTTTGTCGTTCTGGACAGGTTTCAGGATCAGTACCTTCTGTCCGATTTGAAAACTGCGGTCCCTGGCCCCGCTATCATACCATCGGCGCTGACGTTGTTGGGCCGCCTGGAGATTTGAGCGTTCTGTCTTTGTTAGCGCCTCCAAGCGTTCCCTAAACTCCAGCACATATGGAACGATAGTGGTACCGTTACTGGTTACTGTTCCCTCCCAGTGTTCCCTAATCCGGTCTAGAGGGCCCTGCACTCTCCTCCCGAATAGTAATTCGAAAGGGGAGAACCCAGTAGATTCTTCAGGTACCTCCCGGTATGCGAAAAGCAGGTGAGGTATGAACCACTCCCAGTTCTTCTGGGTATCTACGAACGTGCGGAGCATCTGTTTAAGCGCCCCGTTAAACCGTTCACAGAGCCCGTTATACTGGGTAGTAGGCAGAATTCACGATCGGTTTCACCCCACACACTTTCCACAGCCGGTGAGTAACCTCTGCCGCGAATTGGGTACCCCGATCCGAAATAATCTCCCTGGGGAACCCCATGCGGGAGAACATTCGGATGAGGGCATCCACTACGGTTCCGGCGTGTACATTAGTTAGGGCCACTGCCTTGGGATACCTAGTGGCATAATCTACTACCTTTAGGATGTACTTTTTGCCAGAAGGTCTTGGTTTGGCTAGGGGTCTGATTATATCTACGGCCACCCTACTGAACGGCTCCTCTATTATAGGGAGAGAATGAAGTTTTGCCTTGTTCCGGTCTCCTCGCTTACCTATTCTCTGACAGGTATCACAAGTGTAGCAATACTGTCAAAAAAAGTTGGCCAAAAAAAGTTTTGAGTCAGGCGGTGCTTGGTCCTACTGACCCCTAAATGCCCGGACAGGGGAATATCGTGGGCAATTCGTAGCAATTCTTGCCTATACCTCTTGGGGACTATTAATTGTTTAATATACACGTGAATTGACCCTGCCACAATCTTCTCAGCACATCGGTATGGCAAACCTTTTTCCAAAGCATACCTCTCTCCCTCCAACCCCGTCTGATTTTGTGCTACTCTATCCCGGTAAACTTGTAAGGATGGGTCAGTGGCTATCTCGTTACCAAATTCTAGGGGAGGTGCCCAGGGGACAAGAGGTGATGTGGGGGTCTCGCTCACCTGAGCCTCAGAGTGGTTGGATGATGCTTTGGTGCGGGCCTGCTGTCGGGTAACAACTGGTAGTGCTTCTTGTGCTGGGTGTCGAGGAACAAAGGCAGAGGTCAGCTCCCCCAAGTCATTGCCTAGGATAGCGTCGGCCGGTAAATCCTGCATGAGGCCCACTTCCACGTCCCCTGACCCCGCTCCCCAATCCAAATGTACCCTGGCAGTGGGAATCTTATAGATGGCACCTCCTGCCACCCGTACTGCCAAGCACTCCCCAGTAAGTTTGTTCTTTGGGACCAAATGGCTACGAACCAAGGTGATGGTGGCCCCGGAATCACGTAGACCTTGAATACGCTTTCCCTCCATATGGACTCCTTGGCGATGTCCCTGGCGATTGTCTGAGGCAGCCTAGCCTGTACTGGGTTGACTTCATGCAGGGTACCCAAGGGTTCCTCGGTGGATTCAGCTGGGTACGGTGGTTGCTGGGGCTCGCTCTGATAACAATGCACTGCTGCCCGGGTATTATAGGAGTTGCTCTGGTTATTCCAGGTTGTTCGGCTCTTGTTCCTGGGACAATCTTGCTGTATGTGGCCCTGTTGAATGCATTTGTGACAGCGGATAGAGGAACGGTTGTTGTACCTGGGTGGTGGTTGGTAGCTTCCCCCTCCTGGACGAGGTGATGGTGTGGTGGCGGTAGCTGGAAGCGGTGTGGTGGTCCCGGGGGTGGGACGTGACTGCGTCCGTTGTGCCCTCCTGGCATCTTGGTACTCGTCTGCCAGTTGTGCTGCTTCGGTTAAGGTATGTGGTTTTCGGTCCCTTAACCAATTCTGTAGGTCTGGGTTTAGACCTTGAAAGAACTGTTCTAATAACAGCAGTTGCAGCATGTCTTCCACAGTAGTGGCTCGAGCTACTTGTATCCATCCCTTGGCAGCCCTGGTTAGACGGTGTGCCTACTCCGTGTGTGATTCTCTGTCCTGTTTGCGCAGTTCCTGAAACTGTTGACGGTACGCCTCTGGGGTGATGGCATACCTGGTCAGGATGGCCTGCTTCACTTTCTGGTAGTCCCTGCTGTCCTCATCTGGCATGGTGCGGTAGTCCTCGGCTGCCCGGCCTGATAACTTGACCGCCAGCAGGGGTACCTAGTCGGCTGCGCTGATGTCATGCAATTGACATAACTCTCGAAGTCTTGCAAGTATCCATCAATGTCCTCTGTGTCCACATAATTTTTGAACGCGTGGTGGGGAATTTTGGGCTTTCCCTGGACAATGTTGAGCGGTGTTGGGGACCCATCTCTGGATCTTTGGGTGGCTTGTTGCTTGGCCATTAAATACTCGTGCACGTCGGCCATTATCCGTTCCACTGTTTCTGTAGGGGGAGACTCAAGGCTAAAGTCAAGGCTAAATAGGGTCCTGGAATGAGGCACCTGTGACAGGGAGGGGTGCAAAACCAAGGAGTTGGCCTGGACTCCCAAATATACAAACAAAACCAAGAGGGCTGCGCTCACCTGAACATGCATACATTATAGAGTGCTGTTGGGGCATGTTCAGGTGAGCGCGGTTAGATGTAAAGTGCGTAGCAGACGATAAGTAAGTTGGATAACATTATTTACTATTGGGTGAGAGAGGTTTAGTTTGACGTATGCTGTAGTAATCCAAACTTGTAAAGTCAGCAACAATCAATGACCACTTAGTATAAATGACACATAGGGATGCAGCACAGTATAATAAATGGGTAAAACTAGCTGGATACTAACTGATTATATAACAAATGATATGTAAATGCCTAATGATGGATAGCATGGCTGAACGAGGTTTATATAATAAGTGAAATTAATATCACTGATTGTATCGTTACAATGGCACCTGTCATGGGGTGAGATAAATTATGCAGCGTGGGAGCAGTCAGTTCCTGAATTTGTGTTAGAAGCGTAAAAAGGGCCAAGCAAAAAGATCTGAGTGACTTTGACAAGGGTCAAATAGTGATGGCTAGATGACTTGGTCAGAGCAAGTCTGATGGGTGTTCTCGGAATGCAAAAGTATTGCATGGAAGGACAGCAAGTGAACTGGCATCATGGTCATGGGTGCACAGGGCTCATTGATGTACGTGGGGAACATAGAGAAGTCCCCATAGAAGGTACGCTGAGATCCATCAAACGGCCAGTAGAGGTATTATGTGTGAGGAGGGCTTGCATTTGTTTGTGGTGTGTTGTATTGTGTCACTGAATAGTTTTGATAACTGAATGCAAGGTACATAAAATAACATTACAATTTCTTTTTCTTTTTTAGAACTGAGCTCATTGGAAAATACTTTCCCTAAAACAGAAACAGCAGCTGTCAATCTCTATTTGGTAAGTTCAGTGCCTTTTTTTTTTTAGTTTATTTTTATTATATATAAACAGGGCTCGAGTCCTGCAGGAACGCATGGGAACGGCGTTCCTGCACTTTTTCCAAACTCTCGCGAGACCCGCGGCTGTCAGAGCGTTGCCACGGGTTACCATGGCAACGTTCCGCACAGGCGAGTCTCGCGAGAGTAGAGCTGGAGAGGAAACACAGTGTGTGATGGGCCCTGTGTGCAGCGGCTGGCTCCCCCACCGGACCACCAGGCGATCTCCCCCCTCCCTGACAAGGTAAGAAGCAGGGAGGGGGGAATAAAGTAAACAAATATAGACACATAAAGTAAAAAAAAGAAAAATGCTCCCCCCCATCATCCAGCACACACCCACACACACACACACACATCATCCAACACACACACACACACACATCATCCAACACACACATCATCCAGCACACACACACACACACAAACACATCATCCAGCACACACACACACATCATCCAGCCCACACACACACACATCATCCAGCACACACACATCATCCAGCACACACACACACATCATCCAGCACACACACACACAAACACATCATCCAGCGCACACACAAACACATCATCCAGCGCACACACACACACACCATCCAGCACACACACACACATCATCCAGCACACACACACACACACAAACACATCATCCAGCACACACACACACACATCATCCAGCACACACACACACACATCATCCAGCACACACACACACACACCATCCAGCACACACACACGCACACCATCCAGCACACACACACCATCCAACACACACACACCATCCAACACACACACACCATCCAACACACACAATCATCCAACACACATACACACACTATCCAGCACACATCATCCAACACACACACACACACACACACATAATCCAACACACACACACATACACATCATCCAGCACACACACACACACACACACCATCCAGCACACACACACACACACCATCCAGCACACGCACACCATCCAACACACACACACACACCATCCAACACACACAATCATCCAACACACATACACACACTATCCAGCACACATCATCCAACACACATACACACACTATCCAGCACACATCATCCAACACACACACACACACACACACATAATCCAACACACACACACATACACATCATCCAGCACACACACACACACACACACACACCATCCAGCACACACACACACACACCATCCAGCACACGCACACCATCCAACACACACACACACACCATCCAACACACACAATCATCCAACACACATACACACACTATCCAGCACACATCATCCAACACACACACACACACATAATCCAACACACACACACACATAATCCAGCACACACACTTCATCCAGCACACACTGCATTCATTATACACAATCTGCACTTACTACAAACACACTACATTCATTATACACACTATGCACTCATTACAAAGACACTACATTCACTATACACACTCTGCACTCATTACAAAGACACTACATTCACTATACACACTATGCACTCATTATACACACTCTGCACTCACTACAAACACACTACATTCACTACACACACTGCATTCATTATACACACTCTGCACTCACTACAGACACACTACATTCATTATACACACTGCATTCACTACACACACTGCATTCACTATACACACTGCATTCATTACACACACTGCATTCACTATACACACTGCATTCATTATACACACTCTGCACTCACTGTACACACTCTGCATTCACTACAAACACACTCACACTACATACGCTGCATTCATTATACACACTCTGCACTCACTACAAACTACATTCATTATACACACTCTGCACTCACTACAAACACACTACATTCATTATACACACACTGCACTCACTACAAACACACTACATTCATTATACACACTCCACACTCACTACATACACACTACATTCATTATACACACTGCACTCACTACAAACACACTACATTCATTATACACACTGCACTCACTACAAACACACTACATTCATTATACGCACGCATTACAAACACATTACATTCACTATACACACTCTGCACTCACTACAAACACACTACATTCACTATACACACGTTGCACTCACTACACACACTACATTCATTATACACATTCTGCACTTACTACAAACCACATTCATTATACACACTCCACACTCACTACGAACACACTACATTCATTATACACACACTGCACTCACTACAAACACACTACTTTCATTATACACACTCCACACTCACTACATACACACTACATTCATTATACACACTGCACTCACTACAAACACACTACATTCATTATACACACTGCACTCACTACAAACACACTACATTCATTATACGCACGCATTACAAACACATTACATTCACTATACACACTCTGCACTCACTACAAACACACTACATTCACTATACAAACTTTGCACTCACTACACACACTACATTCATTATACACATTCTGCACTCACTACAAACACACTACATTTATTATACACACTCTGCACTCACTACAAACATACTACATTCATTATACACACTGCACTCACTACACACACTACATTCATTATACACACTGCACTCACTACACACACTACATTCATTATACACACTGCACTCACTACAAACACACTACATTCACTATACACACGTTGCACTCACTACAAACACACTACATTCACTATACACACGTTGCACTCACTACACACACTACATTCATTATACACATTCTGCACTCACTACAAACACACTACATTTATTATACACACTCTGCACTCACTACAAACATACTACATTCATTATACACACTCTGCACTCACTACAAACACACTACATTCATTATACACACTCTGCACTCACTACAAACACACTACATTCATTATACACACTCTGCACTCACTACATACACACTACATTCATTATACACACTACACACACTACATTCATTATACACACTGCACTCACTACACACACTACATTCATTATACACACTGCACTCACTACAAACATACTACATTCATTATACACACTGCACTCACTACAAATAGACTACATTCATTATACACACTCTGCACTCACTACAAACATACTACATTCATTATACACACTCTGCACTCACTACAAACACACTACATTCATTATACACACTCTGCACTCACTACATACACACTACATTCATTATACACACTACACACACTACATTCATTATACACACTGCACTCACTACAAACATACTACATTCATTATACACACTGCACTCACTGCAAATAGACTACATTCATTATACACACTCTGCACTCACTACAAACACACTACATTCGTTATACACACTCTGCACTCACTACAAACACACTACATTTATTATACACTCTGCACTCACTACAAACACACTACATTCATTATACACACTCTGCACTCACTACAAACACACTACATTCATTATACACACTCTGCACTCACTACATACACACTACATTCAATATACACACTACACACACTACATTCATTATACACACTGCACTCACTACAAACATACTACATTCATTATACACACTGCACTCACTGCAAATAGACTACATTCATTATACACACTCTGCACTCACTACAAACACACTACATTCGTTATACACACTCTGCACTCACTACAAACACACTACATTTATTATACACACTGCACTCACTACAAACACACTACATTTCTTATTCATACTCTGCATTCACTACAAACACACTACATTCATTATACACACCCTGCACTGCACTATATGCATAGGAGTGTCATTTTTTATTTTTTTTTAACCCCTTAAGGACAGAGCTTCAGAAGCTTGACTTACGCTTAATGACACAAGCAATTTTTGCATTTTCTTGCTGTTTGCGTTCAACTGTAATTTGCATCTCTCTCATTTATTGCACCGGCACATATTATATACTGTTTTTTAAAGGACAGAAAGGGCTTTAATTTGATATAACATATATATATATATAAATGCTTACTTATTATAAAAAAAATACAGAAAAATGCAAAAAAAATGAAAAATATTGTTTTTTTTTACAGTTTTTGCAATAATAATGTGTGCATAATTAGTGCAGGTTAAGGAAAGTAATTAAAAATAAATTCATTTATTTGTTCTGATTTACAGAATATATAATGTGTCTGGGATTTTAAGTTTTTTTTGGTAGTTACAGGTCACAAAGCACAAGGAGTAAAATAAAATTTTAATGTGGAGCGATTTTAGAATTTGGTATGTTTGTCTTGTAAGCCTAATAGCCATAAAATAAAACAAAATTGCCACACAAAAGTATATATTTATATAAAGTAGACACCACAGGCTATTTACCTAAGGTTGTTTTGACACTTTCTTTTTTTTTTTTTAATTCTTTATTTATTCCAGTGCAAAACATCACAAGCAATACATGCACAGTAATACAGAAATTCCAAACATAAAGCAAGTATATTGATACCGTTACATGAAATACCAACAAGAGGAGTGAACTAGCATGAATTTCCAGGTCACCCTGTCACGTATCCCCATAAGCATGCCCAACTCCCGTTCACCACAGAAATCAAAAACCCCACAGGAGCTTGGATGTTCCGCCTGGCTTTTTTGTTATTATATAAAACAGTAATCGGTTAACCGATGAATAAGGTCGGCCGCACCTCCATCGCAAATTTGAGGAAAGAAGCATCTCGATAGAGTTTAGCACCCCAGCGTACTACCTTTCCTGTAGCATTAGCGTCACTCAAAAATAGTTCCGCTACGTGCGGCTCAGCCGTAAGAAGATTAAGAGACAGGAGAAAAGAGAAAGATGAAAGGTAGAGCCCGAGAGGTCGGGGCCTTAGAGAATGGGATAGAGAGAGAAGGAGGAGGGGGGGGGGGTATCCGAGGAGTGTGTTTTGACACTTTCTACGTAGCCATTTTACCGCCAACCTCTGCTAAATATTGGAGTAAAATTGTGTTTTTTGGGGGTTTTCGCACACAAACTTATAACAAAGAACTTCTCAAATGTATTTTGTAAAGTTGGTGTGTGCTATTCCTGTACAAAGTTTTATTATGTGTTCAGTTACTTCTGCTGAGTACAACGGTACCCCCATTGTATGTCGTTGGCACTATTTCGTGAAGTTACAGTGCCATATAGGAGACCTATCCATTTCAGTATTCACAGTAGAATTTTGAGAGACGGATTTAATGAGCCTATGTGTCCATTTGGGGTATTATAACAGTTTGACTGTTCAAAAAAAACCCACAAAGGCCTACCATTTGTAAAAGTAGACACTCCAGGGTATCTCATAAGGTGCATATTGTGCCTTAACATGCCCCCATTATTTCACCAATATATGCCAAAGTATGTGGTAAAAAATAATTTTGTGCGTTTTTTACATATGGATTGCATTTTTGCTAGGCATTGTGTATATTTCACATGTGCCACTAAGTTCAAACCCCCCAAATTATGCTCAGCTAAGTCTTCTGAGTAAAATGACACCCCCATTGTATGTCTTTGGCACTATTTCGTGAAGCTACAGTGCCATATAAGAGACCTATCCATTTCAGTATTCACAGTAGAATTTTGAGAGACGGATTTAATGAGCCTATGTGTCCATTTGGGGTATTATAACAGTTTGACTGTTCAAAAAAAACCCACAAAGGCCTACCATTTGTAAAAGTAGACACTCCAGGGTATCTTATAAGGTGCATATTGTGCCTTAACATGCCCCCATTATTTCACCAATATATGCCAAAGTATGTGGTAAAAAATAATTTTGTGCGTTTTTTACATATGGATTGCATTTTTGCTAGGCATTGTGTATATTTCACATGTGCCACTAAGTTCAAACCCCCCAAATTATGCTCAGCTAAGTCTTCTGAGTAAAATGACACCCCCATTGTATGTCTTTGGCACTATTTCGTGAAGCTACAGTGCCATATAAGAGACCTATCCATTTCAGTATTCACAGTAGAATTTTGAGAGACGGATTTAATGAGCCTATGTGTCCATTTGGGGTATTATAACAGTTTGACTGTTCAAAAAAAAACCACAAAGGCCTACCTTTTGTAAAAGTAGACACTCCAGGGTATCTCATAAGGTGCATATTGTGCCTTAACATGCCCCCATTATTTCACCAATATATGCCAAAGTATGTGGTAAAAAATAATTTTGTGCGTTTTTTACATATGGATTGCATTTTTGCTAGGCATTGTGTATATTTCACATGTGCCACTAAGTTCAAACCCCCCAAATTATGCTCAGCTAAGTCTTCTGAGTAAAATGACACCCCCATTGTATGTCTTTGGCACTATTTCGTGAAGCTACAGTGCCATATAGGAGACCTATCCATTTCAGTATTCACAGTAGAATTTTGAGAGACGGATTTAATGAGCCTATGTGTCCATTTGGGGTATTATAACAGTTTGACTGTTCAAAAAAAACCCACAAAGGCCTACCATTTGTAAAAGTAGAAACTCCAGGGTATCTCATAAGGTGCATATTGTGCCTTAACATGCCCCCATTATTTCACCAATATATGCCAAAGTATGTGGTAAAAAATAATTTTGTGCGTTTTTTACATATGGATTGCATTTTTGCTAGGCATTGTGTATATTTCACATGTGCCACTAAGTTCAAACCCCCCAAATTATGCTCAGCTAAGTCTTCTGAGTAAAATGACACCCCCATTGTATGTCTTTGGCACTATTTTGTGAAGCTACAGTGCCATATAGGAGACCTATCCATTTCAGTAGTCACAGTAGAATTTTGAGAGACGGATTTAATGAGCCTATGTGTCCATTTGGGGTATTATAACAGTTTGACTGTTCAAAAAAAAACCACAAAGGCCTACCATTTGTAAAAGTAGACACTCCAGGGTATCTCATAAGGTGCATATTGTGCCTTAACATGCCCCCATTTTTTAACCAATAGATGCCAAAGTATGTGGTATAAAATTATTTTGTGCGTTTTTTACATATGGATTGCATTTTTACTGGGCATTTTGTATATTTCACATGTGCCACTAAGTTCATACCCCCCAAATTATGTTCAGCTAAGTCTTCTGAGTAAAATGACACCCCCATTGTATGTCTTTGGCACTATTTTGTGAAGCTACAGTGCCATATAGGAGACCAAGCCATATCAGTTTTTACCGAACTTTGAATTTTGACGCTGGGCCTATGTGCAATTTCCAAGCATCTTAGCAGGTTTTAAATTTAAACTACACCACAAAGGCCTACCATTTCTTAAAGTAGACACCCCAGGGTATTTCAAAAGGTATATTCTAAACCTTAGTGTAGGATCATTTTTTTGTTAGTTTGTACCAAGTCTTGTTGCAATTAGCATTTTTGTCTGCCTTTTTGACACACACTTGGAGATGTTATTGTATATTTTGCTATCCTTATGTGTGCTGTGGCAGTATAACACCTAATATGTTGCTCAGCTATGTCATCTTAGTGCAACAATACCCACATGTGTACCTTTTTCATGGTTATGTGGATGTTGAAGGGGCACATTGGAGACCATGTCATATGAGTTTTTACCAAACTTTGAATTTTGACGCTCGGCCCATGTGCAATTTCCAAGCATCTTAGCAGGTTTTAAGTTCAAACTACCCCACAAAGGCCTACCATTTCTTAAAGTAGACACCCCAGGGCATTTCAAAAGGCATATTTTAAACCTTAGCGTAGGATCATTTTTTTGTTAGTTTGTACCAAGTCTAGTTACAATTAGCATTTTTTCTGCCTTTTTGACACACACTTGGAGATGTTACTGTATATTTAGGTGTGCTATGGCAGTAGAACACCTAATATGTTGCTCAGCTATGTCCTCTTAGTGCAGCAATACCCCCATGTGTACCCTTTTTGGGGATATGTGGATGTTGAAGGGGCACATTGGAGACCAAGCCATATCAGTTTTTACCGAACTTTGAATTTTGACGCTCTGCCCATGTGCAATTTCCAAGCATCTTAGCAGGTTTTAAGTTCAAACTACCCCACAAAGGCCTACCATTTCTTAAAGTAGACACCCCAGGGCATTTCAAAAGGCATATTTTAAACC
Source organism: Pelobates fuscus (assembly GCF_036172605.1). Lineage (NCBI taxonomy): Eukaryota > Metazoa > Chordata > Amphibia > Anura > Pelobatidae > Pelobates > Pelobates fuscus. The sequence continues at coordinate 206,049,376 of NC_086323.1, read as the reverse complement.
TTAGCGTAGAATCATTTCTTTGTTAGTTTGTACCAAGTCTAGTTGCAATTAGCATTTTTTTCTGCCTTTTTGACACACACTTGGAGATGTTACTGTATATTTTGCAATCCTTATGTGTGCTATGGCAGTATAACACCTAATATGTTGCTCAGCTATGTCCTCTTAGTGCAACAATGTGTCACGGGCAACGCTGTCACGGATTCCAAAACACAGACAGACCACAAAGAGAGAGAACACAGAGAGAGAAACTTGTAATACCGGTCCTTAGAATGGCCGGGCTATACAAGCAGAGAATAGTCAAGGTACAAGCCGAAGTCAAAGGGGTAAAGAGAAACGGAACAACGATAGGACAAGCCGAGGTCAAGGATCAGAGAAGACAGGATAAACGGGAGACAAAGCCAAGATTTGTTAACCAGACAGTTGACTATTCGGCCTGGGTGTGGAAAACTTTAAAACAATGGCCAATACATAGGCCAGGCTGAGAGGGGCAATCAGGGCAGTAATAGCTTGTCTCAACTCTTACGCCCCTCTTGGATGGTAGTTAGGATGAAAACCTCCTTTTTATCGCGGTACTTGAGTGCCAGCAGTTCATTCTGGCAGAGAGCTGCTGTTTCCCCCTTTTTTAATTTTTTTTCTGCTAGAGCCTTTGGGAAACCTGTGCGACTCTTCCTGATAGTGCCACAGGCCACGGTCTCAAAACAGTACAGCATTTGTAAGCGTGGGATGCTGTTATAAAAGTTATCGATGTATAAGTGATAACCTTTGTTGAGTAATGGCATTATTAAATCCCAGACAATTTTCCCACTTGTCCCTACTGTATCTGGGCAACCTGGGGGATCAAGGTGGCTATCCCTTCCTTCATATACACGGAAGGTGTATACATAGCCACTGCCACTTTCACATAATTTATAGAATTTTATCCCATACCGGGATCTTTTGGATGGGATGTATTGTCTAAATCCCAGTCTTCCCTTATATTTCATGAGGGACTCATCAATTGAAATTTGTTTTTTGGGGGTGTAAATAGTGGCAAATTTTTCATTTAAGTGGGTAATTAGAGGGCGTATTTTATAAAGAATGTCATACTGCGGATGACCTTTTGGGGGGCACTTCATATTGTCATTAAAATGCATAAAACGCAGTATGTCCTCATATCTCTCCCTATGCATAGTCTGGGAAAAAATGGGGGTATTAAAAATAGGATTTTTAGTCCAGTACATTCTAATTGTGGGCTTTTTAACTACCCCCATTAACATGGTCAGTGCCCAGAATTGTTTAATTTCTGGCACACTGGTTGGGTACCATCTCTCTGTCCTGGCGATTCGGGAGTCTTGGTTGCGTGCAAGATATTGCTCCGCATACAGATTCGTCTGGGTAACTACCTCCCCAAAAAAATCATCCCCCAAAAACACCTCCATACAATCCAGCGCATTATAGCCAGACAGGTCAGCCTGTATGCCAGGATTGGCAGTGAACACTGGGATGTCTGGCGAAAAATGATTAGGGGGTACCCAGTCATCTGCGCCATATTGAACATTAGGGGAATCAGCGATTTCCTCTGATGTTACTGCACTATCTGGCACATAGTCCCTGTCCCCTGCGTCACTCCCTGCGTCACTCTCTGAGGCAGTGTCGGTCGCCTCTGAGTCGGCGGCTAACAGGGCATAAGCCTCCTCTGCGCTATACTTTCTGAACATTTTTAATACAGTTAACACAGCTAAGAAAACTTTAACTAAATAACTAAACTTTTTTTTTTTTAAACCCCTAACTAAATTCCCCAAATTACCACTAAATTCCACCCACCAACTAACTAAATCACAAATTAATAAAATAAAACAATAAAATTTAACCCCTTAGGGTTACAAAAAAAATAAATTTTAACCCTTAAGTGTAAAAAAAAAAATAGATCACAGTAAAGTACTGTGACCTGTATATTGATCACTGCTAGCAGTGATCAAGCAGCAGGGAAAGGGTTAATTTTTTTTTTAAGGAAGGGGAAAGGGATTAGGAACTTTTTAAAGATATTCACTATTCTTCTGGAACACAATGTTGCAACGATCCGTCTCTCTCCACTTCACAAACCCACACGAGGTGGAGGGAGGCGGATCAGATATCCCAGCAGTATTGTGACCGCTGTGACTGGCTGTTACAGCGATCACATGTGCTGGGACATCGCGATTTGCTGTTGCTGGTCTGCCCCTGACTCAGAGGGACCCAGCAACAGCGTTAACCCCGCGATCGCCGGCACTGCGCGATCGCGGCGTTAATTTTACCGCGTGACGGACGAGGTCCGTCACCCGTCGTTAAGGCCATCCCCAGGATGACGGACCTCGTCCGTCACCCGTCGTGAAGGGGTTAAGGGGGGGGGGGGGGGGACTCTTGGGTGAGTTCCCACACTTTTTTTCCCAGGACTTGACCCCTGTATATAAACATATTACATATAAACATAACAGATCCAGCACACTCATTCACTAAACCCCAACTTCAAGGCTTACATAATGCAATAGTAAAAAAAAAAAAAAAAGAACACTCCTAATCTAGGCAAAAACAATGGGGGCTTAGTTACAGTATATGTAAGCAAACCTATGTGATGAATTGTGTATGTTGTATGAATTGGCCCCAGCAGGATGCTTATATATGCAGGTTTAGGTGAGTGCAACCCTCTTGGTTTTATAATATATAAATATATATAATAGCAAAAAATATATTTTGAGGCCTGGGAGTTTGAGGGTTCTGCACAGTATCTTCTGGACAATAATTTTAGATGTCCCACATGGAATCTGTTGAAGCCACTCCCCTAACTTGGGAGTCACAGCTATCACAACTGGGACTACTACTGTTTTCACCTTCCACATCCTTTCTAGCTCGTCTTTCAGTCCTTGGTATTTCTCTACCATCTCATGTTCCTTCTTCCTGATGTAATAGTCACTGGGTATTGCAACATCCACCATGACTGCAGTCTTACGTTCCTTGTCTACGACCACAACGTCAGTTTGGTTGGTCAGCACTTGCTAGTCTTTCTGGATCTTTAAGTCCCACAGGATTGTAGCCCAGTCATTCTCAACTACCCTTTTTCGTATCTCCCATCTGCACTTAGGCTGGTCCAATCCATATTCTGTGCAGATGTTTCGGTGCACAATCCCATCAACTTGGTTCTGTCTCTCAGTGTATGCTGTTCCTGCTAACATCTTGCATCTGGCTACTAGGTGTTGGACTGTCTTAAAAGCCTCTTTGCACAGTCTGCACTTTGGGTCTTGCCTGCTGTGGTAGACTCCAGCTTCTATTGATTTGGTGCTGAGTGCTAGTTCCTGTGCTGCTAGGATTTGTGCCTCACTGCTGTCTTTCAGTCCTGCTTTTTCCAACCACTGGTAGGATTTTGTCATGTGAGCCACATCCACTATCTGCCTGTGGAACACCCCATGGAGAGGTTTGCCTTGCCTGACCTCACACCGGTCGGTACCTGAGTTAGACTGGCAGCCCACCCACAACCAAATACTGGACCTGATGAAGTTGGTAGTCTGTCTCTGTCCAGTGTGTCCACCAAGGTTGTGTTGATATCTGGCACTCTCGGTCTCTGTGTTGTTCCCTGGCTTGAAGTGGAGCTTACTTTGTGGGCAGAAATCAGCGATACTCTGCCATGGTGCCAGCTCTTCAGCTGGGGGGTTAACACTGCCCTGTAACAAAGGGACAGGTAGGGCAGAGGTCAGCGGCGCTCTGCCCGGATGCCAGCGCTTCCGCTGGGGTAGCCTGTAGGGAATCAGGCTCTGGACCAGACGATATGGGAGGGCAGAGGTCGACTGCGCTCTGCCCAGATGCCAGCTCATGCGCTGGGATGGGGTCAGGGAATCCTACCCCCAGGCACTGGTTGTGAATCTGATGTGGAGAAAAGGGATCACTTACCTCCTCCTCCTGGTATTCCTGCAGGGTTGGTTGGGAATCTGGACCGGCCGGCCAGCATCCCTGTAAGTCCGGTGCAGAGACCGCGGTCCCATCTGCACCATCGGGGTTAGGGGTCCCTGCAAGGTACACTGCCACTGGGGAGGGAGGATGATTTTAGTTCCATGAGCTCGACGGCAAAACCCCGCTGACCGCATTCAACTAAACAAGATTGCCGCCGCTACGTGTTCGACTATACGAACGGCGACCGCCCAGCCATTCGTCTATTAGCTTGCAGTTACCCACCATCCTGGGAGGTAAATTGGCTGCACACTCCACTTGCGTGTGGTTCGGTAGTTTGTTGAGTAAATCCCATTTACCGAACCACATAGTAAAAAGGCACGAACAAGCCTTTTTACAGGGAGAAACAAAGGTTTAACACATGGGCCATAATCCTGGAGCAAAAGGCTCGCAAACAGGCCCCTCCAAAACCCAGTGGCAAGGTTATTTTTGCCACAGATGCTTTGTGTTTAATCCAGGACTGTGGCCTTGACACTCATCAGTCCTCGACTGCCTCCCTTCCGGGCTGGTGTACAGTCTCTGGGTGCTGGATTTTGGGTGGAAGCCTCCATTCATAGTGAATAGTTTCTGGGTCTTGGCATCCATGGTGACCAGTTCTTCTCTTGGACAGGTTATTATTCCAGATGGGTGCCTGATAAATGGTAGGGCATATATGTTGATGGCTTGGATCTTTTTCTTGACATTAAACTGGGACTTCAGGACCTGTCTGACTCTTGGGAGTTACTTGGATGTTGCTATCCTCCTTGCCTCTTCCTCATGGTTGCCATGCGTTTGTGGTACCCCCAGGTACTTGTAGCTGTTCTGTACATCTTCTATTTGGCCTTCTGGAAATTGAAAGGTATGGTAGTGTGAGCACTCCAATTATATGAATGACATAATAAAACCAACTACTCCAGCAGTGAAAGGGTTAATACAATATATATATTCTAACTGCGATATCCTAAGTCCACCTATAATAACAAAAACCGTGTACTAAGGTATGGTAAACCAAAAGATGCCTTTTATTTTATAAAAAATTGAAAGATTCTAACAATACATAACAAAATATAAAGGTAGCTAAATGTAAATCAGAAATGACAATATGTAATTCAGTCGGCTACGATATCACTCAGTAGCCTTCTAAGCAAATGCATCAATAGACCTAGCCACAAAATCACAATAATATGACATCAAATACATAAACCCATATATATATATTTTTTTTACCCCAAACAGGTTAAATAAAACTCCAGTGAGGGGCCCCTCCACTGGAGTTAGTAAATATTTAAGACTATCAGACACCCGGATATAGGTGTATGAAAATAAAAATGAACAAAGTGTAAAAAGGCAGAAGGAACAAGGAGCTCTTAATCCTGTCTGGCAAATGTGGTCAGGCTAAGGGTATAGTCTGGGGTCTCCCAGTGCTAGCTTACCCTACCTGCCACACTGCACGCCAAGCTCGGGGAGCACACCGATGAACCCGCCAAAAAATATTGTTGGCTAGCTTGATCGGCAGCAGTCAGCACCGGGAACTGTAAACCAGGTGGAGAGAGTCGTGCTGAAGAAGTGAAGCAATGAAGCAATAGTGTGATGAACTCTTCGTCAAAAGTATCTCTTGTGACAAAGTAGTCAGCATGAATACAGACAATGTGTTGGGTTTAACTCTTCAATCCCCTCTTTGATCAATCTATCGATCACATCTACATACATAGGGCGAAGTCCATGAGGTGTGTTCAGGATTGCTCGTCAATCCTGTGGGACTTTAGTTAGTTCTTCACCACGGTTCCCTGAGGACGATACCTAGCATGGAGGAGAGTATCCAGCTGTTTGTCCTCGGCAGTAGTAATCAACCTTTGAATCTTATTCTTCAGGGTACAGGTAAGATAACAATTGTACAGTAACTGTTACGGTTACCCTCAGGCTAGCTGAAAGCTGGACAGCTTGGATAGTCTGGATTCCTGTCGCTGAGAGGGGGAGAAGCTGCTTTCCTTAGTAGACCATACGAATCCTGTAAATGTAGAACAATCCCACTAGCTATAGTACCAGGGGCGTACCTAGAGCATATGGCACCCGGGGCGGGTCCTAGTTTTGGACTTTAAAATGTACAAAACACCCATATTTTTTTTTTATGTATGTAGCATTGAGCAGTGCTTGCATGTTTCAATGTAAGCATGCTTTTGTATGGAGTAAGTGTGAGTGAATGAATGGGTGTGTTTGTATGTAGTGTTGGCATTTTAATGCAGGCATGATTTTGTGTGTAGTGTTGGCGAGATGCAGTGGTGTGGTTATATATAATGGTGATGTTTTAATACAGAGGTGTGTTTGTATGTAGTGTTTGCACTGGAATGCAGGGATGTGTTTGTGTGTAGTGTTGGCAAGATGCTGAGATGAGGGATTGTCATATTTAAGGACACCAAATAAGGGAGCTATCTGCTAAACAGCACCCTAATTTGGTATCTTTACATATGGAATCTCACATAAGGGCACCAATTTAGGGAATTCTCTACTAAATAGCTAAAAGATCAAAATTTAAAAAGCCTTTTTCTTAATTTTAATCTTTAGGTTGTTTAGTAGATAACTCACTTATTTGTTATCCTTATGTGGGATTGACATATTTAAGGACACCAAATTAGGGAGCTATCTACTAAACATATACACAACCACAGATATACAAACGCATTTAGTTATTAAGAGGTCCAACCAACCTCCCTACCTTACTCTGGGAGTGACAAGCGGTTGCTGCTGGGCTGGGATCTCTGTGCTTTTCCTTCACAGCTCACTTGCACGACCAGTAGTGATGCCGATGCCAGGATGATGTCATACCCCGGCTGCCGGCTTACTGCAGGGCGTACACAAACTCCTATATGGTCCATAAAAATGTTTAATCTCACTGCCTTCCAGTATATATCTGTCCTATCTGTCTGGGGGAATGTGACAACGTGGATGTATATGTAAGTGGGTGAGTATTACTATCAGGAGAAAGGTATATGGCAGGGTGGGACAGTGTGGTGGATACTATGACAGTGTGTGCCATTGCACACAGTGGATTGAAGGAGGTGACTGCAGGTGAGGTGGTGAGTATATGGTGTTTTATGTCACGGGTGGGAACAATGGGATTGGGTGTCATATGGAAGAGAGGATATTATGTCAAGGCAGGGCCAGGGTGTATGGCAGGGTGTGTATTATGATACGGTGGAGGTATATAGCAGGGAGGGGATTATGGCAGTGTGGGTATTATATGACATGTTAAAGGGGTATACGCCAGGGTGGGAATTATGACCAGGTAGTGGGTTTATAGCAGGGAGGATATTATGACAAGGCAGGGGTGTATATGGCAGAGAGGGCAGGGGTGTTGAAATTTAAAAAAAAAAAAAAAACCCTACTTGTCCAGGGACTAAAGTGTTTGCCCAATCTACTTGTCTGCCGTGACAATCTACTTGTCCTGATACAAATCTTTATTGATAGTAATTTAGGAGACAGACCTGGTGTAGGAGTGATAGGGATGTAGTATGGGTAAGACACATAGTGTGGGGGTGGGATGTAGTGTGTGTAGGGCATTGTAAGGCACATAGTGTGCTGTGGGATAGGGTTGGCAGAGTGAGGAGGGGACAGGTGGCAGAGCGTAGGAGGGAGGGGCTGACAGAGCGTGAGAGGGAGTGACAGGTAGCAGAGTGAGGGAAAGAGGGGTTGACTGGTGACTGAGGGAGGGGGTGACTGGTGACAGGGGGGGGTGACTGGTGACAGAGTGGCGGGGTGACAGGGTGACTGAGGGAGGGGGTGACTGATGACAGAGTGACTGAGGGGGGTGACAGAGTGGCTGAGGGGGGTGACAGGGTGACTGAGGGGGTGACAGGGTGACTGAGTGGCTGAGGGGGGATGACAGGGTGACTGAGGGAGGGGGTGACAGGGTGACAGTGACTGAGGGGGGGGTGACAGGGTGACTGAGGGGGGGTGACAGGGTGACTGAGGGGGGGTGACAGGGTGACTGAGGGGGGTGACAGGGTGACTGAGGGGGGGTGACAGGGTGACTGAGGGGGGTGACAGGGTGACTGAGGGGGGGTGACAGGGTGACTGAGGGGGGGTGACAGGGTGACTGAGGGGGGGTGACAGGGTGACTTAGGGGGGTGACAGGGTGACTGGTGACAGGGGGGGTGACTGATGACTGAGGGGGTGACAGAGTGACTGAGGGAGGGGGTGACAGGGTGACTGAGGGGGGTGACTGGTGACAGGGTGACTGAGGGGGTGACAGGGTGAGGGGGGGTGACAGGGTGACTGATGGGGGTGACAGGGTGAGGGGGGGTGACAGGGTGAGGGGGGTGACAGGGTGACTGAGGGGGGTGACAGGGTGATTGAGGGGGGTGACAGGGTGACTGAGGGAGGGGTTGACAGGGTGACTGAGGGGGGGGTGACTGGTGACAGGGTGACTGATGGGGGTGACAGGGTGACTGAGGGGGGGGTGACTGGTGACAGGGTGACTGATGGGGTGACAGGGTGACTGGGGGGGGTGACAGGGTTAGGGGGGTGACAGGGTTAGGGGGGTGACAGGGTGTCTGAGGGGGGTGACAGGGTGTCTGAGGGGGGTGACAGAGTGACTGAGGGAGGGGGTGACAGTGACTGAGGGGGGTGACAGGGTGACTGAGGGAGGGGGTGACTGATGGAGGGGGTGACTGAGGGAGAGGGTGACTGAGGGAGGGGGTGAGACGGTGACTGAGGGAGGGGGTGACAGGGTGACTGAGGGGGTGACAGGGGGACTGAGGGAGGGGTGAGAGGGTGACTGAGGGAGGGGGTGACAGGGTGACTGAGGGGGGATGACAGGGTGACTGAGGGAGGGGGTGAGAGGGTAACCGAGGGAGGGGGTGACAGGGTGACTGAGGGGTGTGACAGGGTGACTGAGGGAGGGGGTGAGGGTGAATTTACAATAATATTAACTTACCATGATTCAGGGGCTGTCTCTCTCCATCCCAGCTAAGGCAGTGCAGCAGGTGCAGGCAGAGTGGCCGCAGGGGAGAAATCTTGCAGAATACACACTCTGCGCCCCCTGCTGGCACACTCCATAACAACCTCCCTGGTGCTCAGTGATGACTCAGAACACAGGCTGGGAATCCCCTCCCTGTGTTCTGACTCACTCACTGAGCGCCTGAGCCGCGAGGGAGAGGACGACCAGCAGGAGGGACAGAGTGTGGCACCCCCCTACTGGATGGCACCCGGGGCGGACCGCCCCCTCCCCACCCCCCCTTAGAACGCCACTGTATAGTACAGCTAGGATACCCTTCTGCCCACAAAACGAGTCAAGGCTGCGATTTGAAGGTCAAACAAGAACTGGCTTTTACTGGCATGCATTCTCCTTTTATGCAGTGTTGCCCATGCAAGAGTGACACCTACATAATTGACATAGGAACCAATGACATACAGGGTACATCCCACACATCTCCTCCCCTCAGATAACCTTTAACAAAATTAACACGGATACATTTTTCCCAAAGTTTTGGATGTACCCCAAAATATCTGGGGTACATTCATAAGTCCAGTATCCCCAGCTAGCCCTGATGTGAGAGAACAATATCTGAAAAAAACATCCGAATCGGTTGCTGGGTTCGGGAGTTATGGAGCATCAAAGTTTTGACCGACCGCACAGGCAAACTAGCCGAAAATAGTTCCAGGAGTTTTGGCCTTGCGGTCGGTCCTCGTTCGTGCGTAAAAAGGACACGAAAAGCTTGCCATCCATGAGAATATGGATATCGTCAGACTCCCCATCTGTCGCATAGTCTTTCTACCGAACGGCATGGCGTTCGGTAGTTTTGGCACGAATCCTCGGTGTTATGGAGGTCTCAGCGGTGTTCGCCTACTCGAGTGTCCGATTTTAGTTCCAGACACTCGATGGCAAAACACCGCTGTTCGGGAGTTAAGATGGCCGCGAACACGTGGAAATGTCCCGAAATGGCGGCCACCCCGGTATTCGAACAATGTATTTGTGTGTTTCTCTACATGCTAAATATGCCGATCGGGGAGATGTATTCCTGCAGAATTAAACGAATGAGCAACAGGCAACCAGTTCGGGAGTTTGTATATAAAATCATAGTATTGAAACACGGTCTTGGGTTGTAACATAAAGAAAAGCAATGTTGTAACTGTCTGCAGTGAGTTCCGTAACAGTAACAATACAAATACAACTATCACCAATGGATAAAAGAATGATCTAACAATTTGAGCACCTGTGGGGGACCAATCTGTGAATATATCATACCAGTGATGAGCCAAGTCATCCTGGATTTGCGAACTTACTTTCAATAGTTCGCCATTGAGAACGTGGGTGGCAACTAGAGTATGGGTAACGTCCTTCTTGCCAGGTTATGGTGTAATTGTCATTGGATCCTTGAATTAAACTCGCAGCATTACATGCATTATTAGTTGTCTTATTATTGACCCTATACCAAGTTTGCCATATATCCCAAAAGGTAGTTTGCATCGAAGGTGCATCTATAGCGAAAGCAGTGGCACAGAACCCAGTATTATGGATTTGAACAGAACAGTTTCCAGCAGCGTTTTTCTCGGTTTTACAATCATGCACCATTGCGACTGTATAGTACATAATTTTACATCCTGCTGCTGGAAATTTCTTGTTATATTATAAACCTGACACGTTTGGTTAGCAGGGCAGGAAAAATTACCTTGAATTTGATTCTTATCACTCTTGCTCCAACTCCTTTAATGTCTATCACTACATCGAACTTTATGTTGGGGAGCATAAGGTATAGGGGGAAAATACCTTTTTACCTTAGGATGAGGTGTATAAGGAGGTGTAGTGCTTGCTCTAAGCCTATAACCGGGTTAGCAGAACCCCTTGTTGGCTGCCCCCCCCCTATTGTGTTATTGCCAGCATCCACCTTACCTTGGCCCTAAAGACAAATGCTGTTCCTGGCCCTTTAACCCCTTATGGACACATGACATGTGTGACATGTCATGATTCCCTTTTATTCCAGAAGTTTGGTCCTTAAGGGGTTAAAGACTTTGGAGCAGGATTACAACTTAAAAAAAAAACAAAAAAACGGCACTTCGAATACAGTCGAAGTGCCGAAGTCGTCGAAGTGACCGCCATTTCGGAACTTTGGCACGTGTTCGCGGCCATTTTAATCCAGTCGAACGCGGTCAGCGGTGTGTGCCGTAAAATCCCTGGAACGGAAATCAGCCACACATTTGAACGAACACCGCTGACCTGTACCTTCCCCTACCCTGCAACACTGCGGCTGGAGACTAAGTCCCGTTCGAAGTTTCGAACACACGTTCGAACGGGACTTTGTCATGTTGGGTGTAAAATAGACCTCCAGTAGACAATTGAACACCACGGAAACGCAACCCCGGTTTCACTTCAACACAAGTGGAAGTGCGTTCAACGATTTGAACGCCGCCTTCGGATGGGACTTTGTTACTTTTCAGGGCAGAAATAGACCGACCGCACAGCCTGAATCTGTGGAACTGTCTTGGGCATGCAAACAGGCGTGCGGTCGGTCCAAAGAGACTTTTTCAATATCTCTGGAACCACTGAACCGATTTGTACGAATTTGTAATATGTTTGTCCCCAAGTTATGTGGTTCATGAAAATATAAGTTTTATTCCTGTGTGATACCAAATCATAAAGTTAAAAAATGCGTAAAAATGTTGTTTTTATTCTACATATTGGGGTTTAGTTTTTGTCATGTTACAATGCTGCCACTTTGTTTTAGATACATGTGATTTAATTGTAACTCTGTAACCCCTATACTCTGCAGAAGAGTCTCCCTAGTCCCGCAATGTGATAGTGTGATATAGCTCTTGTGTTCCCAAACATCAGCCAAGACTTGATAAAGGGTAAATCAGAATGTTTGTTTTATTAGGGCAAGTTGCCTGGTTATATACAAAGACCCCCGAAATGGGGTTTCCATTCAGTTTTACAGTAAGCATGCCCAGACGCCTCTACGTCTGTGAGATAAGTGTGCTTGCTTTTTCTCCCAGGCATTCGAGGTACAATACAAAACCACAAAACACCATAAAATGTATATGTAACGGCTACCCCAGTGGAGAGGGGGTATCAGCCGTTGGAGACATCCTTCTTCCCGGCAAGATGCTGTGTAGTAATGGAGTAGCCTTCTTTCTATCAGCTGGATCCAAGTAGAGAGGGAGAGGTAGAGCTCTTAAAAGAGCTAGTGATTAGCTGAGCAGGTTCCCTTTCAATAACGAGACAAAGCTAAGTTTTGAAGGGTAAAATAGAACTGAGGTTTTAATGACAGGTTCTCTCATGCAAGGGAGACACCAACAGACAATGAGGCATTAACCAATCAGACAATGGTTACAACCCACAGATTCCCTTCCCTCTGCTTGGGAGATAATTGAGTTTCTTACTGTATCTACTCAATTATCTCCAAGCTAAATCTTGTACTTTTTATGCATTTTTATAACTTTCTGATTTTTCATCATACAGGAATAAAACTTGGGGACAAACATATTCAAAATTTGTGCAAATCCGTTCAGGGGTTCCAGCAATATTAAAAAGTGTCTTTGTATGCCCAAAACAGTTCCACAGATTCAGGCTGTGCGGTTGGTCTATTTCTGCCCTGAAAAATAACAAAGTCCCATCCAAAGGCGGCGTTTGAATAGTCGAAGTGTCGAAGTGAAAACGGGGTTAAGCTTCAGCGGTGTTCGTTAAGTTAAGTAGAGGTCTATTTTACATTAAAAAGATGACAAAGTCCCATTCGAACGTGCATTCGAATCTTCGAACGGGACTTAGTCTCCAGCCGCAGTGTTGAAGGATAGGGGAAGGTACAGGTCAGTAGTGTTCGTTCAATTGTGTGGCTGATTTCCGTTCCAGGGATTTGATGGCACACACCGCTGACCTCGTTCGACTGAATTAAAATGGCCGCCGCCACGTGTTCGATTGTCTAATGGCGGCCACTTCGACTACTTCGACACTTCGGATGTATCCGAAGTGTCATATCAAATGTACCAATCCTTTGCACAAAACAGTTAAAGGGACAGAAAGTCTTTGTTCTTAGGTACAGGGCAATGTGGATGATGGCAGGGAAACAAAAGGTAGAGGTTCCCAGGCAACATGGTAGGAGGTTGTTACAGTATACAAGTTTGATAAGAACCCCCACAAGAATTATATCCCTGGGTAGCCCGGATTTGAGTGTCCAAGTTGTGCAAATATCGCTCGAATCCGTGTAGTATAGGTGAATTGCCAGCGAGGAAAGGAGATAGTGGCCGGTCCACTGTGTGGAGTTCCTGTATCAACATAAACTAAGTCTCCCTCTGGCTCATATGCAGTGAATGTTCCCCTTGTTTGGGAAAATCTTTTCTCTGAAAAGTGCTCTCTTGGCTTGTCTGGTAACCGAGTAGGCAACATTATGATTTTTACGTTGTTCGTTAGGCATAGTGTCATTTTACATTTTGCCAAGTGAATAAAAGTACGTTTGTATTCGCAATTGTTATATTATAATGGGAATTAGAGCACACAAATATTTTTTTAAGGTATTACTTAATCACCATAATGTTTCATAGTCATATTTCTGATGTTTCATGAAAATAGTCATTTTTTAAGTATGGTAAACAATACATCAGTTATAGATAGATTTTACTTTTCATAACTCCCAGTACATTTTGTTTCAGATATTTCCAGCAGCAGAAGTTTTTCTAAAGAACAGGACAACAACAGAACTATACTAAGCAAGATTATGAAGAAATCTTTTAATAAGACAACCAAGGATTCCAGCTCTCCAAACTCAAGCAATCTCTCAGAACCCTATATGTCTACAAAGGAGATCATAAACACAAAACCTTTCTCATGTTCTGAATGCGGAAAATGTTTTCGCTGGCAGTCACAAATTGTTATACATCAGAGAACTCACACGGGAGAGAAACCTTTCTCATGTGCTGAATGTGGGAAATGTTTTAGCGTGCACTCAGGTCTTGTTCAACATCAGAGAACTCACACAGGAGAGAAACCTTTCTCATGTGCTGAATGTGGGAAATGTTTTAGCGCGCACTCAGATCTTGTTAAACATCAGAGAACTCACACAGGAGAGAAACCTTTCTCATGTGCTGAATGTGGGAAATGTTTTAGCGCGCACTCAGGTCTTGCTAAACATCAGAGAACTCACACAGGAGAGAAACCTTTCTCATGTGCTGAATGTGGGAAATGTTTTAACTGGCATGCTCACCTTGTTTTACACAAGAGAACTCACACAGGAGAGAAACCTTTCTCATGTTCTGAATGTGGAAAATGTTTTAACAGGCATGCTCACCTTGTTTTACACAAGAGAACTCACACAGGAGAAAAACCTTTCTCATGCTCTGAATGTGGGAAATGTTTTAGCCATCACTCATCTCTAGTTAATCATCAGAGAACTCACACAGGAGAGAAACCTTTCTCATGTGCTGAATGTGGGAAATGTTTTAGCCATCACTCAGCTCTAGTTAAGCATCAGAGAACTCACACAGGAGAGAAACCTTTCTCATGCTCTGAATGTGAGAAATCTTTTAGCTGGCACTCAAATCTTGTTTCACATCAGAGAACTCACACAGGAGAGAAACCTTTCTCATGTTCTGAATGTGGAAAATGTTTTCGCGGGCACGCACATCTTGTTAAACATCAGAGAACCCACACAGGAGAGAAACCTTTCCCATGTTCTGAATGTGGGAGATGGTTTAGACATAACACAACTCTAGTTAAACATCAGAGAACTCACACAGGAGAGAAACCTTTCTCATGTTCTGAATGTGGGAAAAGTTTTAGCGGGCACTCAAATCTTGTTACACATCAGAGAACCCACACAGGAGAGAAACCTTTCTCATGTGGTGAATGTGGGAAATGCTTTAACGAGCACTCAAATCTTAAAGCACATCAGAGAATCCACACAGGTGAGAAACCTTTCTCAAGTACAGAATGGAGAAATAGTTTTGTCAGTGAACCAGATTTTGTTAAACATAACTGACACCGTAGAGTTTTTATAATGTATTTATGAATTAACATGGGAATAAAACCTCTAATACTGTGAATTGTTCACATCCTGACACAATATATAATACCTTTGACAGTAGCAATGTATAAATGATGCATTGGTGTTGCGATTGTGTTAACTCTACAGAGCCCCTCTTTACTTTTCTCCCCTTTGATATTACTGTTAAATTTGGCTCTGACGGCCGTGGGTCTCATGAGATTTAGACTGGGGAAGCTGAACGGAGCTGCTGCAAAGGTAACAGCTTGCTCCCGGTCCCCAACAGGACTGCTGGGCTTGTAATGAGCCTGGCGGTCCTGGTCTGTATATATTGTGTGTATAATATTATAAAAATAAATTATTAATTTTAAAAAGTAAAAATAATTACATAAATTTAAAATAATTATGTGTGTGTATATATATATATATATATATATATATTCATTCTATCATGTGTGTATGTATATAGAAATAATATGAAATATATATATATATATATATATATATATTTATATTCAAATACACAATTACATAAACAATTTCATAATTATACAGGTAGACTTCATATATAAATATGTATATATATTTAAATTCTATGTGCATATTTATGTAATATTTTTATATAATTACGTAAGTCATTTTATTGATTGCAATTTGAGGGACCTGCCTGACAACCCAGGCCGCAAGTCCATGACACCCTAAAACCTGTTCATGGGGGGGTACTGTTTTACTCGGAAGGCTTTGCTGAACACAAATATTGTTTCAAAACAGTAAAACATATCACAGCGTTTATATTGTCGAAGAAAGTGACGTTTTTTGCATTTTTCACACACAAACAGCACTTTTACTGATGATATCATTGTTGTGATTGGTTACGTTGCCTTTGAGAACATATGGTAGCACAGGATTGAGAGTTACCCCCATGATGGCATACCATTTGCAAAAGAAGGAAACCCAAGGTGTTGCAAATGGGGTATGTTCAGTTTTTTTAGTAGCCAATTAGTCACAAACACTGACCAAAGTTAGCATTCATAATTATTATTTTTTTTTTTTTTAAACACACAAACCAATATAAATGCTACTTTTGGGCAGTGTTTGTGGCTACTAAAAAGACTGGACATACCCCATATTGAATACCATGGGTTGTCTACTTTATATGTACATGCGAGGTGTGATTCAGAGATTTATGACAGCTAACAGTGTTACAATGCCACTATTGATACATTTTACAAATATATATATTTTTAAACAGCAATGTCCTACTTGTGCTTATAGCCCTATAACTTGCAAAAAAAAGCTAAGAACAGTTTAACATTGGGTATTTCTAAATTCAGGACAAAATTTAGAAACTATTTAGCATTGGTGTTTTTTGGCGGTTGTAGATGCGTAAGAGATTTTGGTAGTCAAAGTTAGAAAAAAGTTTTTTTTTATAAATTTTATGATATAATGGTATCTTAGACTATTTAATGGCGATAAAAACGGTATATAAAATGTGTGGGTACAGTAAATGAGTAAGAGGAAAATTACAGCTAAACACAATGTTACAGTTACCTCCAAGCTAGCTGAAGGCTGGACCGTTTGGATGTCCTGGTTCCCGAGTGTGGAGAGAGAGTAGTGCCGTTCCGTTCAGCATAACATAAGAATCCTGCGAATATAAAGCAATTCCACTAGCTATGGTACAGCTCGGATGCCCTTGTTCCCACAAAACGAGTCGAGGCTGCAATTTGAGGGTCAAAACGAACTGGCTTTAACCCCTTAAGGACACATGACATGTGTGACATGTCATGATTCCCTTTTATTCCAGAAGTTTGGTCCTTAAGGGGTTAATGGCACACAAACATCGCTATTTATGCAAAACCCCAGGTCCAGGGACAGCCCCCTCTGGACCTGATCGGATACAGGGACAATACAAACAGTCAACCAATGGCATTACAGTATATCGTTTGAAATGGTCACCACCCAGCTTAGAGATAATGACTCTAACGGTTATAGCAATTTAATTATCTCCAAGCTCCCAAAATCCCACGTGTATTGTAACAGGTAAAACAGTATAAAAATACACAACTGTAACATTTTAATACACATTTTATATTCTACCATTTGTTGGATAGCCCAGATCTGAGCGCAGCAGATACGCAAATAGCGCTCAGATCTCACGAATGGTATAGCCAGTCTTTTCAATACAAAGTCCTTTCATGCCTTTTTGTCCCGAAAACGAGATGGTGGCCATATTTTCAGGTGGGTGAATAGAGAGCGGGACCTGGGCCTAAAACCCCTGGAGCCAGTAACGGATCAACAGTTGCACGAATACCGCTCAGTGGATGGTTGTCCCAGCCCTTCGTGAGTCGAACAGAGACCACCATGAAGGGGGGGTACTTAGCGTACAGTTAACAGCAGACCCAACGTTCTAATTGGGGCCACACGCCTGGATGTAGGTGGTCCTTGTTTGGGAGTCTTTCGGAGTTTCAGTTCGGTGAATTATTATCCGAACAAGGCCACCCTGAGGCAGTTGTTACGACACTCACCGCCAAATAGACGAAGTCGCCGTTTAGTACATAATCCCCTTCTCCAGGAAAGCGGGTTCTGTATAGCCGACCGCCAAACTCCCGAACGGAGTTTAAGTGTACGCGGTATCTCCCGATCATCAAATCAGCCGAACTCCTTTAACGGCTAAAAATACCGAAATGCACTTTCCCAACATTAGTTCCCCCACAAACGAGACCAAGCTCCGTCTTGAGGGTCAAACAGGAATGTGTTTAATGAGGGCTACCTGCCCGGTATTTATGCGGGTCTCCCATCTAGGGGACCAAATGGAAGACTGTAACATCTATTGGGAGGTAATAAATTGCAGTGGCTCAGGTATAAACCCTCCCCATTCTTCCCATAATTCCTTTCTCTCTATCCTGGAGATAATTGGGAAGAAACCTAATTATCTCCAAGGATAGAGGTAAATCGCCATTTTAGACACCGTAAGAAAAATACATTAAAATACATAACTGTGGAAATACCGAATGAAGATGGTTTGTGTAACGTATCCCCAGATAGCCTGGATCTGAGTGCATATTTCTACCGAATAGCGCTCAGATCCAATGTACACAGTCCGATCGCCATGGAGTCAAAGTCTTTCACTAGTCTTTCGGTATACGAATGACTCCATGGGACGGCTATCTGGGTGAAGTCCATACGTATGGTACAAAACTCCCGAACGGACCAGTGTTCGTATGCCTCGACGAAATAGAAGGTAGGCGGTAGTTTCCAGCGGTGTTCGGCAGATAAAGTGTCCATTTTTAGTTCCGTAGGATCTTCGCCGAACACCGCTGATCTTCCTCGTGTTCCAAAATGGCCGCCACCTCGTGTTCGGCATATGAGCGACGACCACCCATATGGCTGAAATGGAGAGGTGTCTGCGGTTAACCACAACGTTCTAATTAGGGCCAAAAGGTTAACCAGCAGCACACTCCTCTCCTGGGTGGCCGTCTGTTCGGTAGTTTCAATCGGTACTCCGGGAAATTAGAACAATGATATTGTACTACTGACTGTCAGATCAGACACATGTAATCTCAGTGAATTTCATAAACTAGGTTTTCATAAAATATAAAATAAAATATCAAAGTTGTGTAGTCAGCAGCCTGCTCTCTCAGAGCCAGAAACGGATTTATAAAAAAAATTATAAAAATAAAAAGTAGGTTTTAAAAAGTCCACAGTCAACCACACATGAAGGGTGAAATAATTGCTTCTTTAAAAGCTATATGCTGCCGCAATTATGTATATAAATACAGATTAGGGCACAGAGTAGAAATAAAAATACAGTTTCAAATCTCATATGTGGGGATTCAGTTCCACCACATATTGGTGTATCTTACACTAATTCCAGTGGTAGATAGTGCTAATGCTGAAAGAGGCTAATTTTAATAATAATATTTTGTAAGAGCATTGTAAATATATATATATATACTGCAAAATTAATTTGATATTGCAAAGCCTGCAATATTCTAATGCATAAAGAAAATGCAGTGTCAATTAAAGTGATAATATTCTGATATAGTAAATCCCATTGCATATCACATATCTGCTATATGAAAAGTATAATTAAGGTAACTTTACTGTCCAAAGCCCCCTCACATCTATTTTATAGAATCTATACTTTTCTGTGGTCACCTCCAAAGAAGCCTCTGAAACTGGGGTGCTCATCCTAAAAGGAATCAGATTTCACACTTAAAAAAAATTATGATAATAATAGAAGAGGTATTGTGGGAACATCCAGAACATGATTTTTTGTATATAATCTTAATTTGCAGATATTTATGCATTAAAGACATATAAATGATATTTAATTAAATATGCAGGTATCTTTAAAAATCAAGCAATGTTAAAATAAATAATAATAATAAAAAATATATATATTTTTACCACAATATAAACAGCTTTGTTAAACAGATTTAAGTACAACTACTTATGTCAAGAAATATACAGAATACGTTTACAACAGGCAGGTTTAGCATAAATGCAAAGTTGTTGTTTTTTTGGGATTTATTATTGCCCAAGAAATCTCTGAACATATTCAGAATTTTTGAGAGCAGCAAGTAAGACCGCAGATTGCAATGGACACCATTACAATACCGCTTTGCCGATTGAGGTCAGAGCTTTAAAGAATAAATAAATAAATGTTTAATCAACAGTTTGCACAACACTTATAAATTAGTTTGTTATACTACACAGTATAGCTGTGACAAAATAATATACAGGGTAAAAATGCAATTTCAATGTTTAACCCCTTAAGGACACATGACGTGTCTGACATGTCATGATTCCCTTTTATTCCAGAAATTTGGTCCTTAAGGGGTGTTACGGTTGCCTCCAGGCTGGCTGGAAGTTGGACCGTAGAAAGGATGCTCCTAGCGCTCACCAAAGGACCATCAGCACCGCAGCCACCATAAGCACTGCAGACTCCCCGAACCACCGCTGCTGGGCTGGTATCTCGCCGTCTGCTCTGCGCCCTGGACCTACGACCAGGCTCCAGGTTCCAGTAGGTGAACCTCTCCCTTCTGTAGAGCGAAGCAGGATCAGGAACAAGAGCTCTTACAAGAGCTCAGTAGCTAAGGGAGTATGAAGAGCATAGCAATCCCTGTAGTGATTATAGCTGTCCCCTACAAACATGAGTCACGGCTACAAGTTAGAGGGTCAGAAGAGGTCTGAGATGCTGGCACACCCAACCTGGCTTTTATTGAGGTTACAGGCAAACAGGACACTCCCAGGGGGAGGCATAAAATCACCAATAACAGCATAGTACAGCCCACAGGTTCCCTCCCCTCAGCTTGGGAGATAATTGAGTTTCATACTGTATCTACTCAATTATCTCCAAGCTAAAACTTACACATTTTTATACATTTTCATAACTTTCCCATTTTACATCATACATTAATAAACATTACATTTTTATGAACAGCATAACTTGTGGAACAACATACTCAAAATTTGGGAGAATCTGTCCAGTGGTTTTAGAGATATTAAAAAGTCTCTTTGGACCGACCGCATGCCTGTTTGCATGCCCAAAAACAATTCCACAGATTCAGGCTGTGTGGTCGGTCTATCTCTGCCCTGAAAACCAGTAGAGTCCCATCCGAAGACAGTGTTCGAATAGTCAAACGCACTTCAACATCTGTCGAAGTGCCGAAGTAAACCGCGGTTAAAACCTCCTCGGGGGTCGCTAGTCGAGGGCAATCGGTTTCCCATAAAAAGATGATGAAGTCCCATTCGAATGGGTGTTCGGACGTTCGAACGGGACTTAGTCTCTGGCTGTGGTGTCGAAGGATAAGGGAAGGTACAGGTCACTGCGGACCGCGTTCGACTGTTTTAAAATGGCCGCCGCCACGTGTTCGAATGTAATGGCGGCCACTTCGACTACTTCGGTGATTTCGGTACTTCGGCGGCTTCGGTACTTCGATTGTATCCGAAGTTCAGTATCGAAGTACCAAACAGTTAAAGGGCCCAGAACAGCATACCAGAATCCTTTGTGCCCGAAGGTAAGTCTTAAAAGGTAATATATTCCAGGGCCATAGTCACGAGGAAGGAGGCTGGCCATTAGGCTTCTCCACAATCCAGGGAAGCAGGGCAATGTTCCATTTAAAAGGCCAGTTACAAATAACGATTTGTAACAAGGGGTTAATAGACTAAGCCAATATTTAAGGACGGCATGTTTCTTGCGAGGTAATCGGGACTTAGAGGGAGGTTCTAACTACGTTTAATTAATTAATTAATTTACTAAAGAAAAAGGTGTTTTTTTTTTCCCCCTGCAAGTGAATTTTCAGCGCAAGGTAATTTTGTGTTCACAGACTATTCGTTTAAAAAAAAAAAAAAGCTGTTCTTTATCTCACACTACGAACGGCCTTGTAATTCCTATGCACACTAAAAGCTGGCTTTTAAATGTTATTGTTTTAACTTTAATATTTCATGGTTAATACAGAGGATAAAGTAATTTAAAGAAAGTATATTGAAAGTATATTAATTAATAAGATTTCATTTATCTATTTTGGTCCATTGCTAACTGATCTCGAGTCTCAGTCTGGTGTTCAAACAGTTTTTCTTACGATACGTCATGTGTTTATATCCACAACTGCATGTTGCTTTGTCGAAACAAATGGAAAGCCTGGCATTGTAATACGTGTATGGACATGCTTATAACAAAGCATGGTCCCTCTCCTCATATAGTTGGCCATTAACAGGCACTTTGATGCAATGTGTCTACCAACGCTTTTCTGTGGTCACTGGATCACATCACATACCCTATCTCTCAGTCATGATGCAGAGTTTATGCTTGCAAGGATATCCAGACCTTATCCACCTGGTATCCACATAAATACTCCTATCGTTTAGAGGGATTAATTACATAATAACCATTGAAGGTAATATGTTGGTTGTTCTTCTTATAGAGGAAAGATAGACTTGCCCAAAAGCTTTTTCATGGCTAGGACAAGCTCTTATAGAGAGAGAGGTAATGTACTTCTGACTCCTGAAAAGGAATATTGATGGTCCAATGTGGGAAATACTGTAATTCATGTGTTTAGTAATCATAAGCATTTGCTTATTGCAACATTACTGATGTACTGTTTATTGAAATATTAATATCTAACGTACTTTTTGGATTACTATATATTGGAAGTTTGCCAACATCTCATGGTTATAAATATGTTTTTGTATGTGTTGATGCATGTACCAGGTTTACTTGGATATATCCTGTGCGAAGTGCAACCTCTGATACCACGTTTTCTAGTCTCACTTCCTTAGTATGCATTTGATAATCCCAGGACCATCCATTTGGATGGTGGTCCTGCAGTTACTGTAAAGGAAACCTAAAACTAGGCAACCACATTTGGGTTACTTTGGGATTTCAGTGCCCCCAACCACCCCCAAAGTAGTGGGGTTGTGGTATGGGAAAATGCTGAGGTTAAATGATTATTAACCTAGTTACTAGTTGCTTGCCCCACACAGTGGTGTCTATTTATTCCTATGGTACAGGTGAGCATTCACAACATACCTGATGATACAAATGGTGAGACACCATATGAAATGTTACATGTTTTTCACTGACAATTATATTTCTGCACCAGGGAGAGCTTAGAACCATTGGTTCTATTAGAGAAATTTAGGGATTTTTTTTTCCAGCCCACCTCACCATGCACCACCAACTTTTTCTTGCTGTTGGCCAGTTTGTCCTGGAGAGGGTGACTCCGAGAACTTTTACTACAGAGAACAATCAGAGCCAACAGAGAACAGTACGTTTTTATATTTTACAACCTGCTAAATACTTCCAGGACATTCACAGAACCACACTGACTGATACAATGGATGCTGTTAAAGATGACAAGATAAAACAAATAGAGGACGACAGAAAAGTCACCAGAATCATAGCCACGTAACAGACTAAATCATGATCTGACATCTGAACCTGCAAATGTGAAGGAGAAGGATGAACAGACAGATGTGATACATTCACAGTTAACATGGGATATATGAAAAATGAATCATTATCAGAAAGACTCTGGAGAAAACAGACTGTACCTGAATTATCTTATACAGTAAGAAAGAAATGCAAAGATGCAAGCAAAAGGATGCTAGAAAATTGGTGTCTCCTTCTTACAATCTGCAGCATTATCATAACATCAACCCTAGCTGTTGTTTTAAAACTGCATTGGAATTATGTTAACAAGCAGGAAGCACCTGAACTGAATTGGACTGCACACTATACAAGTTATGTGATCGTGAGGACTACTTCCAAGAACCATCTCAAAAGGAGAGACACAGCTTACAGTGAGATGATTGCTAATGTGACCTACACTGGTATTTCACAAGGAACCTATTGAGATCATTACAAAAAACGATTATACATGAGAAAAATGTGATTGGATTATTACAAATCCAAATAATGGACTCAACGATGATGGCAAAGCATGCTGAAATCAGAAAAAGATGGGACAGATGCTTGTGAAAGACTTTGGATGCACCTATGAAGGTGGTTAAGAAAATACTTTGCCATATAGTTTATCATTGAATGACTACCGCAAACCGCCTTCTTTTTTTTATTCTTTATTTTTGTAGTGCATAAGCTTGTAACAGTCGGTTGTGAGGTACCCCAAAGGCAGTCCTCCAACACATTATAGCCAGTTGCACATGGGGGTACATGAGATAGGTAGCACAAATTTTATATTGAAAGGTAGTTGAATATTAACATGGTAGGAAACAAGCTCAAGTAACCGTATTTGAGAAAAGCATAAAAACAAATACCAACGCCAGCCAAACTAAATTACATGAGGGTTAGAGATGGTTACATGCCTGCATATTGAAAGCAAGTGTGTTCGCCCCTGGGCTTGCTGGTGTAGCACAGTAAGTGATAAACGTTGCAATACGAGAGGTGCATATCAGAGATAGCGGTATACTGCATGCCCTATTAAGCAGATTATTATAAACCTGTTACACAAAGTAAAAGTGAGCTTAAGATATCTTAAAAGGTAGCTGAGAAGGTTAATTACATACTATAATAATGTATGTAACGGACCGTTTCAGCACACAAGGGGTTAAAAACCGTTTAGACGATAATCCCCTTTTCCAAACACAGGCACAGCTACTGTAGAATCACGAATTGGATACAAGTGAATGCACCAAACTCCCGAACTGCATACAAGGAAATAAGGTACCACTCCAAATTCCCGAACTGGAACCTCACAAATAGCTGCTAGCAGACGAACAGGAAAAGCTCCCAAGCGGCTTACACTCCTGGCAATCAGTCTCTATCAGCATACAGTGAATCCCCCCCAAGAACGAGACAAGGCTCCGTGTTGAGGGTCAAGCAGTGGTCTGTCATGCTGCTCTCCTGCTGAGCCTTCTCACTGTATTGGAACAGCTGCTGGTAGCCCTGTTCTAGCTCCATCTCCCGGGTCAACAGGTGGACCAGGTCTTGCTCAATTTCGTGAGTGTTGTCCCAGTCATACCTCCTCTCCCTCCACTCCAAGAGATCACTGAACCGGGCTTGTGTAGGGCTCCCAAACTCGGGCTCTGAAAACGACTGCCATAACAAGCCAGGACCATCAAACTCCTCTCCCTCTGGCTTGTCATGCTCGGCTGTCCAGGGCAGTTATTGTGTCCCATACCACCATAGCACCTGGTAGGCATACTCTAGCCACATCTCCTTCCATACTAGGTGTTCCAATTTCCTCACCCATTCCTCCAGGGGCTGCTCTCCCGGGAAGGGCATCCGCAGGGCTACTCGCTTCTGCAACTGCTGGTCTTCCTTGGGGAATCTCCCGTCCCGCTGGTATTCCACAATACTCAGTGCCTGGTACCAGATGCCTTTACGGTCTCTATCAGCATACAGTGAATCCCCCCAAGAACGAGACAAGGCTCCGTGTTGAGGGTCAAGCAGTGGTCTGTTTATTGAGGGCTACCTTCCCCTGTATTTATGCAGGTCTCCCACCTGGTGGACACTCCCGTAGGGGATCAGATGGGAGACTGTGACAACGGACAGACAAGTACCAATTACAGACATACAGAAGTAAAACATCCCCACAATGCATCCTGGCTTCCTCCCCTCTGCCCTGGAGAAGTAATTCAATTATCTCCCAGGACAAAGGCAAAACTCCATTACACACGTGGAGACACAAAGACAGACTATCACTTTAAAATACATAATGGGACAAATGGTACAGTAAATATATACATTTAACATATCCCCAGATAGCTCAGGTCTGAGTGCACATTATTAGGTGAATGGCACTCAGACCACACGAATACAGTTTAATTGCCATGGAGCCAAAGTCTTTAATTACACGAATTGGCTCCATGGCATAGCTATCTGGGTTAACATTCACATATACAAACTACCGAATTAACATGTATTCGGTTAAATATATACGAATTAGAACCAGGGGCTGGAGGTTCAGCGGTGCCTGCACGTAAAAGTGTCCGGGTTTGGTGCATGAAAGCCAGGCAGAAAAGCGCTGGCTGCCCGGGGAGCTCCAGAACACCACCATAGTGTGGCGGCTAGGTGTAACCGCGACCACCCAGTAACAATCAATTAAGCTGCGGTTAACCGCAGCTACTGGGTGGTCAATTGCCGGCACACGCTCGTTAAGCCACGGTTAACCGCGGCTTTAGGGAGGTAGATGGAGGGCACACGCCAGCTTCTGGGTGGCCCATTAACAGCGCCGGCCGGCGGCTGAAAAACGGCTGTTTGTTCGGTAGATAGAATCTACCGAACGGCTGTGCAGAAAGGGAGAAATAAATCCTTCTGCACAGTAAAATTAATCCTTTAGCTGCCGGTCCATAATCCAAAGGCAGCAGGCGGGCAACCAGGCTCCTCCAATGCAATGTGGCGAGATTGGTCTCGTCACAATGTAGTTTGATCTTTCCAGCTTCAGGCGTTGTATGAGGGCAGTACATGCTGTTTGTGTATGGCTGGGTGGCTGTTTTAACTGCTGGGGACAGTGAATCACCCTAGAGGCCCTTGTAGCCACGCTTGGGTATGGGTATGGCTGATGAGGGTGGCTGAGCGTGATAAGGTGGATCTCGTTTGTGCTCTACCCGTGCTTGTTATGTTTGGGTCAGTGGGGCACACATACTAACGTCCGCTTAAGTCTCTGCTTAGCCATTACCCCATGTGGGCCTAGCATGGTCCTGCTGGTAGCTGGCTGTCGATATGCTTCACAGCTCTGTCCGGGCTGGCTGGGAGGTGTGCTGTGTTAATCCAGAATAGGTATGTGGCACCTTGCTTGGGAGACCGGTTCCCCGTCTCTTCAGGAGGGGAGGCTCTCGCCTGCCGCGTGCCGTCTGCCATTGCTGTAGTGCGAGTGTTAGCCTGTCGTGCCTCCATGAATTCTGCTTGCTTCTGGCCTGTTAGGGCGCTTGTAGTTGGTTGTTTTCTCCAGCGCACATGGCATCCGCCATTTTAGTTGATATGCCCGGCCCGCCGATCAGGGTGGTGTCGCTGGGCTTTGGTTGTTTTGCAGCAGTCTGGGCCACAGGATGAGGACTGGGATGACCCCCACCGGTCCAGAGGGGGGGAACAGGGCCAGCTCCACGCCGATTTGGGCCTCCGGCTGGGCACTATTAGGCGGGATAGCGGAGCAGCGGCCGTCTGCCCCGCTCACCGCCGGAGAAGGCATCGAACATTTTCCCCTCCAGGGGACTGTAACTTGGAGAGACAGCCTCTCCCTGGATCCAGTGCCCCCATGCACAGAGGACCAGTGCTGTCGGGTTTCTTTCTGGGTCGGAAATCGTAGGTTACAGGCTTAAAGTGTAATGGTTTGCAGGAGCTAAGCTTTCTTGCGGCCGGCCAGCTCGGCGGTCCAGCCCCGCACCCCACAAACCGCCTTGTTATGCTAAAAAGAAGTGCTATGCTAATTCTGGACATCGCTATTATGTTTCCAGACAGAAGATGACCGGAAACAGAAATAAAGACTGATAACTGTCAACACCTAGCTATTTCTCAAGATGGAACATGGTATTGAGAAAACCTGATTGACTATCAAAGCACCTCACAGTACAAGACACAGATTGTTGCCTACAACACAGAAAAAGTGGTTAATAGTGATGTACCGAACGGTTCGCTGGCGAATAGTTCCTGGCGAACATAGCGTGTTGGGCGAACATATGCGCGGTTCGATCCGCCCCCTATTCGTCATCATTGAGTTGTAACGAAAATATACCCCAACTCGCAGGATTCAACTCGACAAAAGACAACACAGAAGAGAGATACGTCTACCGGACCTTAGAATGTCCGGACTCGACGTATATGAGGAGACAGAGTCAGGAACGATCCGAGGTCAAGGGCACAGAGAGACAGCGTAAACTAGGACTAGCCGGGGTCTGGTACACAGTAAACAGCAAGCCGGCAAACAGAACAGATAAGGATAAAGAGATAACGTAGTCAGAAACAAAGCCAAGGTCAAGTACGAAGGAACACAACTGAACAAAACCAGCGCTAAAGGGAACTGAAACAGAAACCACGATAGGGCAGGGAGTAAAGGGAGAGGTAAATTTAAATACCTTCAACTTATTCTTGATTGGCCGCTGTCATATCCACGCCCCCAATATGTGAGAGTTTGGGGAGTGTGGGGTGACAAGGGCCAATGGGAGACCATTTTGATTTTTGGCTCCCACTTCCCCTTTAAGAGCATGCTCGTGACGTCGGCGTGCTCTCAAAGCTAGGCGGGACACATGACCGCATTCCGTGGTCAGCGCCCGCCATCATCGGCGCTCTGAGCGCGCCGGGAACAGAGGACCTTGGCCGGCCCCCGGACAAGGTAAGTAATGCTACAGTACCCCCCCCGAGGACACGCCCTCCGGGCGGGTAGGGCCAGGTCTGGCAGGAAAACAAGAATAGAAAGAGCGCACAAGGCGGGGAGCATGAACAGCATCAGCTGAAATCCAACTGCGCTCCTCAGGCCAATAACCCTTCCAATGTACCAAGTACTGAAGTCGACCCCTAAGGAAACGAGAGTCAAGAACAGCAGAAACTTCGAATTCCTCATGACCCTCTGTGGTGTATGACCAAATTAATATATATATTACACAAGGTTCGTCTACATTAAAAGGTATTTATTTAGAAGGCAACAACACAATACTATAAATGTATCACAAACACACAGCCCAGACCAACGGAGCAACAACCCTTTTTAAATCTATCTATCTATATAGTAATCCCCTTCCCCACATGTTTGATCTCACCCACGGTTAGGCCTTCACCATCTAGTAATGGCTCACTGCTGCAAGTTCGACATCACATCCACCAAGGAAGAAAAGGAAGCAACAGAGTATAACATGGTTCACCAAGATAGCACATGGCGTCTGCACATCTGCTCTGCAGCACAGCCAAGAAGGAACAGAGAGGAATGAGGATAGGGGGGAGTGGCTATCTCTCTCCTGACTTATAAAGGTATTGAATTACCTACTTACCATATCAAAGGTAAAGCTTATCCCCCTGTAAGAAAGATCTACATGAACTTGATCACATGATCCCTGGTCACCATGTTAGTTTGATGACAGAATGTCACCACATTAAATGTGGTGTATCACCAAATTAATATATATATATTACACAAGGTTTGTCTACATTAAAAGGTATTTATTTAGAAGGCAACAACACAATACTATAAATGTATCACAAACACACAGCCCAGACCCACGGAGCAACAACCCTTTTTAAATCTATCTATATAGTAATCCCCTTCCCCACATGTTTGATCTCACCCACGGCTAGGCCTTCACATCTAGTAATAGCTCACTGCTGCAAGTCCAACATCACATCCACCAAGGAAGAAAAGGAAGCAACCGAGTATAACATGGTTAATGGAGGTCTGCACTAGAATACAAAAGAATCAAATCAGCATTCAAATACAAAAAGAAGCCGCATGGAAGCCTACTATAGTGTGTTAAAATGCAGGGCTAGGCCTGTACTCTGATAACTCAACTCAGATATTTGAAACACACAAAAACAACCTGTATTATACCTTTGTTTTTATGTAGCAAAATAAGCTACTCAGATATTTGAAACACGCAAAAAGACTAATACTCTATTCAAAACTAAGGCCTGATGCCCAAGCTTGTATAAAGAATCAAATCAGCATTCAAATACAAAAAGAAGCCGCATGGAAGCCTACTATAGTGTATTAAAATGCAGGGCTAGGCCTGTACTCTGATAATGAAGGCCTTAAAAACTACTAGGCCTGAACTATGGTAGTCTAAACACAACAAACTCAGATATTTGAAACATGCAAAAAGCAGTTATTATTATAGGGGCTTGTGGGACACAATTCACAATTGGCACCTTTCCATTGTGTTTTGTTCCCACTACTGGTTCTTTATATAAAATAAGACTGGCCTGGGCATACTCTAGGAATCTCCTTATCCCATTTATTTGTGTTTTCTTTAACTTTTTCTTTTCTTTGTTCTATACTTTTTGTTATTTCTAAATTTGTGTTAGTGCATCCATTAATCTCTCCTCTTTTTCACTGTCTGGGTTTGCTGGCTCTGGAAGCTCATATGGACCATCATGTTTTTGAATATGTTTCTTAAAGTACTCACGTACTTCTGTGGAAAAGTATTTGGCCCCTTGAAAAGACATTCCTACTCTTTTACTCACCCAAGTAAGAACCCAATTTAAATCAATTTGCAACTGAAAGTAGCACGCTTCTGAATAGCTAACAATAGTTGATGTCTATTCAGTAGGCCAGGTGTAAATAGAAAAAACAAAAACAAAACTAAATTACCTTCGTATGCTAAACACAATGGGTGGGGAACACAATATCCACAACTCTACTGTGAAGCTTGACTTAGGATATGCCCTAAACACACGCCCAGTTTTGTTATATGTAGCAAAATAGACTAGTATCCAGAATGCAAATTATATTTACCTTAGTATGGTGAAGGTAATACTTGCTAATTAACTTCAAAATCAGTAGGAATGAGGATAGGGGGGAGTGGCTATCTCTCTCCTGACTTGTAAAGGTATTGAATTACCTATTTACCATATCAAAGGTAAAGCTTATCCCCCTGTAAGAAAGATCTACATGAACTTGATCACATGACCCCTGGTCACCATGTTAGTTTGATGACAGAATGTCACCACACCCTCCACAGAGACAGGAGGGGGAGTATGCCGGGTATAGCGGTTGCGTACGTAAGGCTTCAACAATGAGGTGTGAAAGACATTAGGAATACGCAGATTCTTAGGCAGACCCAAGGCATACGAAACAGGATTAACCTTATGTAGAATACGATAAGGACCAATGAAGCAGGGAGCCAATCTCACAGAAGGCACCCGTAGGCAAATATTCCGCGTGGAAAGCAAAACCCTGTCCCCCACAACATAAGAAGGAGCCGCTCTGCGATGCTTGTCAGCCTGAGCCTTCTGGCGAGCAGCAGAATCCACCAAAGAGCGCTGAACCTGCTCCCAAGTATTACGCAAACCAGCCAAATGCTCATCCAGAACTGGCATGCCCTGTGAGGAGAATGCAGCCGGAAGAACAACGGGATGCTGGCCATAGACAATGTAAAAAGGGCTTCTGCCGGAAGAATCATGAGTGGCGTTATTCCGAGCAAACAGCCCAAGGAAGAAGGTCAGACCAATTGTTCTTATGGTGGAACACAAAACAACGAAGGTATTGCTCCAGAGACTGGTTGGCACGTTCTGCAGCTCCATTAGACTAGGGATGATAAGCGGAAGAAAATGAGAGAGAAATACCCATTTCTGAACAAAAGGCTTTCCAGAACCTGGAAATAAATTGGCTACCCCTATCGGACACAATAGATACGGGAATACCATGCAACCGGAATGCTTCTCTAGCGAAGATACTAGCTAGTTCCCTGGATGTGGGCAACTTGTGAAGAGGCACAAAGTGAGCCATTTTGGAAAACCGATCTACTATCATCAGGATAACTGTGTAACCATTCGAAGGGGGTAATTCAACAATAAAAACCATGGATAGGTTAGACCAAGGTCTCTCAGGAACGGGTAACGGATGCAAAAGCCCACAAGGAACTCTACAAGAAGATTTCATACATGCACAAGTAGTACAAGCACCTATATAGTCAGTGATATCCCTGCGTAAGGAATCCCACCAAAAATACTGAGAAACAGCTGACATAGTGTCAGACCTTCCGGCATTCGCTAACCGTGGACTTCCGGGTTCTCGGAGCGCGGCCACTCCCCCTCCTATGACGTGGTCGTTCCCAGGGTTCATAGAGAGACCGCGTCAACACCACAGTGCTGGATCAACTCGAAAGCTCCCGCGAACTTCAAACTGAATATTTACTTCTACTGTGTATCGGACCCGGACTGTTTAATCGTTTACCCTCCTTCTCCTCTCCTACGACCTCGGACTGTTTTTGGATATTCTCTTGCCTGCTGCAACCTCGATTCTCTGTGGAATCTCTATCACCAATTTGGATTATCGCTCCTTCATAAGTTAAGTAAACCAGATTGGCTCAAGCTTAAAATATAACCATCCTAATTCTAAGTGGTTCGCATTCTGTTCCACATCAACTCCTAACCTTGTTTTCAACACCTACTTATTAATTATCTGCATCCTAATTTGGAACTTCTCGCTGGTTGTGTTAAATTTACTTTATCTAAAACAACTTCAACACCGCTGCTGTTTATAACCTGCCAGGAATTAAAGAGACAGTTCAATTTGATTATCTTTTTTTATTTAAAGTAATAAACATTATCAAACTCAGAAATCTGCAGTTGTTTCCATCTTATCAACAATTGAGCATTACAGATTGATCCAGCCTAATTAATGGATACAGCAGATCTCACTTCTGAAATCACCAGATTAAACCAAAGAGTGGATACTCTTACTCAAGGCATGCAAGATCTACAGATCACCAATGAAAGAATCCTTACTTATGTAAGGGACTTGCAAACCCATACTCCTCACACAGTTACACACTCGGCTAGTGACCCTGCTGTCTCCAACCCCGAAAAATTCTCTGGAGACAGGTCCCAATACCGAGAGTTCATCAATTCTTGCAAGTTGTTGATTGCATTAAAACCCCGTTCATATCCCACTGAAAGATCTAAAGTTTGTTCTGTTATTTCATTTTTGAGAGGTGAACCCATGGCCTGGGCTCATTCCTTTCTTGAGAATGATGATCCCATATTGGATTCTCTGGATGAATTCTTTGAAGCCATGTCTCTCCTTTACGAAGACCCAAACAAACAAGCGACTGCAGATTTAACCATTAGAACACTGCAGCAAAGAAACCGGCCTGTTGAAGATTACATTGCTGAATTCAAACGATGGGCACCAGAAACTCAGTGGAATGACATAACACTACGTAACCAGTTCCGTATTGGGCTATCTGAAGCTGTCAAAGATGAGCTCTCCAGAACTGAACTACCTACTACACTAAATACACTTATTCAACTGTCAATCAGTATCGACAGAAGACTTAGGGAAAGAAAAGCTGAGAAATCACTCACTAGCTCTCTATGGAAAAAACCCTTCACCTCTTCAAAGGCACCGGAGAAACCTATAACTCCCGCTGAACCTATGGAAATAGGGGTTGTGAGAAGTCCTCTTACTCCAGAAGAGAGAACCAGAAGAAGACAACTGAACCTCTGCATGTACTGTGCTTCGCAAGAACATGTGGTGCCAGACTGTCCCCTATTGAAACGTCCAAGAGGCTGTAAGCATGGTTCTACCACGACTGTAATGAGTGTACTTCCTTCTAAACCAACCCCTCATTTCTCCTCTGTCTCTCTCATATTACAGTGGGACAAAGAAAGAATTACGACTAAGGCCATTATTGATTCCGGTGCTAATGGGGTGTTCCTGGACTCATCCTTTGTTACAAAAAATAAAATTCCTTGTGTTCAAAAACGTAATTCCGTCTCTGTCAGAGTTATTGATGGCTCCTTAATCTCCTCGGGGCCCATTCGCCTTGAAACTGTCCCTTTAAGGACTACTACTAATTATGTCCATTCTGAATTTCTTGTTTTTGATGTCATAAATTCTCCTCTTTATCCAATAATATTAGGGATAGACTGGTTACGGACTCACAACCCACTTATTACATGGGCTCCTTTCTCTCTCACGTTTAACTCTGCATATTGCCAGGGAACATGTCTACAACACATCCCCATTTTGCATGTTACTAGGGAATCCACTATACCTTCCTGCTATTCAGAGTTCGCTGATGTGTTCAGTAAAAAGGAAGCAGAGACACTTCCTCCTCATCGACCCTATGATTGTCCGATTGACCTTGTTCCTGGTGCTCCTATCCCTTTTGGACATATTTATCCTCTCTCTGAATCAGAGCTAAAAACCCTCAAGGAATACCTAGATGAAAACCTCCGTAAGGGGTTCATTAGACCTTCCTGTTCACCAGCCGCTTCCAGCATGTTTTTTGTAAGAAACAAGGACCAGACTATTCGGCCAATCATCGATTACAGGTCTTTAAATAAAATAACTATCAAGAATCGTTACCCTCTTCCCCTGATCAATGAGTTGATTGAAAGATTAAGAACAGCTACCATCTACACTAAACTTGACCTTCGTGGGGCATATAACCTTGTTAGAATCAAGGCCAATGATGAATGGAAAACGGCGTTCAGAACCCGATATGGTCTTTACGAATATCTTGTCATGCCCTTCGGGCTATGTAACGCCCCTGCAACCTTTCAGCATTTCATTAACGATATCTTCCGAGATCTCCTAGACGTTTGTGTCATCATTTACTTAGATGATATTCTCATCTACTCCAACAACCTTGAAGAACACAGAAAACACGTGAGATGGGTATTATCCAGATTAAGAACACACAAATTATACGCAAAACCAGAAAAATGTATATTTGAAGTCAATGAAATCACTTTTTTGGGATATGTTATCTCCCCTCATTCAATAAGTATGGATTCCTCCAAAATAGATTGCATTGTCAACTGGTCTACTCCTACTAATACTAAAGACTTACAACGTTTTCTGGGATTTGCCAACTTCTATAGGAAGTTCATTAAAAATTACTCCAAGGTTGCTCATCCCCTCAACCTGCTCAATAGCAGTAAACGGTCCTTTGCTTGGAACGAAGAGGCTCAAGCAGCCTTTGATGAATTAAAACGGAGATTCACAAGTGCTCCCATTCTTCAACTACCTAATCCTGCTTTTCTCTACGTCATGGAAACGGATGCTTCTGACACAGCTATCGGGGCTGTCCTCTCCCAACACCAAACGCCTCAAGATCCTCTCCATCCAGTAGCTTTTTTTTCACGATCTTTGTCTCCTGCTGAACGAAATTATCCTGTAGGAGAAAAAGAATTATTAAGTATTAAAGCTGCATTCGAAAACTGGCGTCACATACTTGAAGACACACGCACTCCTGTAATTGTTTATACCGACCACAGGAACCTTGAATATCTTCATTCCAACAAAACACTCTCTGCCAGACAAGTACGCTGGAATCTTTTCTTTTCCCGTTTCAATTTTCAAATCATTTACAGACCTGGATCCCGAAACAAAAAGGCCGATGCCCTGTCCAGAATTCACCAAGATCTTCCTGTAACCGAAACTCAACCTCCTAAAATCATAGGTATTATTTCGTCATTAATTGATGATATTAAACATCTTAAGGAAGAAGATCTTGAACTTCCCAAACAAGGCAATCTATCAAAAAAGGACGGGTTGTACTACTTCAAAGACAGGTTATACATTCCTCCCTTGCTTAGGAATAAAATACTCTCCTTGATTCATGATTCCCCTCTGGCTGGTCATCCTGGTACAAGGAAAACACTGGAGCTGTCTAAAAGATATTACTGGTGGCCTCGCCAGGACAGAACCATAGAATCTTATGTCAAAAACTGCCCAACCTGTCTGAGATCAAAATCTGACCATCATCCACCATTCGGTCAATTACTGAGCCTACCTGTTCCAGAAAGACCTTGGCAGTCCATCTCAATGGATTTCTTGGTAGAACTCCCTCCTTCGCAACATCATACCACCATTCTGGTAGTGGTAGACCGTTTCACCAAGATGTCCCATTTTATTCCTTTAAAGAAATTACCCTCTTCATCTGAACTTGCAAAAGTATTCATCAACAACATCGTGAAACTCCATGGTCTTCCTGAAGAAATCATATCAGACAGAGGAACACAGTTCACCTCCAAATTCTGGAGTGAGATGTGTTCCTCCCTCAACATTCAACGTAAATTATCTTCAGCCTATCATCCCCAAACCAACGGACAAACAGAGAGAGTTAATCAATGTGTTGAACAATACTTGCGGTGTTATTGCTCTCATTTACAAGATGATTGGATCACGTGGTTACCAATGGCAGAGTTCTCATACAACAACTCGGTACACACTAGTAGCAAAATGACTCCTTTCTTCTCAAATTTTGGATTCCATCCTTCTTCATTCCCCGATCAAGGACTTCCTTCTTCTAATCCATACGTCTCCAACCATAACTCGTTCATGTCTGCCCTCTTCCTCAGGTTACGTGATAACCTTAAAAATGCATCATCTGCTCAGAAAAAGTTTTTCGATACTGGTAGACGACCTTCCCCTGCTTACAAGGTTGGTGATCTAGTATGGCTCTCTTCAAAAAACATTGTCACCAACCGTCCCTCAAAGAAACTGAGTTCACTCTTCCTTGGCCCTTTTCGTATATTGTCGCTTATCAACGAAAACGTGGTTAGATTGAAACTTCCACCTACCATGAAACTACATCCAGTCTTCCATGTGTCATTGCTTAAACCACACCACTCCGACCCTTTCATGAGGGATGTTCTTACCACTCCTGATCCCATTCTGGTACAAGGTGAAGAGGAATACGAGGTCCAGAGGATTCTCGACTCACGAATCCATCGTGGTTCCTTACAATATCTTGTCCGGTGGAAGGGCTACGGAGTTGACGAAGACTCGTGGGTGTCGTCCTCCGCGGTGCATGCTCGTCGACTTATCAATGCGTACCATGCTCGCTACCCATCCAGACCTCGTTGACAGCATCCGGTGGCTGCTTCTTATGAGGGGGGTTCTGTCAGACCTTCCGGCATTCGCTAACCGTGGACTTCCGGGTTCTCGGAGCGCGGCCACTCCCCCTCCTATGACGTGGTCGTTCCCAGGGTTCATAGAGAGACCGCGTCAACACCACAGTGCTGGATCAACTCGAAAGCTCCCGCGAACTTCAA
Source organism: Pelobates fuscus (assembly GCF_036172605.1). NCBI lineage: Eukaryota > Metazoa > Chordata > Amphibia > Anura > Pelobatidae > Pelobates > Pelobates fuscus. The sequence continues at coordinate 206,013,295 of NC_086323.1, read as the reverse complement.
ACTGAATATTTACTTCTACTGTGTATCGGACCCGGACTGTTTAATCGTTTACCCTCCTTCTCCTCTCCTACGACCTCGGACTGTTTTTGGATATTCTCTTGCCTGCTGCAACCTCGATTCTCTGTGGAATCTCTATCACCAATTTGGATTATCGCTCCTTCATAAGTTAAGTAAACCAGATTGGCTCAAGCTTAAAATATAACCATCCTAATTCTAAGTGGTTCGCATTCTGTTCCACATCAACTCCTAACCTTGTTTTCAACACCTACTTATTAATTATCTGCATCCTAATTTGGAACTTCTCGCTGGTTGTGTTAAATTTACTTTATCTAAAACAACTTCAACACCGCTGCTGTTTATAACCTGCCAGGAATTAAAGAGACAGTTCAATTTGATTATCTTTTTTTATTTAAAGTAATAAACATTATCAAACTCAGAAATCTGCAGTTGTTTCCATCTTATCAACAATTGAGCATTACACATAGTTTTGGAAATACCAGGATGTCCAGCAGTCTTAGTATCATGATATAACGACAGAATCTCCCGTCTCTCGGGAACATCAACGAACAATTTATCAATAGGCCTCTCGCTAGGTGCCATACTTTGTTTCGCCTGTATGACCTGCAAGAGGGATGAAGAAATAGACAAAATAGTGGTAGCTATTATTCTGTCTGGGGGAATGACAGGAGTAAAATCAATCTCCTGTTTGTCGGCAGTTTAGAACTGTCTGGACAGAGCGTCTGCTTTAATGTTACGATCACCTGGTCAATGACCACCTAGCCTGCCTAGAAGATAATCTTTTAGCTTCACCAAGGTAGGATAGGTTCCTGTGATCCGTAAAAATGAGGATAGGATCCTTAGTTCCTTCTAACAAGTGTCTCCATTCTTTAAGAGCTAAGATAATAGCAAGGAGTTCACGGTTACCCACATCATAATTATTTTCAGCTTTGGACATTTGTCTAGAAAAGAAGCCACAAGGATGCAATGGCTTTTCAGGCTTTTCTCTTTGGCACAAAACAGCACCTACCCCGATATCAGAAGCATCAACTTCAAGAATATAAGACAGTGAGGGGATAGGATGCTGTAAAATAGGTGCAGATGCGAATGTAGTTTTAAGAAAGTCGAAAGCCTGAAGTGCCTCGGGAGACCAGACACGAGTATTACCACCCTTTTTTGTCATACGGGTGATAGGCGCTACAATAGAAGAAAAACCCTTAATAAAGCGTCTATAATAGTTAGAGAAACCAAGAAAACGCTGAATTGCTTTCAAACCTTGTGGTAGAGGCCACTCTGACAGCAGAAAGCTTCTGTGGATCCATTCGAAAACCTTTGGTGGAAATCAAATAACCCAAAAACTGGACTTCGAATTGGTCAAATAAACATTTTTCTAGTTTACAATAAAGACCATTAGCAAGAAGGGTCTTCAGGACCATTGTAACATGTCTGTGATGAGTGTGTAAATCTGTAGAATATATTAGTATGTCGTCCAAGTATACAATTACAAATGTGTGAATAAAGTCTCTTAAGACGTCATTAATGAATTCTTGAAATATTGCTGGGGCATTGCAAAGACCAAATGGCATAACAGTATACTCGTAATGACCGGATCTAGTGTTGAATGCAGTCTTCCATTCGTGGCCTTTCTTAATACGTATTAAATTGTATGCACCTCTAAGGTCCAATTTAGTGAATACAGTAGCATGTTTCAGCCTGTCAAACAATTCTGTAATTAAAGGTATAGGGTATGCATTTTTGATAGTGATTTTGTTTAGACCTCTATAATCGATGTTGGGGATTAACAGCTATATACGAAACTCTCTGAGATGGATATTTTGCTGGAGCTGCACCCTCTTGGATAGACAGACAGGATCCCAGGAATCAGCCAAGAAGACAAGAGATGTGTTCTATAACCAATTCAAAGTTTATTTAAACGTTAGTAAGATATATACCCCATTTCCATGTTGGTGGGGGTCATGAGCGTTTATTACATAATATGTTGGTCACAAGTTATAAACAGCTGTTTCTAATTATAATCTTTCGCAATATAACACAATACATATTTGATTAAAACCAGATATTTACAAAATACCGATATCTTGGACAATTAACAAGAACATTTCGAAATCAGTATTTTTCCAGCAAAAAAGGATTTTATACAAATCCTTTTTCCGAGAAATAAAGATGAAATGCCAAATTCATTCTTTGTTCAAATTAACTCTTATATGGACAGCTAGGATAGATATCAAAATGGATATTTGCATCTACAATTCCCCTCTTAGATCATATCATGATCTATCTTACGGTAAATATCCATGGGAGGCCTACGGCAGAGAAACAAGAGGAGGTATATTCAGACGTGCTAATCACGTCTGCGGGACTTTCATTATTTCTTCACCTCGATTTCCCCCATTTGCTCTGTGCCGTAGGTTTTCCCTTTAAGAGGAGTTCGAGCTGTCGATTTTCAGCTTCTGTAATCATTTGTTGTACACGCTTCTTAAGTGTGCAAGTTAGATAACAATTAAACAATATCATTAATGCAAGTATCATTACAATAATGACAATAGGATAGAAAAAGGACCTTACAACTTGTGCGCCAGTAGGAGACCAACCTGTGAGGGCATCATACCAATGATGAGCAAAATTTTCCTGGATTTTAGAACTAACTTTAATTAATTCCCTCTCAACTATGTGGGTGGATATTTCAGTATGTACTAAGGCATCTTTATTTGCTTTCAAATGTTTAAACATATCCTCTTTTCCTTTTATTAAATCGATTATTATTCCTATAGGAAGTTGATAATCAACGATAGGTAATGCAGGTGGAATATAGGTTATGGACCTGTATATACTGGGAATAGGTTGCAGGAAATAAGTCTGATCTTTCCACTTTATCCAGGTAGCATTTGATATACATCCCACAAAGGGTAAATGTTTATCAACTTCGGGAATATTAACAGGTTGGTTGGTAGCTAGGCACACTATTTGTGGTTCTATTTCTAACATAATTGAATAATCCGATGGATATACATGCCAAGTACAACTACTTATTTGATTAGCTAATAAGCATGGTTCATAGATGGGTGAGGAATGTCTGCATGTGTAACCTTTATCTGCCTTATCACAGTGTTCTAATGAATATGTTTTATTATCCTTGGGGAATATATATTCTCCTGTATAAGTTGGATTCCACCAAGTAAGATTATTATTAAGTACATTAAACATAGGTGTAGGTAAAGTGAAGAACTTACATGCTACTTTTATATGTATAGTACTTAAAGGTCTACCATCTATGGCCTCAATGGCCAAGGGTATCTCCCTCTCTCTGATGGGAATGTTGTTTTTCGTAACAAAACCAGAGTCTATGAAGTTCTCAGCAGCCCCGGAATCAACCAAGGCTAGTATGCTTTCAGCTATACAACTCTCTCCCATATGAAGAGAAACAGGGAGAAGCAAACGGTTAGGAGGCAATTTAGGAGACTTAGATATCACACCCAAGGTCAGTCCCCTATAAGGTCTTAGGTGCGAGAGTTTTCCGGACATTCCTTTACCATATGGTCTCTCCTACCACAGTATAGGCAGAGTCCGTCCCTTCTTCTTAGTAATTTTTCAGTATCAGAGAGTTTGGCAACCCCTAATTGCATGGGTTCCTCCTCAGATACTTTAACACTCTCAGATTTATCAATTCTGGGGTTAATAGGTGTAACAAAACGTCTATTCCTGTTCTTAGTATAGAGCCTGTCACGAATCCTATTGTCTATATCAATGAGGTAATCAATAAGGTCCTCTAATGCAATAATGTCAATATAGTGTCAGATAAACCTTCCATGAACCTTCCATGAACGCAGTAGTTAACCCATTATTGGTCCAATCTACCTGTGAAGCAAGGGTATGAAACTGAATAGCATAGTCATCCACAGACCTAAAACCCTGTTTAATTCTCATTAATGCTCTTGCGGCATTCTTTGACCTTTTCGTTGTGTCAAAAGTTCTACGAATAGCCGTAAGAAAACTATTGAAATTATGCACCATAAGTCCATTGGCCTCCCAAATAGGATTTGCCCACTCAAGTGCTTTGTCAGTAAGTTGATGCATCAAAAACCCCACTTTAGACCTATCAGTGGGAAAGGAACGTGGATACATCTCAAAGTGGAATTCTATTTGATTAATGAAACCTCTGCATGTCTTAGCTTCCCCTCCATAGCTAGGAGGGGGTGTTAAATGGGGCAAAGTATTAGGTAAATTGGATACTTCGGGAAGAAGAGGTGTAGGAGGGTTAGGTGCGGTTGCAGGAATAGTTCTAGACAAGATCGTCTGGAGAGCCTGAGCTATCTGATCCATACGGTGATCCTGCTCTACAAACCTTGCCTCATGAGAAGCCATTTGCTGAGCAAAATTTGCAGGGTCCATGGCCCTATCATAATGTAATAAAAATATACCCCAACTCACAGGATTCAACTTGACAAAAGACAACACAGAGGAGAGATACGTCTACCGGACCTTAGAATGGCCGGACTCGACGTGTATGAGAGGAGACAGAGTCAGGAGCGATCCGAGGTCAAGGGCACAGAGAGACAGCGTAAAATAGGACTAGCCGGGGTCTGGTACACAGTAAACAGCAAGCTGGCAAACAGAACAGATAAGGATAAAGAGACAACGTAGTCAGAAACAAAGCCAAGGTCAAGTACGAAGGAACACAACTGAACAAAACAAGCGCTAAAGGGAACTGAAACAGAAACCACGATATGGCAGGGAGTAAAGGGAGAGGTAAGTTTAAATACCTTCAACGTATTCTTGATTGGCCCCTGTCATATCCACGCCCCCAATATGTGAGAGTTTGGGGAGTGTGGGGTGACAGAGGCCAATGGGAGACCGTTTTGATTTTCGGCTCCCACTTCCCCTTTAAGAGAGTGCTCGTGACGCGCAGCGCGCTCTCAAAGCTAGGCAGGACACGTGACCGCATTCCGCGGTCAGCGCCCGCCGTCATCGGCGCTCTGAGCGCGCCGGGAACAGAGGACCTCGGCCGGCCCCCAGACAAGGTAAGTAACGCTACATGAGTAAACTTTGACCCTGTGCCTCACAGTCAACAGACACATTCCAGCCAATTAGCAGCAGACCCTCCCTTCCAGACCCTCCCACCTCCTGTACAGCATCCATTTTAGATTCATTCTGAAGCTGCATTCTTAGTGAGAGGAGGGAAAGTGTAGCTGCTGCTGATTTGATAGGGAAATGGATAGCTAGGCTAGGGTATTCAGTGTCCACTACAGTCCTGAAGGACTCATCTGATCTCTGCTGTAAGGACAGCACCCCAAAAAGCCTTTTTTAGGGCTAGAACATCAGTCTGCTTTTTTTCCCCTGTGTAATCTAATTGCAGTTGCCTGCCTGCCAGCTTCTGTGTCAGGCTCACAGTGGATACTGTGCCCACTTGTCCAGTGCCACCACTCATATCTGGTGTCACAATAGCTTGCATTTAAAAACAAAAACTATTTTTTCACTGTAATAGATTGAATAGCAGTTAGTTGTATTCAAGTGTCTGGGTGTCAGGCCTTCAGCGTGTACTCTGCCAACCTCTGCCACTGCACTTTGCCACTCATATCTGGTGTCACAATAGCGTGCCTTTAAAAAGAAAATATTTTTTTCACTGTAATCTAATAGCAGTCAGTGTCCATCAAGCGGGTGTCAGGCCTTCAGCGTATACTCTGCCAACCTCTGCCACTCATATCTGGTGTCACAATAGCGTGCCTTTAAAAAGAAAAAAGTATTTGACTGTAATCTAATAGCAGTCAGTGTCCTTCAAGCAGGTGTCAGGCCTTCAGCGTGTACTCTGCCAACCTCTGCCACTGCAGTTTGCCACTCATATTTGGTGTCACAATAGCGTGCCTTTAAAAAGAAAAAAAGTTTTTGACTGTAATCTAATAGCAGTCAGTGTCCTTCAAGCGGGTGTCAGGCCTTCAGCGTGTACTCTGCCAACCTCTGCCACTGCAGTTTGCCACTCATATCTGGTGTCACAATAGTGTGCCCTTAAAACGAAAACAAGGTTTTGACTGTAATCTAATAGCAGTCAGTGTCCTTCAAGCAGGTGTCAGGCCTTCAGCGTGTACTCTGCCAACCTCTGCCACTGCAGTTTGCCACTCATCTTTGGTGTCACAATAGCGTGCCATTAAAAAGAAAAATGTTTTTGACTGTAATCTAATAGCAGTCAGTGTCCTTCAAGAGGGTGTCAGGCCTTCAGCGTGTACTCTGCCAACCTCTGCCACTGCACTTTGCCACTCATATCTGGTGTCACAATATCGTGCCTTTAAAAAGAAAAAAATGTTTTGACTGTAATCTAATAGCAGTCAGTGTCCTTCAAGCGGGTGTCAGGCCTTCAGCGTGTACTTTGCCAACCTCTGCCACTGCACTTTGCCACTCATATCTGGTGTCACAGTAGCGTGCCTTTAAAAATAAAAAAAGGTTTTGACTGTAATCTAATAGCAGTCAGTGTCCTTCAATCTGTTGTCAGGCCTTCAGCGTGTACTCTGCCAACCTCTGCCACTGCACTTTGCCACTCATATCTGGTGTCAAAATAGCGTGCCTTTAAAAAGAAAAAAAAGTTTTTGACTGTAATCTAATAGCAGTCAGTGTCCTTCAAGCGTGTGTCAGGCCTTCAGCTAGTACTCTGCCAACCTCTGCCACTGCACTTTGCCACTCATATCTGGTGTCACAATAGCGTGCCTTTAAAAAGAAAAAAAGTTTTTGACTGTAATCTAATAGCAGTCAGTGTCCTTCAATCTGTTGTCAGGCCTTCAGCGTGTACTCTGCCAACCTCTGCCACTGCACTTTGCCACTCATATCTGGTGTCAAAATAGCGTGCCTTTAAAAAGAAAAAAGTTTTTGACTGTAATCTAATAGCAGTCAGTGTCCTTCAAGCGGGTGTCAGGCCTTCAGCGTTTACTCTGCCAACCTCTGCCACTGCACTTTGCCACTCATATCTGGTGTCACAATAGCGTGCCTTTAAAAAGAAAAAACGTTTTTGACTGTAATCTAATAGCAGTCAGTGTCCTCAAGCGGGTGTCAGGCCTTCAGCGTGGACTCTGCCAACCTCTGCCACTGCACTTTGCCACTCATATCTGGTGTCACAATAGCGTGCCTTTAAAAAGAAAAAAAGATTTTCACTGTAAGCTAATAGCAGTCAGTGTCTTTAAAGCGGGTGTCAGGCCTTCAGCGTGTACTCTGCCAACCTCTGCAAGTGCACATTGCCACTCATATCTGGTGTCACTATAGCGTGCATTTAAAACCAAAAAACTTTTTCCACTGTTATAGATTGAATAGCAGTTAGTTGTCTTCAAGCGGGTGTCAGGCCTTCAGCGTGTACTCTGCCAACCTCTGCCACTGCACTTTGCCACTCATATCTGGTGTCACAATAGTGTGCCTTTAGAATTAAAATATAAGGTTTTGACTGTAATCTAATAGCAGTCAGTGTCCTTCAAGCGGGTGTCAGGCCTTCAACGTGTACTCTGCCAACCTCTGCCACTGCACTTTGCCACTCATATCTGGTGTCATAGTAGCTTGCACGCATAGTACCACAAATCCCCCAAAAAATGACAGGCAGAGGCAGGCCACCCCGCAGGGGCCGTCGTGGTCGTGGTGCTGTGATTCCCTTTTGCCCTAGAATAATGCCCAGTTTTCAGAGGCCATGTACCCTGAACTTGAAAAGTTCTGAGGACATAGTTGACTGGCTAACACAGGACACCCAATCTTCTACAGCTTCCGCTCGGAACCTTGACGCACCATCCTCCTCCTGCTTAGCTTCGGGCACCTCTAAAGTTTCCACTCACCCACCTGCTGCCACCACCAACACTAGCACCACAGCCGCTTCACTTGATCTGTCAGAGGAGTTATTTACACATGAGTTGGAAGAAATGAGTGATGCGCAACCATTATTGCCAGAGGATGTAGATAACAGGGATATGTCTCAGTCAGGCAGCATTACACACATGGACGTACGGTGTGATGATGATGATGTTGTACCCGCTGCTGCCTCCTTTGCTGAGTTGTCAGATACAAGTGAAGCGGTTGATGATGACGATGCATCCCTGGATGTCATGTGGGTGCCCGCTCGGCAAGAAGAAGAACAGGGCGAGAGTTCAGATGGGGAGACAGAGAGGAGGAGGAGGAGATGAGTTGGAAGCAGGGGGAGGTCATCGCAAGGAGCTAGTGGCACAGTCAGACAGCATGCATCAGCACCCGGGGTCAGCCCGACAGCACGCCAATCAACGCATGCTGTTTCCACCACTAGAATGCCGTCATTGCAGAGCTCAGCAGTGTGGAATTTTTTGGGGGTGTCTGCCTCTGACAACAGCGATGCCATTTGCAACCTGTGCCAAAAGAAACTGAGTCGTGGGAAGTCCAACACCCACCTAGGTACAACTGCTTTGCGTAGGCACATGATTGCACATCACAAACGCCTATGGGATCAACACATGAGTACAAGCAGCACAAAAAATCAAAGCCGCCATCCTCATCCTGGTCCAGCATCTTCAGCCACGTCAACCACTGCTGTCCTCCCTGACCCCTCTCAACCATCCGCCACTCCGTCTCTCGCCTTGAGCAGTTCCCGCTCATCTGCCCACAGTCAGTTGTCTGTCAAGGACATGTTTGTGCGTAACAAGGCAATGTCAGAAAGTCACCCCCTTGCCCGGCGTCTGACAGCTGGCTTGTCTGAACTATTATCCTGCCAGCTTTTACCATACATGCTGGTGGAGTCTGAGGCGTTCAAAAAAATTGTAGCTATTGGGACACCGCAGTGTAAGGTACCCGGACAAAATTTATTTTCACAAAAGATCCCCAACCTGTACTCGATTGTGCAAAAGGAAGTAATGGCATGTCTGGCACACAGTGTTGGGGCAAGGGTCCATCTGACCACTGATACCTGGTCTGCAAAGCATGGTCAGGGCAGGTATATCACCTAAACTGCACATTGGGTAAACCTGCTGACGGCTGACAAGCATGGAATGCATGGCTCTGCAGAGGAGTTGGTGACACCGCCACGACTTGCAGGCAGGTCTGCTGCCACCTCCTCTACTCCTCCTACTCCATCCTCTTCCATAACCTCCTTGACTGAGTCCTATTCTGATGCTGGTTCTTGCTCTGCATCAACGGCACCCCCCCAGCTCCCCAGGTACTATTCCACATCCCGGATACGGCAGTGTCACGCCGTCTTGGGTTTGACTTGCTTGAAAGCAGAGAGTCACACCGGACAAGCACTCCTGTCCGCCCTGAATGCACAGGTGGAAAAGTGGCTGACTCTGCAGCAACTGGATATCGGCAAAGTGGTTTGTGACAACGGAATATATTTGTTGGCAAGTTGGGCAAGTTGACACATGTGCCGTGCATGGCACATGTGTGTAATCTGATCGTACAACGCTTTGTGCATAAGTACACAGGCTTACAGGACGTCCTGAAGCAGGCCAGGAAGGTGTGTGGCCATTTCAGGCGTTCCTACACGGCCATGGCGCACTTTGCCGATATCCAGCGGCGAAACAACATGCCTGTGAGGCGCTTGATTTGCGACAGCCCGACACGTTGGAATTCAACACTCCTAATGTTCCACCGCCTGCTCCAACAAGAAAAAGCTGTTAATGAATATTTGTATGACCGGGGTGCTAGGACAGCCTCTGGGGAGCTGGGAATTTTTTTGCACCATCAGCAACATCATACCATATGTTTTCTTCCTAGAGCGTGCCCTGCGAAGAGTGCTGGATCAGGCCGTAGATGAGCGTGAAGAGGAAGAGGAAGAGTTGTGGTCACCATCACCACCAGAAACAGCCTTATCAGCATCGCTTGCTGGACCTGCGGCAACGCTGGAAGAGGATTGTGAGGAAGAGGAGTCAGAGGAGGAATGTGGCTTTGAGGATGAGGAGGAAGACCAACCACAACAGGCATCCCAGGGTGCTCGTTGTCACCTATCTGGTACCCGTGGTGTGGCTGGGGGGAAGAACATACCTTCATTGACATCACTGAGGAAGAGGAACGGGAAATGAGTAGCTCGGCATCCAACCTTGTGCAAATGGGGTCTTTCATGCTGTCGTGCCTGTTTAGGGACCCTCGTATAAAAAGTCTGAAGGAGAACGACCTGTACTGGGTGTCCACGCTACTAGACCCCCGGTATAAGCAGAAAGTGGTGGAAATGTTACCGAATTACAACAAGTCGGAAAGGATGCAGCCTTTGCAAAATAAATTAAAAAGTATGCTTTACACAGCGTATAAGGGTGATGTCACAGCACAACGGGAATCTAACAGGGGGAGAGGTGGAAGTCATCCTCCTCCTCCCACGACCATGCCAGCAAGGACAGGATGCTTTAAAGACGTGTTGTTGATGGAGGACATGCGGACCTTTTCAAGTCCTATGCATCGCCACAGCCCTTCGGGTTCCACCCTCAGAGAGCGACTCGGCCGACAGGTAGCAGACTACCTCGCCTTAACTGCAGATATCGACACTCTGAGGAGCGATGAACCCCTTGACTACTGGGTGTGCAGGCTTGACCTGTGGCCTGAGCTATCCCAATTTGCAATAGAACTTCTGGCCTGCCCCGCTTCAAGTGTCCTGTCAGAAAGGATCTTCAGTGTAGCAGGAGGTATTGTCACTGAGAAGAGAAGTCGCCTAGGTCAAAAAAGTCTAGATTACCTCACCTTTATTAAGATGAATGAGGGATGGATCCCGAAGGGACTGACACTGGGCGATACATTCGATTAAAAAAGGCCTGATGAGATGAGCTGCCTTGGGCTAAAAATGGTCCACACGCTGCTGTATTTTAGCTCTGAATGCCGGTTGACTTGCGTGACTTATCCGCCACCAACTAGGGTTCAAGCCGCCATGTTTTAGGGCACTTTCTGCCTGTGAAACAAACATCAATTTTTCTGGCTGCTGCTACAGCAGCAGCTGCAACAATACAAATTTTTCAGGCATGTATACATGCCTAATTTTTAGACCCTCTCTTGCTGCACTGTGGCTTCAAAACCCAAACCAAAAAAAGTCACATAGTGACCCCATGTAGGGGGAATAGTCCCTATTCTGCTCTGTGTCAGTGTGTATCATGGTCTCTGAGGACGAATACTAAACACACCACTCCTATCTGGTGGCACATTAGATTTCCCGCGCAGTGCCCCAAATTTGAAGTAAGAGGGCCGCCAAGCATCTTCTTCCATCTCCCTGTTACAGAAATCGCTGCCATATCCATACAAATTGTACAGAATGTCCAGGCTAGGTTTCCAGGGACAAATGTTGTCGCCTGTTGAACGAGGTGACCTTGCTCGGGTCTCAGGTGTGTGGTTCCTAAAATGGCTGCCATATACACGTCCACTGATAGGAGACGCGAAAGGTATTAAACTGATAAGAATAATACTAAACACACCACTCCTATCTGGTGGCACATTAGATTGCCCGCGCAGTGCCACAAATTTGAAGTAAGAGGACCGACCAAGCATCTTCTTCCATCTCCCTGTTACAGAAATCGCTGCCATATCCATACAAATTGTACAGAATGTCCAGGCTAGGTTTCCAGGGACAAATGTTGTCGCCTGTTGAACGAGGTGACCTTGCTCGGGTCCCAGGTGTGCGGTTCCTAAAATCGCTGCCATATACACGCCCACTGATAGGAGACGCAACAGGTATTAAACTGATAAGAATAGTACACCACTCCTATCAGTAGGTCCCCCCATTGTGTTTTATGCCCCCCACCCACCGCGCAGGGGTGGGGGCCAGTGGGGAGGACAGTAGGTCCCCCCATCGTGATTTATGGCCCCCACCCACCGCGCAGGGGTGGGGGCCGGGTGGGGGGAGGACAGTAGGTCCCCCCCCCAGTGTGTATCAGGGTTCCTGAGGACAGGTGTCAATCCATATCTGCCAAGTGACCCTATGTAGGGGGAACAGTCCCTATTCTGCTCTGTGTCAGTGTGTTTCAGGGATCCTTAGGATAGGTGTCAATCCATATCTGCCAAGTGACCCTATGTAGGGGGAACAGTCCCTATTCTGCTCTGTGTCAGTGTGTATCATGGTCTCTGAGGACGGGGAACAGTCTCTATTCTGCTCTGTGTCAGTGTGTATCAGGGGCTTTGAGCACAGGTGTCAATACATACCTGCCAAGTGACCCTATGTAGGGGGAACAGTCTCTATTCTGCTCTGTGTCAGTGTTTTTCAGGGATCCTTAGGATAGGTGTCATCCCTGCCAAGTGACCCTATGTAGTCTCTATTCTGCTCTGTGTCAGTGTGTATCAGGGGCTTTGAGGACAGGTGTCAATCCATACCTGCCAAGTGACCCTATGTAAGGGGAACAGTCCCTATTCTGCTCTGTGTCCGTGTGCATCAGGGGCTCTGAGGACAGGTGTCAATCCATATGTCAAGGTGTCAATATGTCATATGTCAGGTGTCAATCCATATTCATTGCGATTTAGGAATGTTAGGTGATTTCTGCCCTTTATGGATTAAAACCAGACTCTGCATCAACTGTGTAATTTTCCATGGGAGTTTTGCCATGGATCCCCCTCCGGCATGCCACAGTCAAGGTGTTAGTCCCCTTGAAACAACTTTTCCATCACTTTTGTGGCCAGAAAGAGTCCCTGTGGGTTTTAAAATTCGCCTGCCTATTGAAGTCAATGGCGGTTCGCCCGGTTTGCGGAAGTTCCCGTTCGCCGTTCGCGAATCGAAAATTTCGGGTTCGCGACATCACTAGTCAGCAGACACATTCTAGCCAATCAGCAGCAGACCCTCCCTCCCAGATCCTCCCACCTCCTGGACAGCATCCATTTTAGATTCATTCGGAAGCTGCATTCTTAGTGAGAGGAGGGACAGTGTAGCTGCTGCTGATTTTATAGGGAAATTGATAGCTAGGCTAGTGTATTCAGTGTCCACTACAGTCCTGAAGGACTCATCTGATCCCTGCTATAAGGACAGCACCCCAAAAAGCACTTTTTAGGGGTGGAACATCAGTCTGTTTTTTTTACATGTGTAATCTAATTGCCGTTGCCTGCCTGCCAGCGTGTTTGTCAGGCTCACAGCGTATACTGTGCCCACTTGCCCAGTTCCACCACTCATATCTGGTGTCACAATAGCTTGCATGTAAAAAAAACAAAACACTTTTTTGACTGTAATATAATAGCAGTCAGTTTCCTTCACACTTGTGCGTTTCAGGGCCTGCCAGGGCACAGTGTCACACCAGTGCAACTCATATCTGGTGTAACAGTAGTGTACATTAAAAAAAAACTTTTTTGACTGTGAAATAATAGCAGTCAGTTTCCTTCACACGTGTGCGTTTCAGGGCCTGCCAGGGCACAGTGTCACACCAGTGCAACTCATATCTGGTGTAACAGTAGTGTACATTAAAAAAAAAAAACTAGAAATTTGACTGTGAAATAATAGCAGTCAGTTTCCTTCACACGTGTGCGTTTCAGGGCCTGCCAGGGCACCCTCCCTGGGCTCCATGTGCACTGTCCCTGGGTTCCATGGGCACCCTACCTTTGTCTCCCCTCCATGGGTCTCTCTCCCAGTGGCTCCCCATGGGCACCTTTCCAGTGGCTCCCCATGGGCACCTTCCCAGTGGCTCCCCATGGGCACCTTCCCAGTGGCTCCCTCCCTGGTCTCCCGCCCTCGGGCTCTGTGAGCCCAAACTCTCCTCCTCTGGCCTGGTACAGGATCTGCAACCCAGGCTCGAGGCTTCAACTGGGCCGCGCGCCTGGACCACGTGGTGCGTGGCCTGCTCCGCGCCTGGTCTATCTGCCGCCCCTGGTGTCTACGCGGCGGCATCTGCTGTGGACCGCGCCCCCCTTCCTGGAGGTAGTTGGGGGGCGGAAGTTTGGCAATCGACCCGGGCGGCGTGTGGGATGCCGCCCGGGGTCCTCCCCTCCCGGCTGGCAGTGGTAAGTGGGCCCCCTGCGGGGCACGCGGGGTGGTTCTCAGCCGCTGCCGCCGGTTGGGGAGGGGTCCTGCATCACCCTCAGGGGCATTACTTGTACCGGCCCTCCCCTCCCTCTTTTGCCCGGGCGGGGTCCGCGGGCGGTGTGGGCTCCCCTCCCTCCCCCTCCCCTCTATTATTACTGTGTCCCCCCCTTTATTATTGTCCCCCCCCTTTATTATTGTGTCCCCCCTTTTTTCATTGTTGTTTCCCCCCCACCCCCTCTATTACTATGTTCCTTCTCTTTCTTTATTGTCCTCCCCCTTTTTTCTTTTGTTCCCCCCTCTTTCTTTATTGTACCCCCTCCTCCTTGCTGACCTTCTTTGTCCCCCCTCTCCCTTCCCCCCCCCTCTCCTTACCTGTCTCGGCAGCCTCCTGTCCTGGAGCGTTGGCTCTTCAGCTCTCCACTGCTGCTTCAGGCTTTGGGTGCAGTTGACGGATCCGTCCAGCAGGTGGCATCTAAAGCTCCAGTTGCCATGGGAACTGCGCTGCAGATGATGGACTCCTCTTTTCAAGCTGCTGTCTCTTCTGGTGCCGCCAGCAGTTCCTGGGGTGCCGTCAGGTGAGTAATGTTTTCCTGCGCTGGCTGGGGCGCCTGCGCTAGGCTGGTTCATGTTGTGTTTATTTATAAAAAAAATAACAATAATAATAATTTTCTAAAACCTAAACACAAAAAAAAATAATAATTAAAGAGTAACGGTCAGCCCCACTCAGTGTAGTACTCTCCTGGCGCGACGGTGCTTCCACCGGTGGATGGGGGGCAGTGCGCTCGGTCCTCAGCGCGGCAATTGGTGGGGAGTTGGGCCTCTTCCTCATTGGGGGCTGCGCCCCCCCCTCTCCCATGCGCACTTGCGCAAGATATTCCCCTTTGGCCCTTGGGGAGATGCTCTACCCTTGGAGCACAAGGGGGTTCACTATTTTGGAGAGCGTGGTTGGGGAGCGGGCTGTGCGGCGTGCACTGTTTTGTTACCAGGACACCACTTGGACTGCATGTCATACTTATGGTGGCCTGGGTTGGTGGCGCTATGAAAAACATTTCATCAGCGCCTTGCGGTTTTGCCCTCTGTAGCGTGGGATCAGATGGACTTTGGCCCCTGGCTCTCCATTGTAACCCGCCCGGCGGCGCGTAAAAGGGGTTTGTTCTACTTTCCTGGGGGGCGGCCTCGCAGCAACGGCCAGGTTGTTGCGGGGAGTTGAACGTCAGCCAATGTAAGTGGGGTGGGTCATGCTGTCTTAAGCTCAAATGCTCCCATCGTGGTGGGGGCTCACTCTGCCTCTGCAAGAGGGGTAAGTACAGTTTCAAGAGGGGTAAGTATGGTGAAAAAGGGGACATGGGGTCGCAGGGTGGCGACGCCAGTGCTCGTAAGCGCGATGCGCCCATGGCTCGACCGCTACTGGAATCGGCAGGTCATGGGGCTCCTGCTGGAGGGGGTCACCCGATGCTTCGGGATCCCTTTCTCGGATCGCCCGACTTCAGGGCGGCGCGGACCTTGAAGGAAAGGTTAAAAGAACTTTGTATGTATAGATTGGCGAAAGTCGAGACAGGGGATATATGATAGACAATATAAATACTTAAAGGGAATCAATACAGCAGACTATGTTTAAAAGAAGTAAAACTTCCGCAATAAGAATACATAGTCTTAAATTAGAGGGGTGAAGGTTTCTCAACCATACCCGGATGTATTACGTTAACGGAAGGGTAGTGGATGCGTGGACTAGCCTCTGCTCCTTACAAGGTCTGTTGTGACTGCTGGAGCATTGGGTTTCGGCGGATATGTCGCCCTCCGGGCTGTTCTTGCGCGTGTCCAGTATAGTTTTCTGGTTAAGTCCCAGGGTTGGGTGGCTGTCACCACGGAGTTTCTGGTATGGCATGCGGTGTAGGGCCCGTGCAGGGGTCGGTTTCTGTGGATCCAAAGAAGCTGGTTTTGGGGGCCCTATGGGCACAATTGTGCAAGGTGTTCCCAGAGGTATGCCTCGTCGTTTCTTCATTTCTTTGGGGCCATGAGGATTGGGGTATTGGTGGGTCCGTACTGGTCAGCCGGTAGGGGAGGATTCTGTTTGCGGATGTCTGGGATGGTCAGGACATGGTGTCCTTCAAGACTCGTCCATACAAGACTGACATCCTTTGCAAGGGCAGGTGGGTCCCGCTGGCAGCGGTCCCAGGATTGGACACCTGTCTGGTCTGGGCGCTCAGAGAGTCCGAGGTACGGCCGTACCTGGCTGGCCCAATCATGGTATACGAGGAGGGGAACTTCCTCTCCCATTTTCAATTTGTTTGGTGGTCATTCTTTCCACATTGGCGCTGCGATGGAGGCCTCTCGGCTGGGTATGCTGAATCGGGATGTGGGAAGGATAGGAAGGTGGGACTCTAGGAGATTTGTTCTGGTGTGCGGGACGCTGGTTTGCTCCATTGATTGCTTTTTCCTTCTCGGGGCGGATGATTGAGCACTCGATGGTGGAGGTTCGGTGGTTCAGCGCCGGGGAGACATGAAGTGAGTCTGGCTCCTCCCGGAAGTGGTCAGGTTCTCTGTTGTCATTGGTTCTGGTCATTCCCCCTGGAGGGGTACTGACCTGGGGATGGTGGCGCTCGGAGACTTGGTGGACATAGGGAAGCGGGACTTGTCCCAGATCCTTATGTAATTTCCGGGGGTTTTTGCATGGTGTGGTCGGAGGTTGTGGCGAGGAACTATTGGCGGCAAGCACACATCTGGAGTGCGTTGGAGCGCAGCCGCGAGGGTTCAACCGCTGGGTTTCACAGTTTGTTATAGGGGTTTTGGGGATGCCCATTTCATCAGGTTTTGGGAAGGAGGCGGCAGATTTGTTTTGCGGCCGGATGGGGTTCATTTTACTGAGGTCGGGCTCTACCGTTTTAATCTGTCCATTCGAGACGGTGGAACAGGCCTTGGTTGGTTAGTTTGGGGTCCCCCGCTGATTTTAGGCAGATGGTAGATTAAATGAAAAAGGGGGATAATGGTCGGGTCTCATCCTCCCCCTGTCTCTTATGGTGAACCTGGAGGAGGTACCAGGTTGGACGTGTCCCCACGGGGTTGTAAGTCGACCAGTGGGGAGCATTATTGTTGGGCCCCAGCCCTGAAAAGGAAGATGTTTTTATTATGCTAAGGGGGGAGGTGAGAGCCTTGGGGAAGTTAGATTGACAAGGATGGTTTCTTTGGTTACTGTATGACTATATGCAAATTGTTTTTGTTAATTTATGATATTTATTATTTCATTATATGTTAAAGGAGTTGTTAAGACACTCACTGCTGAAATAAACGAAGCCTCCGCTTAGGCGATAATCCCTTTTCGCAAGGAGGCAGGTTCTGCACGGCCGACCGCCAAACTCCCGAATGGAGTTATGGGAACGCGGTAACTCACGAACATACAAACAGCCGAACTCCTTCCACAGCTGAAATATACGAAATACGCTTTCCCAATAATAATCCCCCCACAAACGAGACCAAGCTCCGTCTTGAGGGTCAAACTGGAATCTGTTTAATGAGGGCTACTTGCCCTGTATTTATGTGGGTCTCCCACCTGTTGGACACTCCCCTAGGGGACCAAATGGAAGAGATATATATAGGACAGTAGCCAATCGCATAATTCCTTTCTCTCTATCCTGGAGATAATTGGGAAGAAACCTAATTATCTCCAGGGATAGAGGCAAATCGCCATTTTAACTTTAATAATAAAAATACATTAAAATACATAACTTTGTAAGCACCGAATGTATGGTGTTCGTGTAACGTATCCCCAGATAGCCTGGATCTGAGTGCATATTTCTACCGAATAGCACTCAGATCCGATGTACACAATTCAATCGCCATGGAGTCAAAGTCTCTCACAAGTCTTTCGGTATACGAATGACTCCATGGGACAGCTATCTGGGCTACGTTATAAACTCCTGAACGGACCGGTGTTCGTATGCCTTGACGAAATAGAAGGGCGGTCGGTAATCCTCAGCGGTGTTCGGTAGATAAAGTGTCAGTTTTTAGTTCCATGAAATACTCGCCGAACACCGCTGGTCCGTCGTGTGTTCCAAAATGGCCGCCGCCTCGTGGTCGACATACGAACGACGACCACCCATACTGTGATGAGACCAATCTCGCCACATTGCATTGGAGGAGCCTGGTTGCCCGCCTGCTGCCTTTGGATTATGGACCGGCAGCTAAAGGGTTAATTTTACTGTGCAGAAAGATTTGTTTTTCCCTTTCTGCACAGCCGTTCGGTAGATGCTATCTACCGAACAAACAGACATTTTTTAGACTCCCCAGAGCCGTGGGAAGCCGGCTGGCGCCGTTAATTGGCCACCCAGAAGCTGGAGTGTGCCCTCCATTTACCTCCCTGAAGCTGCGGTTAACCGCAGCTTAATTGATTGTTACTGGGTGGCCGCGGTTACGCTTAGCGGTGTTCTGGAGCTCCCTGGGCAGCCAGCACTTTTCTGCCCGGCTTTCATGCACCAAACCCGGACACTTTTACGTGCAGGCTCCGCTGAACCTCCAGCCCCTGGTTCTAATTCGTATATATTTAACCGAATGCATGTAAATTCGGTAGTTTATTTTATGTGAATGTTAACCCAGATAGCTATGCCATGGAGCCAATTCGTGTAATTAAAGACTCCATGACGATTAAACTGTATTCGTGTGGTCTGAGTGCCATTCACCTAATAATGTGCACTCAGACCTGAGCTATCTGGGGATATATTACATGTCTGTGTTTTATGTATAATATGTGTCTTTATGTATTTTAAAGTGATAGTCTGTCTTTGTGTCCCCACGTGTGTAATGGAGCTTTTCCTTTGTTCTGGGAGATAATTGGATTACTTCTCCAGGGCAGAGGGGAGGAAGCCAGGATGCATTGTGGGGATGTTTTACTGCTGTATGTCTGTAATTGGTACTTGTCTGTCCATTGTTACAGTCTTCCATCTGGTCCCCTAGGGGTGTGTCCACCAGGTGGGAGACCTGCATAAATACAGGGGCAAGTAGCCCTCAATAAACAGACCACTGCTTGACCCTCAACACGGAGCCTTGTCTCGTTCTTGGGGGCATTCACTGTATGCTGATAGGGACTGACTGCCAGGAGTGTAAGCCGCTTGGGAGCTTTTCCTGTTCGTCTGCTAGCAGCTATTCGTGAGATTCCAGTTCAGGAGTTTGGAGTGCTACCTTATTCTCTTGTATGCAGTTCGGGAGTTTGGTGCATTCACCTATATCCAATTCGTGAGTTTTGGTGATTCTACAGTAGCTGTGCCTGTCTTTGAAAAGGGGATTATCGCCTAAACGATTTTAACCCCTTGTCTGCTGAAATGGTCCGTTACACATACGAATGGAATAAAGAGGTGTCAGCGGTGAGCAGCACACTCCTCTCCTGGGTGGCCGTCCGTTCGGTAGTTTCAATCGGTACTTGTGAAACACACGAACAAGGGCATAGAGACAGGCAATTCCACGAATTGAAGGCAAATAGCAAACGAACCAGCAATCTTAGTCCATGTAGCTGGGTCTGTCACAGGAGTTATGCAGTATTTGGTGGTGTTAATAAATGCTGTGGCCTGTTTTCTCCAAGAAGTTGTCTGTCGTTATTTGAAGGGGTAAGTTATGGTTTTATGGGGGATGAAGGGAATGCTATCCAATGCCCACTACGTACATACATGTTTATTATGAGCGTATAGATACTCAGTATTATTATACAGAGCGACTTGTTTATTATCTGTGTATAGATAGTCAGTATTAATATACAGAGCAACATGTTTATTATCAGTGTATAGATACTCAGTATTATTATACAGAGCGACATGTTTATTATCAGTGTATAGATACTCAGTATTATTATACAGAGCGACATGTTTATTATCAGCGTATAGATAGTCAGTATCATTATACAGAGCGACATGTTTATTATCAGCGTATAGATACTCAGTATTATTATACAGAGCGACATGTTTATTATCAGTGTATAGATACTCAGCATTATTATACAGAGTGACATGTTTATTATCAGCGTATAGATAGTCAGTATTAATATACAGAGCAACATGTTTATTATCAGTGTATAGATACTCAGTATTATTATACAGAGCGACATGTTTATTATCAGTGTATAGATAGTCAGTATTAATATACAGAGCAACATGTTTATTATCAGTGTATAGATACTCAGTATTATTATACAGAGCGACATGTTTATTATCAGTGTATAGATACTCAGTATTATTATACAGAGTAACATGTTCATTATCAGTGTATATATACTCAGTATTATTATACAGAGCGACATGTTTATTATCAGCGTATAGATAGTCAGTATTAATATTCAGAGCAACATGTTTATTATCAGTGTATAGATACTCAGTATTATTATACAGAGCGACATGTTTATTATCAGTATATACTCAGTATTATACAGAGCAACATGTTTATTATCCGTGTATAGATACTCAGAATTATTATACAGAGCGACATGTTTATTATCAGCGCATAGATACTCAGTATTATTATAGAGAGAGACATGTTTATTATCAGTGTATAGATACTCAGTATAATTATAGAGAGAGACATGTTTATTATCAGCGTATAGATACTCAGTATTATTATACAGAGCGACATGTTTATTATCAGCGTATAGATACTCAGTATTATTATAAAGAGCGACATGTTTATTATCGGTGTATAGATAGTCAGTGTTATTATACAGAGCGACATGTTTATTATCAGTGTATAGATACTCAGAATTATTATACAGACTAGTGACAACATTATTATGTGGATACTGTGGTGAATACCAGCAGTCCCCTCTAGGGGAGCTTTGCACAATGCACAGTTTTTCCCTAACCAGCTCCTGTAGTAAGTGTGCAAGGCATGCTGGGATGGATACACCCCCTAGATTTGCTCTCTTCCCAGTGTGTGTATGGAGTTCGGCCATGTTGGGTGTATGTTACAGCAGGAATGTGTATATCAACAAAGGGATCGAACATAATATGTGACTTGTGATCAATAAATCCTGGCTGATTAATAGACGGTATGTTATTGTAAGTCAGCTATCATCAAACCTAACAGGTACTCGGTATCATTATACAGAGCGACATGTTTATTATCAGCGTATAGATACTCAGTATTATTATACAGAGCGACATGTTTATTATCAGCGTATAGATACTTAGTATTATTATACAGAGCGACATGTTTATTATCAGCGTATAGATACTCATGATTATTATACAGAGCGACATGTTTATTATCAGCGTATAGATACTCATGATTATTATACAGAGCGACATGTTTATTATCAGCGTATAGATACTCAGTATTATTATACAGAGCGACAGGCTTATTATCAGCGTATAGATACTCAGTATTATTATACAGAGCGACAGGTTTATTATCAGCGTATAGATACTCAGTATTATTATACAGAGCGACATGTTTATTATCAGCGTATAGATACTCAGTATTATTATACAGCGCGACATGTTTATTATCAGCGTATAGATACCCAGTATTATTATACAGAGCGACATGTTTATTATCAGTGTATGGATACTCAGTATTATTATATAGAGCGACATGTTTATTATCAGCGTATAGATACTCAGTATTATTATACAGAGCGACATGCTTATTATCAGTGTATAGATACTCAGTATTATTATACAGAGCGACATGCTTATTATCAGTGTATAGATACTCAGTATTATTATACAGAGCAACATGTTTATTATCAGCGTATAGATACTCAGTATTATTATACAGAGCAACATGTTTATTATCAGTGTATAGATACTCAGTATTATTATACAGAGCGACAGGTTTATTATCAGCGTATAGATACTCCATATCATTATACAGAGCGACATGTTTATTATCCGCGTATAGATACTCCGTATTATTATACAGAGCGACATGTTTATTATCAGCGTATAGATACTTCGTATTATTATACAGAGCAACATGTTTATTATCAGCGTATAGATACTCATTATAATTATACAGCGCAACATCTATATCTAGATACTCAGTATTATTATACAGAGCGACATGTTTATTATCAGTGTATAGATACTCAGTATTATTATACAGAGCGACATGTTTATTATCAGCGTATAGATACTCAGTATTATTATACAGAGCGACATGTTTATTATCAGAGTATAGATACTCAGTATTATTATACAGAGCGACATGTTTATTATCAGCGTATAGATACTCAGTATTATTATACAGAGCGACATGTTTATTATCAGAGTATAGATACTCAGTATTATTATACAGCGCGACATGTTTATTATCAGCGTATAGATACCCAGTATTATTATACAGAGCGACATGTTTATTATCAGTGTATGGATACTCAGTATTATTATATAGAGCGACATGTTTATTATCAGCGTATAGATACTCAGTATTATTATACAGAGCGACATGCTTATTATCAGTGTATAGATACTCAGTATTATTATACAGAGCGACATGCTTATTATCAGTGTATAGATACTCAGTATTATTATACAGAGCGACATGCTTATCAGTGTATAGATACTCAGTATTATTATACAGAGCAACATGTTTATTATCAGCGTATAGATACTCAGTATTATTATACAGAGCAACATGTTTATTATCAGTGTATAGATACTCAGTATTATTATACAGAGCGACAGGTTTATTATCAGCGTATAGATACTCCATATCATTATACAGAGCGACATGTTTATTATCAGTGTATGGATACTCAGTATTATTATATAGAGCGACATGTTTATTATCAGCGTATAGATACTCAGTATTATTATACAGAGTGACATGCTTATTATCAGTGTATAGATACTCAGTATTATTATACAGAGCGACATGCTTATTATCAGTGTATAGATA